>NC_059135.1:4482018-4785049 GCF_020740605.2 Lemur catta
GGCTGTTAAACTCATGATGCACGACAAGCCGTCACTTTCAAGCATGTGGCTGGCACACACACACCCCAGGCCCTGACACTAATTGCCACCGGGTGGTAGTGTGTTAAGAGTGGTTTTTATTTCCATATTTCATATCCTTTAAAAATCATCTCTCTCTTCTCTTTGGCAAATTTCAAAAAATCCAACTAACTCAAAGTTTTTACGATATACTCTTCTTTTAGACAAATGATTTTGAAATCTACTCTTCACAGTTTACTTTTACCTACATCAGGGAAGACGGATAAGGCTGCTGGCATAATTGCTCCCCTTGTCACCCCATTTCCCGTGACTGCGCTAGGTACACAAACTGACCCCAGATCCCAGGGACGCCCCAGATCTGCCCCGAGCCTCACTCCCCAACGTGCTCTGGGAGCAAAGGCCTGGCCAGGCGCCCCTGCAAGAACCATGTGAAAAATATCCAAGTCCACGGGGCAAAGCCACCCTTTCTCAGGTCAAAGAACTTAACAAGATTACCTTTACTAATCTTTCATGAACGGAACAAATTCAGTGCTGCTCACCTAGTGGTCTGTGGGTAGCTCCTTAACAATGAATGAAGGTTACTCAAAATATGGCTATGTCCGTATTGTCTAAGGGGAAAAAATTATAGAAGACTTCAAAATAACTGGGAAACACCAGCTACAGACTGTGACAACTTCCGACTATCCTAGTTAAGTAATATCATCTTATTCTTTTGAGCAAAGGCTCCATGGAGGGTTAAATAGGTCAAAAAGTACATCACCATTTAATCATTTTAAAAACATTAGGAAGAGCAGAATGCCATGGCATTATGAACAGATTATGAACAAAAATAAAAGCCATTTGTATGCATTAATGATACATCAAGCTAATTCAAGCTGGCTAAACTCATTAGAGAGGAATCCTGGGGCAAAACACTGCCATGATGCCACAGTGCAGAAAAGTATTAAAATAACCATTTTCTGTGTCATTGATAAAATTAATTCTATGAGCAAAAGAGATGAGTCTTAACACGAACATCAAAACAGAGAGAATTTGCTAATAGTGTGTTTACGGATCGAATTCTGGCAGTGTGAGGGTTAACGCGGGCATTTCTGTGCACATGTACGAGAATCCACGCACACTTAATGCTTCCAGTACGAGAAGCACAGCATGAAAAACTCTAGACTTAGGGTAAGAAACTGCCAGAAAAGATCAAAGCCTCTATTAACATATTATTCTACAACACTACTAAGTAAAAGATTACTTATTGTCTCTGGGTGTTTGTAGTATCACCTTGATTACAAGTTTAAGATGACTTCTTCCCATCATTTCTGAAAGAATCAAAATGCCTTTCCTTAAACATTCCTTGTATCTGTATCATAGGCTATTTTAAACATTATCAGGTTTCATACCTGATCCACATTGTGAAGGCCGCTGCAGTCTGTGGAATACGGAGCACAAGGATAGTTCAGACTCGCCCCAACCTAAAAATTTATTTTGGATGGGTGATTTTAAGTGAATCTTAAATCATATTTGTAATATGAAATAATTGAACTATTATTAAGAAACACTTGGACTATTCAAGGACAATCACCTCAAACACATTCTCAAATTAGTCCTGAAAATGTTTGGTGCAGCCCAGTAACTAATTTCATCTTAATACATCTGTATTTAGTGAGTGTGTGTGAAA
This sequence comes from Lemur catta, assembly GCF_020740605.2. Taxonomy (NCBI): domain Eukaryota; kingdom Metazoa; phylum Chordata; class Mammalia; order Primates; family Lemuridae; genus Lemur; species Lemur catta. The sequence goes on from NC_059135.1 coordinate 4,483,706, forward strand.
GAGTTTGCCCCAGCTTCTGTGCCAGATGTGTGGCTCGTCTGTAAAACACGTGCTTTTGCAGCTTCACAACTATAGGAATTTTTGAACCCAAACTAATGTTTTTCTAAAAATACTAACTCAAAAGTGTTTTCAATTCATTGTGCCTTTTAAAAAAAAAAAACTTCTGAATATATAGTCTACTATACAAAAAGCTTTATTTTAGTTTTGGTATTATTTCAATTTGTGACTTAACCCTGTTATAGAAGCAGCTTGTTTGGTTAAGAAATTGAGTGAATTTGAAAACGCACATGCAAGCAGTATTGGCAATGTCATGCTTTATAAAAATAATGGCTTTAATACATTTATGCACACTCCCATACAAACATGAGCCAGGACTCCAGCACAAAGAGAACCACACAAACCCTTCTTCATCACACACACTCCCTCACCAACAGGCTGAATCAAAAGTTACTTGACGTCAACACCAGATAGGTATCTTTCCCATTTAGTGAGAGATTATAAACCAGGGGCCAGATGTGGGCCTTTTGGAGGCAACTTGCACATTCTAATTTCCATTGGATCACACTACGTTAAAAGCTAATGGGCAATGACAGCCAATGACCCTAAAGTTAATGCTGACACCAGGGTGGCCTTCAGACCAGGCCTTATAAGACAATCAATTAACTTCAGAGAAACTTGAAAAATGCTTACTTCTCCCCGCCCCCACCCTGAGACAGAGTCTTGCTCTGTCACCAAGGCGGGAGTACAGTAGCATCATCATAGCTCACTGAAACCTCAAACTTCCGGGCCCCAGTGATCCTCCTGCCTCAGCCTCTGGAGTAGCTGGAACTACAGGCACATGCCACCATGCTTGGCTAATTTTTCTGTTTTTTGTAGAGACAGGGTCTCGCTCTTGCTCAGGCTGGTGTTCAACTCCTGGCCTCAAGCTGTCCTCCCACCTCAGCCTCCTAGAGTGCTCGGATTACAGGCCTGAGCCACCGCACCAGGCCAAGGAGTGCTCACTGTTTTTCTCTCTGTGTGTTAGCATAGCCACCACACAAGTGCTACTTGAGCCTTACATAGATGAGAACCTTACTTTATGTATTCTTTGTTCTTAGAAAGTTTTAAAATATAAAACTCCTTTAACAAAATATAATTTAAGCAGCCAAGCCTTTTTTGCACTGTCCTAATACAAACGAACCACCCATCTGTCCCAGGAGGTCATAGAAATGTGACTTTTCAACATAGAAGGGACAGAGGATGTAGAATATGGTGACAGTGATAGGGACAGATGCACAGTGGAAACTAGAAATGCTGGTTTCACCTGACACCAGCCGCACTACGTGACTTTGGAAGCAAACATGTCCAACAATGTGGTGCCCAGCTGCAAACTGGCCCAATAAGATCTACTGTCCTACATCATAAGCTCTTAAACTACGATATAATTATTAGTCATTACTACAAATGATAAAAAAATTAACACTTAATGACTCATTAGTTTGCCTTTTCAATATACATCCAATGCCTGATTGTACACATATATATGACTTGCTTTCAAAGGTGAAAAATCTCATTTTTGGTAGCACTCCTTTGTCAAACACACACACACACACACATTAGCTCCAAGCTAATCTCTAACATAATAAAGGAAAAAAAGAACAGCAATGAAAACAAATAAAAAAGGTCACCCCAACAATGAAAATTAAGCTGGTTTCAGGAAAGAATAGAATAGGCCTAATTGACATATCTTTTAACGGCACCAACAAAAGACTGTGGTGTCAGCAAAACTAAATGGTACAAGATGATGCAGCACTCAGGAGAAAAATCCCAGAAGACGGTTCACATTTAATGATGCTCTAGCACATGCAATTAGGTTGTACAAACGGGCCCATTAATATAGCCACCCTTGTTCTGGGCACTCCTGTAATTAGCACCAAGCAGCTGCAGACATTTAATGGGAAATGCAAGTCTTTGTACACCAGGATTTCAACCTTCGGAAAGCAAGGATGGAAGCGAGCTGAGGCTCTCTGACTTCCCGCATGACCTCGCCCCAGCTCAGGCTCTTGCCAGGGGTTAGAGATGCCCAGGTGAGCCCTCACCAGGCAGGGGTGAGAACCAAATGGAATGGCTTCTGAAAAAGTGCTTTCCAGAACGTTAATTGCAACACAAACAAAGAGCCAAGGTGATGGTGTCAAAGGACTGGCACAGACAGATCTTCCTAGAACAGGGACTGCTCCACCAGAGAAGCGCCCACCCTGCAGGGTGATGCACGTGGCGTGCAGTCGTCAGAGGAAACCCTAATAATCAGTAAGGCTGTGGCCCCACTAGCAAGGGGCACACAGAACCGTGACACTGCGGCTGGCTGCCCCCACATACCTAGAACCCAACTATCCCTCCCAACGTGAATAACACAGGCCTGTCCTGTGATCTAACAACTATTATCAGACCAAAATTCTACATGTAGGTTTTCCTACTGTCCTACGAATATAAGCTTAAGAAGCTACCAAGTTAAAGTGTTAGTGGGGAGTATGCCTGTCACATGTATAATGTGATGCTGTGAATTGGGATTTAACAAATAACTAGAATTTTTAAAACATGCACATAAGATTATTAAACCTTGTATACAAAACTGATGTTGGGAGGCTTAATAAAACAACCCATAAACTAAACAATGCTGCTTACAATTCAGATAAATCTACGTCAACCCACGCGGGGAGCGGGGGAGGGAAGGACACCAAGTTGACAACTACTCTTCCCACCCCTCTCTGGCTCTCCTCACATGCCCCCCGTGAAGGGGAGCCCACTGTGCTTCAGGCATCCGGGTACCACAGACCCCTCAGCTACCACAAATACACCACAGTTTCAAAATCACAAAGTATGCCCAATAAAACCGAGGGTCTATTGGCTCTATTCCACAAAATGTCAAAATATACAAAAAACTGATTCTGTCTCATCATAGGGTTGAATAAGACACTGTGACACAAATCACTGCGTTCACCCTGTGTCCCTTGTACAGCACTGTCACCTGCAGCAAACAAGCTACCGACACGGGTGCTCAGTCCGGTGAGAAATTCTAAAGCATTTGAAAATAAATTTGCAATCTCTAAAAATCTAACTGCAGGGAACTAAAATCCTGAGCGCGCCAGCAGGAGACCACGGACAGGGCCCACTGTCCCCCTCCCAGGCGGGCGAGTGCAGGGCTCCAAGGCACCGGGTGGCTTTCCGCCTTTCACACTGCCTGGGTCTTGGGAAGAACTGAGTTTTGTCGCGAAGTTATAACTATTTTAGGTCACTGTTGGACAGGTAGGATGCAAAATACCCTCAGCAACACTACCCTTCCTGACCTTCCCAGAGACCTCACTATGACGCTACCACAGACACATGCTTCCCAGAAAAGCTTCTGCCACTCAAAAAGTTGGTTCCTTTATAGAAAGTGGGAGAAATTTGTCTTTAAAAAAATTGCAGCACCAGAGAAACAACATCCACAAGAATGAACTTTATTTTCCGTAATCCTGTATCTTCCCGAATCCAGGGCCTAAGAGGACAAATGACCAGGGACTTTCAAAAAATGTAATGCTGAACACAGGAACCACCATTTTATCTTTGAAAATACAGAAGCCTGTGTGTAGCTAATCTCCCAGACACCCCAAGCAGCACCACGCGGAATCTGACGGACGGAGACAGCGGCTGGGGGTGGGTCTCGGAACGAGGGTGCCTGCAGCCCCCGGTGCCCAGTCCCACGTCCAGCCTGCCACCGCCCCCAGGGCTCTGCCGGGCACCCAGACAAACAGATGGTGACCACGTCCCCAGTCAGAGCCTGCTGCCCAGGTCAAGGAGAAACTGGGAGTCTGTTAATTCTCTAAAGGTCAATCTTATTTGAAGGAACTTCCTCGTGGAGACCAGACTGTCCTGTCCTGCGAGCCAACAAACTCGCAGCGGGCAGGAGGGAGGACGCCCCCAGACTGCCGGGAAGGACCACCAGAAAGCAGCCGGGTCCAGCATGCTGTTTCTGCACCCTTGGGCAGGACACAGTTCACGTTTGTGTGTGACGGTTCCAGGTTAACGGAGTGGACCGTAACTTCATGGAAGTTGAGAGCTCACCTGTGCTTCCCGCTCTGCCTCTACCTCCCGACCAGACACGCGTGTGGGGGCGGCTGGTGCTCAAACGAGCAGACACAGTGAGTGGATGAATGAACCAGCCTGCCCGTCTGCTCCATACCCAGGACACTGAACAGACATCCACCTGGGAATACCCAAAAGCCACGTGCTAGTAGCTGTTTGACAACTACAGGGATGAAAGAAAAGCAAACAGATGCTATGATTCTCTGTGAATTTTACAATTTTCCTTCTGTTGTCAGACACTAAGAAGTCAAAAGTTAAAGCAGCAAAGAATGAGGTCCCTGTCTCATTAAGTAAACCTGGGTAGCCAGCAACCAGGAGCTCGGATTCCCCAAGGGCCACCTGGCTTGCTTTCTTATTTATAAGCTAAATATTACACGAAAATGATATGCCTTTTATTTTCTCTTCCTACAGAGAAATAAAGATATAAAAGTAAGTACAAATAAGCCCTCGGGCATAAAAGAAGCCAAAGTCAAAGTCAAAATCTAAACAAACTGAACCGTGAGCAGTAGTGACGTTGCGGCTGGACGCACCCTCCGCCCGGCCATCCCCAGGCCTGCAGGTGGGGCCGGTGCATCCTCCGGGCCCAAGGACCCGGGTTGCTTCTGTGTTAATGACAAAACGGCCCAGTGCTGCGGCCAAGTCCAGGCTCTCGGTCGCGGATGGAGGACACAATCCAGCCTCTGCACCCTGTCCAGTCACAGAACTTTTCTGAGCCTCGATTCTTCAACTATAAACCCTACAGTTTTTCCCCTTGAGGATGCTCATTGTTAAGGATGGCTGAGTCCCGGTCACAGCCCCTACCTCGTTACCAGCTACTTTGATCACTGACAATGAAAGAATCTGTGGTTTAAATTTTTTTAAAAAAGGGAAATACATAAAACATATAGGGTAACTCTTATTTTGAAAAGTATCTTCATATAAATATAAATATTTTAAGAAGAAATAAAATCACAAGAATCGCAGAAGTTTGTAGCATCACAGGTGTTGTGTCCCTTTCAGATTCTATAAAATCCAAATATTTAACAGGAATGTATTATTTCTAAAAATAAGAAATAAAACAAATGGGTATCTCCCAAGCCTGTGAAAACCGACACTAATCACAGCATCACCCCATGAGCTATCCCGGCAAGGGAAATACTTTAATATTTTAAAAGAATGACATTTGGAAGTATCGTTGCCTTTTCTCCTCTTGCCAACACCCTAATTGAAGAGGACAAGGAAACGCTTCCAATACACAGTTGACCTCCTGATCACTGCCTGGAACATTCTGGATGTGCTATGGACTGAACATCTGTGTCGCCTCTCCTTCGTCCCCCAAATCGCATGCTGAGGTCCTGACCCCCAGTGGGTTGGGTGCAATGGTGTTCGGAGGTGGTAGCGCAGGAAGGTGATTAGGTCACGAGGGTGCAGCCCCCATGAGGGGGATCAGGGCCCTTACGAGAGCAGACAGGAGACAGGGGGACCTTCCTCCCTCTGCTCCCCACCACGAGGCACACAGCAAACCAGGAAGGGGGACTTCACCAGACCCCAGATCTGCACCTTGATCCTGGGCTCCCCAACCTCCAGCACTGTGAGGAATGAATGAACGCTGCTGAAGCCACTCAGTCCACGGCCACGCGTCACAGCAGCCAGAATGGGCCAGGACAGGACGATCACAGGAAGGTGCCATACCCTGGCGGGCCCCCCGTATTAATTAATTTACATGATTATTTTGACAAGATGAATTCGTTTAATTATGGAAAATTCGTATTTGCCGACCATGATAAAGGTAAAAGCAAAGCAATCAGTGTGGGGAATAAACTCACACCTACAGCTCAGCTCGACCACCTGCATCAGGGGCCGGCAAGCTCTGTGAAGGGCCAGAAGCCCATTGCAGGCTTCACAGGCCGTAAAGTTTGTTACAACACTCGACTCTGCCGCTGTCACCGGGGAGCGGCCTGAACCCAGCTGTAGCCCATCAACAGGCACCGCTGTGCTTCAAGGAAGGTGTATTCACAGCAACAGGCAGGGCCAGATCGGGTCGCCGGTCCCCAGCTTGGGGACCCTTCGTCTACAACATTCACAGTAACTTCCACACGGGTTTGGGCTACGCAATGGCGAACAGTGACCTTGCCCTGTCAGGCCCCTCCTAGAGGAGCCCCAGGTGCTTCCTCACACGTGACTGCACAAGTCTCAGCAACGCTCAAGGAGCTGCGCACACCGGCGTGGCCCGTGCCGCGGTTCGCAAGGCAGGTGTGCTACCCACAGGAAGTGCTCCCAGTGCCGCCGGCACGAGGGGCCCAGGACACAGGCTGAGCGGGAGGGAGAAGAGGCTACAGGGGCCCAGCAACTTCATGCTGCTTCAGAACCGGCTTTGGGACAGGTGAGAAGACAGGTGAGCTGTGAGGGGGTCAACAGGGAAGAGATGAGCTGAGGAAGGGACCCGGCTGTTAGAGGAGGGGGAGGAAATGCAAAGTCTGCAAACCGACACAATCGTTAGTAAAATAGTGAAAGCGTGGAATTCCTATGATTTCGCCAGAAAACTAACTTAATTATTTAAAAGAAAAGCACAGGTTGCCCAAGTCCCACCAGGAACAACTGTATAGCCAGTGTTTTTATTAATATTAACAAACTGCCTTTGGGATCAGTGCAGGGGAGGGGTTTAGGCAGTCTCTGAAGAGTCCCTGCCTGGCTGTCTGCTCTGCTCCCTGACAACAAACCTGGCACCAGAGCAGGGGGCACAGAAGTGGCTCTGTCCTCATGGATTTAACCCAGAAGGGGAGAGGGGCCTAGGGTTGACTTACCGTGACTGCCATCAGAAACGGGACCCTCTGCCACAGGCAGGCTTCTCCCAAGTGTCCAACTCTGAAAGAGCCACTTTATCCCAGACCTTCCTGCCCCAGGTGCGACCCCCCCCACAACCCACCCCACACCCCTTGGCAAGCCCCCCACAGCCTGGCATGTGGCATCGCAACCCTGCACCCTACGTCATCCCCACTGCGGAGCCTCACGCGCCTCTGGGACAGTCCCCGTCGGAGGTACGGCTGTGCTCGGAGAGGGTGGCCGATAAGGGACATAACAACATAAACCAGTTCCCAAGTGCTGGTCCTCGCTGCTCTCTCCTGTCCTGGGATTCTTTCTTTTTCGGTCCCCACTTAGCTCTCCCTTCAGTTTATTCCCTCAAAGCCTAACATCAGATGTTTAAATGCTTCTTAAAGACAGGACTGGATAAATGATGATTAAGAAACAGCCACGTGCAGGTCTCACGGAGCAGGCGAATAAATACTCTAGAATTTTCATCCCGTACACAGAAAGGTCGTGTAATGCGACAGGCAGGGTCATTCTGGGCAGATGGCTGCCGTCTCCACTAAGCACGTCATTTACACGGAACAGAGCTGACAAGCGCCCCTCCAGTGGAGTGCTCACCTCTCGATCCCAAGCCCGCCTGTCAAATGACTTTCCTGCCACTCACGCGCACAAGTGATGCCCTGCAGGCAGGACGGTTCCCTTGAAGTGCCTCCCGTATCATAAAGTGACAATAAATTCGCAGCAACGAGCATTTACCGTCCTGGAAGACCCTCTCCACGTTCAGCCCGTACGTGGCGCACGTCTCGTAGTACGTGCAGCGCTTCAGGTCGTTGGACAGCTTCCGCGCCCGGGCGTCGTCGATGACCCTCGGGTTGCTGGAACTTATGGCATCTGGAAGAGAAGACCAAGAAGTCACAACACGGTGACAATAAACGGCTCTGATTACTTCCTACAACTTAAGGTCCCCAGGTCGCTCAAACCTCGTCCCCTTCTCAGTAGAGATGCAATTCCTTTATAAATCTGGAGTTTTTAAGACATAGTTTACCTCCCAAAGAATAGTCTCAAACACCAGAATAGTCATTCACTCATTAGCGGAAATTTGTCTTACAGGAGAGCTTCTGAAACGGAAATAAAACAATGTCCAGAAAGATCAGAAGGAGTAAGAGCTACACAGGGCTCTAGAGGAAACTAATTAAATAAAATAGAAAGAAAGAAACCACAGTCACTATTTGCAGGTCACCAGGTCACCTTCTGTGCAGAGCACCTTGCTAAATGCACTCCTTGTATGGGCATATGCTTCCAGGTGTGGTCTCTTATCCAGTCACCCATTCAACAAATGCTCACCGAGCCCCCAACAGGTGTCTGGGCCCGCTCTGTGCACAAGGACGCCCCGTGAACACAACAGACAGAACCGTGTTCTCAGGGAATGCGCGTTCCTGCTGCCCAGAGAGGGGGCAGAGCCCAGGTAAGCAGCGTGTGAGGAAGGACTAGGGGTGTGAGCTGCGTGGTGCTAAGGGAGGCAGGGAAGGCGTTCAGAAGGCTGGGGTGGCTCTGGCTTTACAGGAAGGGCTCAGGGAGCCCCCCCACTTGCAGCAGGTGAGGGCGGCTGGGCACTACCTGGGCAGAGCACCTGAGGCAGGGGACGCAGGGCAACAGGTGTGTCTCGGGGAGATGCAGGGGGAGGGTAGGAGTGAGGTGTGTGGAGGGGGAGCCCCCGAGGGCCACAAGCACGTGTGGAGTGAGCCGCTGAGGTTATGACAGAACTCCTGGGGTCACAGGTGACTTGGATGCATCTGTGCAGAGACGTCTCGGCACCAGCCCCTGCCTGTGCACGCGATCCCAACTGCGCTCACAGGAATGTCAACAGTGCTACGCCCACGCACCTGTCACGGACTTTCTAACCCGAAGCTGTTCAGAGGGCTTGAGGAGCTCATGCAGAAAAAAACAATCGGCAACTCTTTAAACAAAAATCCAACAGATTCCCCTGCTACTCAAAGGAAGAGCAACACGAGTTACACGAGATAGCAACAGCCTTTTAGATTTTGTTTACTTCTGTGTGGGAAGCGCATTTGGCACTCCAGTTTCTGAACTATATTGAAAAAGTGACGTCTTGACGAAATAACTGGTTCATTTTTTCCCTCCATCATTCTCTCTTCTCCTATCTTTTTTCCCCGTCAGCCCTGTGGAATGGGTCTGAACTGATGTTTCCTGATGACCCTCAGGTAAACTACCTGTGATCAGGGCTCTCACTGACGGTGCCACGGCCTCCACATTCTGTCCCCTTACCCGGGGACAGAGTCAAAGAGCACCCCCTCCTGTCTTCTTGTCTTACCGATTAGTAAATCTGACTTGCATTTCACAACACTTAAGGAAAATAAGAAGGTATGAACATTTTTAAAGAAAATATAGTAAAACAATTAAACATCTGTAAATTGTCAATGCTTTAGTACAGTGTGGAGACTCCAGGGCCAGAGCACCCACTTTATCCAACCTGGGCCAGCAATCCCGTAGGCCCTCTGTCCTCAGTGGGATCCTACTTAGCTCTTGTCAAATCTCGGCTTCAAGGTGCACCAAGCTGGCTTCTGTCAGCGCAAGGAGACAGACTTTTAGACTTGTGCTCTAAGTTTCAGTTCTATACCAGTCTCATTTTTCATTTCACCTTTAACTCTGCGGCTTTCTATAGATACTGTTTTCCCCTCAAATCAATTTAATCTGCAAGTCTTTAAAACAGAGCCTGGTTAACAAACACTAGACAGCTGGCTCACCAGTCACAGCCCGTCCAGGTATGAACGTTCAGGCAGCTCCGTGAGGACTGCCGGGAACGAGCGCTCGCCCCTGTGGGCCGCTCCCCACCATGGGCTGAGACCCGGCCCCACGCCAGGTGTCCTTAAGGAAGAAACTTAACCCCTTCTTCAGTTCCTTCTCACTCCAAAACCTCTGACCTCTAAAGCCACCCACCCCTCCCAGCAGGGAGGGCAACCGCAGGTCCCCTCTACAACCTGCCCTTTGTCTCCGGCATCCTGAGGCGCAAGTGCAACAGCAGCGAGAATGCATGGGCTTCGGGGATGCAGGTCTGCACCTGCACGTGGAGCCCCCAACCCCAAGGCCCACGCTCACCCCACCTTCCTGCCCCCTGGGGTTCCAGGGTGTTCTGCAGGTCTAGTTAAGGACCCAGACAGTCCCGTGGGTGGGGAGGGCACCCCTAACTGAAACACCCCTTCCCTGTTCACCTGGGGCGTGGCCGGGCTACAGTGAACAGCCGGAGTATGAGGAGTCTACAAGGCACTGGGGAGGCCTGCCAGCTCCCCCGGAGGGCCATCCTTGTGCCCAGACTCAGAGCCTCACCTGTGGCCTTCCTGGGGATTCGACAGCTGATAGACAGATGTTCAGAGAATTAGTGGAAATAAAAGGGAGTCATTTCTTTTAACTCAGGGATGTCGGTTTCGTTAGTGTTTCCCCAAAGTCTCTGAGTAGCCGCTCACGGCCTCCTCTCCACAGACACACAAGCCACCCTCCTCACCTGGGGCAGGGACAGGGAAAGCCGTGCTCTGGATCCGGAGCAGGACCTCAGTGAAGCACACGTTGAAAGGTGAGGAGCAAGAGCAACTCGCGTCAGACACCCTCATGTGCCCCGTGATGCACGGAGGCCCCCACGAGCTCCTCTGTGTAACCTGCCAGCGCCCAGAGAGGCAGAGGTCAAGGTCACACGGCCAGCACCAGCCACACCCAGGCGCAGGTGGCCCCAACACCTGGGGTCCCCGCCACCTCACTGCCTACTGACAACGCAGGTGTGCGCTGGAACACACTGGTCAAAGCGGATCTTTCCTGCCCAGCTGGGGACAGAACTGCCACTCCCCACGGTGAGTCCACAGCGACTGACTCCGCTCAGGAACGTCTCGGCCAAGCCACAGCAAGAGGTGCTTATTCAGAATTAATTTCTACAACTTCAAGGCAGCTTTAAGCAGAATCCACCTGAGAGAAGTACCCACTTTAAAACATGACTTATTAGGCATTTTCAAGACGCCACCGCAAATATGACAATTCTGTATATTGGTAACAAGAAACCGAGGACTTTTTATTGTGTGGCCTTGCCGCCTGGTGACCGCCAGAGGGCGCTCTAGGCACAAAGAATCTCTGCCCAGCCCAGGTTAGCACCAACCTGTTCAGGCCTCCCGCTCTGAAGGCTGCAGGAGAGAGAGATCCCAGGACACCTGACACCTGTCTGATTTCAAAATCGGGAATCTTGCGGGGGGAGCAGGGGGACACGGGTGCTATCCATGAAAACCCAACTCTAACAATCTTACATCTAGCACACTGAGAACATGCTTTCTGTTTACTTCAGGCTACTTTATTTCCCTCAACACACATGCCCACCTCCATGGCCGGGGCTTCGGCAGCCAACTGCCCAGCCTGAGCCCTCTTTCTTACGACATCCCGAATCGACTAGTGCGATGCCTGTGTCACCTCCCACCCCCGAGTCTCACTCTGTCGCCCCAGCTAAAGTGCATGGCATCATCATAGCTCACTGCAACCTCAAACTCCTCTGCGCCCGGCTAATTTTTTCTAATTTTTGTAGAGATGGGTCTCGCTCTTGCTCAGGCTAGTCTCGAACTCCTGGCCTCAAGTGATCCTCCCACCCTGGGCTTCCAGAGTGCTAGGATTACAGGCATGAGCCACCGCGCCCGGCCCCACATAGCTAATTCTCAGTGAGAAAAGGCTAACGTCAGGAAGAGCATACTAGATATGCTAATTCCACTCTGTTAACCAAAAAAAAAAAAGAGAGATAATACAATTTTTCTTGACATGATTATTTGTTAAGTTACCCATGTTTCTGACAAAGCGGTTTTAAGGTTACCATTCACCTGATTTTTTAAAACATCCCATGTGACATCTTAGTGAGACCCCAGTGGTACACCCACCCAGTACAACAATGACTCTGTAACCAAGAACAAGGATGCTGTGTCTGATCCCATGTGACGGTCCCTTTACTGAGAACAAGTTTTAAGTGACCTAGAAGAAAACAAGAAATGTGCCCAGTGTGGTTCTATACTGAGGGACCTGCTAGATTTAAAATAAGATATAGATTATAAGACATTGACAAATAGAACAGAATAAAACAAAACTGCTATGTCAGAAATCAACATTATTTTAAAGATGCACCAATAGTTAAAAAATAAGCTTTTTGATTGCTTATAATTTTATACCACAGAGAATTAAAATATTGTAACACAGAAAACAAGAGAAAATAGATTTTACTTTTCTAAAGTACTTGGGTGGGTGTGTGTGTGTGTGTGTGTGTGTGTGTTTCCAGGTTGTTGAGTTCTTTCTCCATAGAATCAGATCAGGCAATGTGACAGTTAATCTCAGTTTCATAAATTCTCATAAAAAGGGAGCCTTCAGTAGGCAATTATTCTTTCTTTAGCCCTTTTTAAATTCCTCCATACCAAAAATACAGACCACGAATCCGGTTACTGCCCAACTGTCTGAGTCCTTCAGGAGCAATCCGTGCGCAGACGTCAACTCACCCTGGGTCCCCACCAGGACAAGCGGGACCTCGCTCGTGTTCCGGTAGTTGGCCATCCGGCTGTAGTAGTGGTAAACGGTCTGGAAGCTTATCTCATCCTCCAAGCTGAAGACGAACACGACAGCGTCCACCCACATGGCAAACTGGGGAGAGGAGAAGGAGAGGAGCCGAGTGAGACTGGGCTTGGAGTGGCAGGGCTTGGACCACTTCCAAGAGCCCAGCATGGCCGGTGGGGGCCCGGGAATACCCCTCAGTCGCCGTCTCATGCTGTCCTTTGACTTTGGTTATTACGCATTGCGGCATCACTGACCCTCCTCCCAAGCCCCGCAGGCCTCCGCGTTGCCCTCGGGAACAGCCCTTGTCCTGCCCCACCCAAGCCACTGTCTTTACGTTCCTAGAACATACAGCCGCTGTCCTGACCCAGGCGACGGCAGCCCTGCAGAGAGCAGGCCAACTCCCCTCCCGCCAGAGCCTCTCAGCCCCCAGAAACCTTCTGTTTTACAAGCAGCCTCCTCTTCAGACACTCCAGGAACGCTGCTGGGCCCCCAGGCCTGAGCCGAAACCCACCACCGTCCTTCCCACCACCACCACAGCTCCGGCCCTCGCTGTCAGAGTGTCCCCAGTGGTGGACAAACTCCTGCAGCTCCCCTGCGAGGGCAGTCTGCTTATTCTTAGGGAAGTTAACAAAAATTAGGGGGAAACCTCACAATGGCCTGGCTCTTGCCATCCTACTCTTGTTTTGCCAGCGCTCAGCATAACCTACATCAAATCCTATCTGACAAGGACTGATGCTGTCAGGCGTGTGTGATCTCATTTATTAATGGTACTAATAACCAGCTTGCAGAGCCGGAGCTCAGCGAACGGAAGCTCCTTGCAGGTCAGTAGCTTCCTGCACTCTCCCTACAACTGGCATAGCAGACGCGAGATCGGATCTGTCTGGCACCAACGACCCTTCTCTTTCCAACTGGAAATGGAAAAAACATGAATCTGCTTGCTTTCCCTAAAAGAAGCTGCAGTTCCTAGATAAGTTATGTCCAAGGTATCACGAATACATGTGGGCAAATTTTTTACGGCTTAAACTCTGACTTCCCCATGTAACCGAAAAGGGCATTCAGTTATACATAAAACATTATATGATAAAACTTTTAAAAACCTGAAGTTCTAATGAGAAATATAAAACTAAGTGAGGAAGAGAACTCAGAGACGAGAAGCCTGGGGCAGACCGGTGGAAACCAGAGGGCTCCCCCAGGGAGCACAGGGCCCAGGCCACAGCAGGGATCTCCTCTTCCTTTTCTCTACCTCGAGGGATGTTTTCCCCTCTCTTCCAAGAAAGGAGGGAATCAGCTTCCCCAAGCACCAGCACGTGAAGGGCACTGGCTGTCCCGTCCCAGAGCCGGAACTCAACTGCCAAGACGGAAGCTGGGACACATCTGACCCCACAGAGGAAACTCGGAGCACGTTCTCCTGAGAGTGCATTTGACCTCCCCAGCACCTCGTGTGTGGTGGCATCAATAAATATACCCCCATGGCTTCCTCATTAGAAAATCAAAGCTTTGAAAGAAAAAAACTGCCGGTTAGTTGGTTAGTTGGCAGAGTTTTACACTACGCTAAAATGACACTGGTAGCCATAAGTCTTGCAATTTCCTTTGTGAAGTCAGTATCTTTAGGTAGACTGTATTAAATGATTGATAATAATGAAGAGAAAGAAATCCTGTCCATAATTTCGAAAGGCTCCATCTTGATACTCCCCAAAGTATTTAACAGAAATCTGTCCTGTCACTACAAGCAAGCTTCTGCAAGAACAATGGGCTCATCATCTGGGAAACGGAGTAAACACCTTCTCCCAGCCAGAGGCCAGGCAGAGCTCCTGGGGGTCCTGGCTGCACCCCCAGCGCTGCGGGGGATCCCAGGCAGGCCACTGGGTCTGCACCCCCATCACCACGTCCCAGCCGTCCACACCTGGGTAAGATGTCTGGGGTGCCAGCATCCTCAAGGGAACAAGGAACGACCTTGCCCCAGGGCACCTCAGGGATTAAACGGGAAGGTCGCAGTGACCTGCGGCACAGGGCACTCACCCAATGTCACCGTTATGGGACTCAGCTCACAATGTGGGTGCTTCCGAGGCATGAGAACAAGCAAGGGGCGACTGCTTGTCACAGGACTTAATGTTTTGTTTTGTTTTTCTTAAAACAATTCCTTAATTATAATGATTAAAAGGAAGGAAAATGTTCTTTTTATCAAATGACATTACCTATTCTCAGCATCTTAAGCTCTATAAAAGATGCATTTCTCCGGGCTCAAACTACTTTGTAAGCAACTTTTTCCCCTTTTAACGTGTCTTCAATATCTTTCCTTATTACGATAAAGTATATGGTATTGTCAATGCTAAGAAAAAAATTTTTCACACTTTAACATCTTTGAAATCAGAACACCTTACTACTGATGTCTCATAGTTTAACTGGCAGCATTTTTCATGTAAATATTGGTACAATCAGTGGTGTTTCAGATCCAACAAAACATGGCAAATCCATGACATTTCCTGAATAGCTGCCTAGTCCGCCCATGTGAGGAGCACTAGACACTTAACAATCCCTATATGCACTATCTTTTCCTTTTGCCATCTTACAATTCTATGCTTTGCTTCCACAAAAAGGTAAGTTCAAGAAAGAATGCCAAGGAAATGTGTAATATTGAGTCTGCATTAAGGATCACTGGCTATTACTAGCTCTCGGCTTCTTCCAAGTGTTTGGCTAGCAGATTACGTTGTAAGTGGAACAATGAACTGGATTAAGTAAACCAAAGAAAGAGGTTTTCCACACTCATGCTTTTTATTTCCAGAATGCCCTTTGTTTAAGGAATTCCCAAAGCAATGGCAGCAGGCTGCACACAGTCTGCAGCGGAGACTTCCTCGGGCCGAGGCGGCCATTGCCCGCGGTTCCAAATGCCACCCGCACACTTCCTAAGTGGGCACGGCGCTCTAGGGAGCAAACTACTTAAAGGAAAAAACCAAAAAACAAAAACTGCATTGACAAATCAGGGCAGAGTCTGCTTTTACCTTTCTTCTTAAAAACACACAAAAAAGTGAAAAAAATCAGCCACACAGACCCAGCTTCTCTCTAGGATTTTGTCTGAAAAAAGCAATAGCATTTGTTTCTTAGAGATGAGAAAAACTGCAGTTATAGAAAGGACTTTTATGGGATTTCCCCTTTTGTTTGGAAAGCACTTCAATGACTTCTAGAACCACTTGTTTTATCGGAACGTTAAAAAGAAAACAAAGGCAAAAGCCGGCTACCAGCATACACGTCATACCCACCTGTGCCTCCGGGGGGCCCCCTTCATCTCTGATCAGCAGCAGGTAGCTCTGTCCATCAACGACAATCTCTTTCTTGAACCTGCCACCTGCCACACACAGAAAAAACCTTGTTACAGAAGAAAAACAGAGCGTAGAGAGAGCAAACAGACGTGGGCTTCGCTTGTGGAAAAATACACCCTGGGCTGTCGCCCTGGAGGGAGCCAACTGTGAGTATCTAGCGTGGATTTCCATGTCTCCCGCAAACACTGAATTTTACAAGAACTGAACTCAGATTTAAGTATTTGTCTTTAAGACCCATGTTCACTTCCAGTTAGCAGGCACCGCCGCCCACGCAATGCCAGGGGCTCATGGCCAAGAAGTGTGGAATTTTCAAGTAGGCTTTAAGTGCAAATTCAGGAATTCTCCCTAGTTGGGAAACAGAGAACGCCGAAATTGTCATTCTCTTGTTGCGTTCACAAAACTGGAACAAATTTTTCAAGCTTCACAGGTGCCTCGTCTACAACCGCTTGGCAAATTAAAGGGCCGAGACCTGTATTCTCCTCAAGAGAAACCCAGTTCTTGAAAGGCAAACATGGAACATCATGAGGATGGTGTTTCTGCAGTCACAGGTCACGAGTAAGGGAAGGATGCGCAACTACTACACACGTGTTACACAGAGACTACTGGATGGGATCGCGGCACAGGGCGGGACAGAGCGGTGCAGCGGCTGACGAGAGGCGTTAGAGACCACACGGGGTTAGCGAGAAACCACCGGGACCCTGCTGGAACGGGGACAGAGAGGACGGTGGGCGGCCATCGAGGGGTCCAAGGACACACAGCTGCCGCGGCACCCCGGGCAGGACCGCCGGACCCCCTCCTTCCTGCACAGCGAGAAAGATTCCGCTCTGGGGTCCCCTGCCATCTCCAAAGACAAACTACCTGTCCAGAGTCTGGACTCCAAGTCCATGCTAGTTAACCCTCACGTGACTTGCAATTCTTATTTTTGAGAGAACGCACAAGTTCCTACCCTGACTTTCAGTTCCTCTATGCAAACGCCTTCCAGGAACCCCATCTAACCCCCAAATAACTGGACTCCGGAGGACGGTGCCGTTGGGACCTCCCCACCCACCCCAGAGGCTGCCTGCTGGCCCTCTGCCGCCCAGAGCCACATTTGATACCTTCCCCTGCGACGGGAACCTCCCATCCTAGAATCCTGGCTCTGGGCCACGTTAATGGCCAAGAAACAGAAACTCGAGTCCTCAGCCCAACCTTTCCCAACCTGAAGACGTGTCGGAGGCCCGACAGATGGGCGGCTACCCTCTGCGGCCAGAGAGTGCTGGGAAATCGACCTTTCCCTGCGATCTCCCACACGCACACGCGTGTTCACACTCGCTCCTACAACGATGGTGACAGGTACCTGCATTTGGTTTAGCTGGTGTTCAGTTTGCTCAATAATAAAAACAGAAAACCTTCCAATGTTACGATGAAGCAGATAAACTCTCATTCTAATGTCCCCCATCAACGAAAAGAGAGGGCAGAGTCCATAGAAAATGGTCAGGTGGATCCACTGGACGGGCCGGCCGGGTCACCGGACCCAGACACGCTGAGCCACACACTCCGTGCCAGCCCGGCCCCAGCGGCAGGAGGACCAGAAAATGACTTAAGGTCCCTGAATCGCAGACCCCTCGCCGGTAAAAGGGGATGACCCCCGTTTTCCAGCAGAGCCACTGTGATTACAAAATAAGCTAGGAAACATCTGACACGCAGCAGACGTGGCCCTGTGGTGTGACAGCCTTGGGACAGTCGTCCCCTGACGTTGGCCCAGCTCTGTCTGAATGAGTAATGTGGGTGCACAGCTGTGTGGCCTCCCCCACCTGTGTCCCCGCGTGAGTGGGGATGAGGAGGATGAGCTGACAGAGCCCCCGAGCAGTGCCCAGCCCACGGGAGCCTCGCTGGCGGGGATTTCTAGTGCTAGTCACAACTTCTGCTTTTATAAAAGATACACTTAACGTTTAACAAACCTGCTTAAAACGGGAAACCGTGCAAAAGCTAGGACAGTGACCGATATTATTATCCTTTTCTAAAAGCTCTTTGAGAGCTCTTTCTTGGCGAGATGGACTGGATTCAACCTTTTAGGAAAAATAACGTTTGAAAAGGAAATCTGTTACTCTTTATTTTGGGGAAAATCTTTCCCTTCACACTTTGTTCCTAGAGGTCTGATTAGTCACACCCACCAGCAGCAACGAGAAAGCCACAGGAATTTGTGCAAAGGTTTAAAAATGTTTCCTGCCATTCTCAGTGCCTCAGTCTAAGAGTTCTACCTCTGACGGGAACCCGAGTCCGGTGACGGCCACGGCGCACCTGCCTGGGAAGCAGCTTCCACCCAGCCGTGCGGCCCTCGGCTCCCAAGTCAGCACCGCGGCCAGACCCCACGCCTGGGCACCCACACGGGGGGACCCCCTGGACGTCCTCTGTGGCACCAGAGGAGTAGCCTCATCTCTGGCCCAGACTCTGGCCATCCTGACCTCTCAACCACCCACCCAGACGGTAGCCAGGCCTGCAGCTCTGTGCACACATTCACCCCCTTCGTGAGTGCCTGCTGTATGCAGGAAAATGGGCTCCTGCCCCACTCCCACCATCTTCCAAGTCCCAAAGGGGAGACAGAAGTTTCGATATCCCCAGGAAAAGAGGGGATGGGCGCACAGGAGTGAGTTCCACCTGGAAGGCCTATTTGGAAATGCTTCACTGGGGGAGATGTTTGGAAAAATCAGCCGTCAGAAAAGGGGGCACTGGGTGGGGGGCAGTGACGGAACTGAGTGGCTGAGCCAGGTGAGGCTGGAGGGGGGCCAGGGGCGAGGGACCAGCCTGGAGGACGAGGACAGCCGGTGGCTGGGGGAGGAGGGGGCTTCACCCTTTCTTTGCTCTCACAGGCAATGCGGCGAGCACAGCGCTGCATGGGCCTCAGTGCACCAGGTGCGAGGCCCTGCCGAGCCCTTCCTAGCTCGGTGACCTCTGCCGAGTTACCGGACTGCGCGGTGCCTGTCTCCCCACCCGGGAAACGGGGATGACGCATCCAGCTGTCTTTAATGGGTTCACACACAAAGCTCAGAACCCTGCCCAGGACACCGAGGACGCAGCACACTCAGATCGTCACAGTCCCCACCGCCAGCCCCGCCCCCACCCCCACTATCTGACATCCAGGACGTTTTCAGATCTCCCTTTTCTCTCCCTCCTACTTGTGTTCAGTGAAACCAACCACATCTCTCCAGCAGGTTTCTGCACAGGTTTTCCTCCTGCCCTGCACCCACTCCCAGCCTCGGTCCCTCCGCATGCCCCCAACAGCCAGACACCATCCTGACCCGTGTCCTGGGCCGCACACACACACTTGTGCCCCGAGACACCGTGTCTCCGACAGCCCCCGCTCAGCCCTGCCCTCCCCGCAGGTCCCCAAACACAAGTACACGTGGAGGCCGTCCCTGCCTGAGGGACTCTGGGGCTCCCCCTCGATGAGGCTGTGCTGGTCCCATGCCCCATCCCTCAATCGCTAGACTGGGTCACCTCCAAATCAAGAGGGGAGGCGGGAGCCTGGCCCTGTAGCCACCCAAGTTCCCTGAACCTCTGAGGAATCCTCGGCTGCCCCAGCTCTCCTGGAACGACAATGACACCATGTGGGGTGGCCCTCCTCCTCGCATGCATCGCTGCACCCCCACCCGTCTTATGGGTGTCGGGCAAGCATGAGTTGGATGAATTTCACATGTCTGTCTCCTCTAGCATGTTTCTGCAGAATCCTCTACATAAATGGTACTTCTCGATGGTCGAATCACAGCACTGAAGTCAGGACAGGTTTCCTAGGAAGGCACCAAGCTCTGCTCACTCGCTCTCTCCTGTGGTCTCTGGCTTTGTGACTTTGAGCAAAGGACTCCAGACCTAACCTGCGTCACCTCTGAAAGGAGGGGGGTGATTCCTTCTTCCAGAGAAAAGGCCTCTTCCAATTCTCAAATAACCTTACATCCCCCCACTAAGATACAGGCTATAATTAGTATTTCTTTTCAATGTTTTGCAATTTCAAACACTAGACACTGGCCATCAGCTTGTATGATTTTTCTGGTATTACGCTGAAAACAGCAAACAAAAAGTAAATACTCATATGCATTTGCCAAGAACCCAAAGGTTTAATAATTAGATAAAAGCTCCAGGCAGCAGGCTCGGCTGGAACAGCACTGTTAGGCTCTGGAGAGACATGGACTAGCAGGTGAACAAAGTAATATTTAAAATTCATTTTCTAGAGTTTACGTTGAACACAAAAGGAGAACCCTTAGGATGCAGCGTGGCTAGCACCAAGCTGGTATTCAGCAGGTGCCACCACTTGCTTTAAATTCAAACCCACCATCTTATCCCAGTCATTATCTTTTTTTCTACCAAAATTTTATAGGACATCACCAAACTCCACATCCAACTTCATTTTTAGATTAGATTTTAAAATGCCTATTTTATATCCAACTGCCAATCACTTTCCTGGTCTGTTTTACCCAACTACGTATTCCTAGCACCTGATGCACCGCCTTGCCTATGGCCGTACTGTCAACCTGTCACATGAGTGACGTTCACCCTTCTCCGCTGCCAGTTATCATTACTTAACATTAAATTACATCAGGGATAATTTTATTTTCCAAAGGGGTTGTCAGTCTCCCCAAACCTGGCCTCTGTATCGGAAGCATGAACACGCATCCGGCTCAGCACACCTGTGTGCAGGTGCGAGGTGAGCTGGGCAGGCTGCCCCCAGAGATGCAGAGCCCCCCCTCCCCCGTACAGCTGGCCTCCCATCTGGGGAACTGGACACACGGGCCACAGCTGCCCAACCCTAACGTGGTACCAGGAACGGGAAAACGGAGCAGCTCCCTCACGTAAATCCTTGCTTCCCCAAGACGCAGTGAGGTCATTGGTGGCAAACAGCCCCCCAATGAGCATCCCGCATGCGGGCAGAGGTCAGTGCAGGACAGAACTAAGCACCCTCTCCGGGCTTGACTTTCTGAACTGGGTCTCACTGGACAGCAGAATCAGGAGCTTTCATCTCTTTTGAGCTGCTTCAGCACAGAGCGGTGCAGACTTCTTATTTGAACTCAACCTCAAGTGCAATTTATTAGGTTTCCAGTTTACCCCAAAGGCAAGTTTTCAGGGTTCCTGGAAAACCTGAAAACTGCCCTGGTTGCCTGGGTTGCCCTTGAGCTTGCATTTTTGAGTGAGTCAAGGTCTTAATTTCTCTCTAAAGCTGACATTGCAGAGAGAAAAGTGTGTGAGAGGTGGAACTGAACATGCCCACCATGACGCTGCAGTGGTCATGCTCACCAAACATCAACACCACACCAGGAAAAAAAGGATAAAGTCATGTTCTTCTGCTTTTAAAATATCTTTTTTGAAGTCTTCAGGGTGTCCCTTACAATCCATCCATAGGCAATGTCAAGGCTGCTGTTCTGAGTCCTGGCCTCATGCTTGGGGAACCAGCTTCAGATGTGGGACTCTGGAGAAGGCAAACACAGCTGGATACCTTCACGTATTCCCACTGAAGCTAGGCAGGGGCTACACGGAGCCCTCTAGAATACAAGTGCTGTCTACACAGAGACAGACAGAAAGTGGCTCGTCTATGCTGTCATTTCTGTTTTGGTGGAGGGAAAAGAGCAAATTGAATTTTCCTGTTCCAAAAAAAAAAGAGCTCTTTTGGGAGTAAACACTGCAACAGATATTTGACATTTCTGTTTCTATCATTTTGGCTAATTGGACTGAAAGCTATTAACGTATCATTAACAGTTCTCCAGGCAACAGTGCTGGCAACGCTAGCACACCTATGACACTTTACAAAGTGCTCTCCTTCCCATATCACCTCTGTTACCCCTCACCACACCTTGCGATGCAAACTTCACTGTCAACATCCCAATCTCAGGAGGAAAAGAGGTTCAGATGCTGACCAAGATCCGCCCGCCCCCCGGCCAGCAAGCAGCCGCAGTGGGTCATCTTCTAGCTTTCACAGGGCAGACGCTGAAGATGCACAGGGTTTGGCTTGTCCTTACTCCACCCGCAGCTGGGGAATGGCTGCCCCTACCTTCAGCTCCAAAAAGCATCACTGTGCTCAAAAAGAAAGACACCTGCCTAGAACTTTCATTTTTTTTTTTTTTACTGTGGATTTTTACCTTTACTTTTTCATGTATAAGCAAAGGATAACAATTATTCTTGAGTTTAAAACTGAATTTGTAGAGCACACAATTTCCCTTCTCCATTAGAAAGGGGAGGGCATCAGTTTCGCATCTGACCCAGACGCAGTGCAGCTGGGCGTCCCTGGGCAGGTGCAGGCCGGGCCAGCCCTGTCCGGGGTCAGCACTGTGGGGTCAGCCTCGCAGGGAGGGAGACAGAGGGGACTGAAAGGCAGGTGGGGGTCTCCTCCTGTCATGGGTTAGATTCCCTTCCATGAAAACATTTTCAAAATTCACCTGAACTTTTCTTCTTTCTTACACGGTGCCATGATAAAACAGGAAGAATATCTGCAAAATTTACTGTTTCCTAATTATTTTTAAAAAGCGGAAGGAGAGAGATATATTGAAAAGGACTATGAACCTTATTTCTCCCTAAGAGAAAATTAAAAAACAAAAAAGAAATCATCAATGTGCCAGAAATTTTTTAAAAAATTAATTTGGCCTTTTAGACTTTGGCAAAAAATACTGAAGCCAGTAACTTATTAACACTGGGGTTTTGGAAAAGTTTTGTATTGTGACATTTAAAAGGAATTTTGGACCACATATTATTTTTACACTGGGAAAAAGGTTTTATTGGTAACATATTAGTTTACAAAATTTAACTGAATCAGATTTCATTTCCTTCGCCAATTTTTTTTTAAACTTACATTGTGAAATAAAATATAACTACTATAACAATGTTCTAACGGTGAGTAAGGATCTAACCCATGGAAACTGCTATCTCCGCTGTGAAACATTCCAGGGCTCTGACTTGAGGTGAAACAATGTTTAAGTCGCTATTTCCTTGGGCCATGGTCTCCCTGGCTTCATTTAACCCAGATCCAAGTAAGACCAAAAAGGAAGATGGAAAAGTCAAAGTTCCAAATTAAGATGGCAGATTGTAACTTCACTATAATTGAATTTCCTGCCCTCTATTCCTAGTAAAATGAGGGGTGGGAAAAGTAAAAACCAGAAGGAAGAAAACTCACCATCCAACAGAAAAAGGGGCATAGCTTTACATAATCAACCTAGAAAACACCACCCCTCAGGAATAAAAGGGAAGATGGGAACTGGGAACTTGCCCTTCCCACCCCCACGCTGAGCCCACCACACCCAGGGTCGAGTCACCTCAAAGCGTGCGGGGAAGAAACAGAAGGTGCAGACATGGCCTTGTTTTTTCCATCTCCTGACCAGGAAGTGGAAACCATGAAGCCCTGGAATTGAGCAGCCAGTGAGGGCTCTCTGGGGGCAAAGAAAGTGCCCACCTTACCCGGTAAGCTGGAGAAGTGACCCCCTGCAGCTGGCACCCCAAGGGGAATAATATGTGCACCCCCTCCCCTCCAGGATGGGTGACACACATTCGGTCAGTGGTCCCTAATCAAGAGCGACCACCTTCGTTTGGAGCCAATGCCTCAGACAACAGAGGGACAAGATACACTCACTTGACAGCAGACTCCCCAGGGAGAGGACACCATGCCCCAGTCCTGCAATGCGGATGGCGAGGCCCAGCAGATGCCCAAGTGCCCCCTACAGCTGACGGGGCGGATGGCGAGGCCCAGCAGATGCCCAAGTGCCCCCTACAGCTGACGGGGCTGGTGGTCAAGGTGCAGCAAATGCCAATGGTGCAGAACAGCCCGGCCCTGCAGCTCCAGCAAGCCCAGGATGACAGGCAGCTCCCCCACCCCACTTTCTCCTGCCATAGGAAGATGGGGGGAGCCCCCTCCTGCCCAGATGTGACTCAGGACCAGTGTGAAACCTTCCTGGTGGCCAGCAACAGTCTCAGCGAGGAGGATGTCTGGGAAGAGACATCCAAGCGGAGAAAGCTGGAGAGAAACGGTGAGGACATCATGCAAAGCTGCCACAGGAGGGAAAGGGGACCGGGGGAAGAGGCAGGTCAAAGGGCACAGACAAGAGGCAAGGAGCCGATGGAGAAGAAAACAGAAGCCAACGAGCAGAAGGAAACCCCCACAACCACGCCCAACGCCACTTAACAGAGAACAGGCATTCGACACGACAAGACATCCAGGATGAGGGTCTAAAACAACATGAGATGAAGAGGAAACCTCCAGAACTGAGGACCCAGACATTGGGGAACGAATGAATAACATCAGAAACACTGAGGAGAAGCAACAAGGCTGACAGCTGAGTTTCTGACACAGAGGAATGGCTTGAAATGGGCATAGTCAAGGAGAGTAAAGAGGAAGATTTTAAGAGAGAAGTTCATCGCCAGACACGTGGACCTAAACAAAAGGATAAATGCTATCTCTCAACAAAAGAACTCAAAGACTGTTTAAAGAAAAAAGACAAAGGAATATTCCTGAGATGAGAAAGATCTGAATCAGGTCGAAAGCGCGTGTGATATTCCGGATGAGAAAACCAAGGCCCGGTGAAAACTGCACCTGCCGGCCAAGGTGGGGCTTCCTCGTAGCTCCCAGGCTGTGGAGCAGGCAGGGTTTCCCACGTGTGCTCCAAGGAGAGGAACACTCCTCCAGGGAGGCTTCGGGGAATTAAAAAATGGCTCCTTAAGCTATTTTTAAATATGTATAACTGTTTTTGAAATTGTGTCATAAGAGCAACCAGTCTGTACTCATAAGTATCCTACCCACTAAATGAGAAACCAAGAACACGTGGGTGCGGCTGTGTCATTAAACTCTTGTGCAAACAGAACCCACCTGCTATGGCTTAGGCCAGACTGCTGGGAAGGCTGCAGCTTTAAACTGGCCTTTTAACCAGCTCATCCTGCATGTTTGCACCTAAAAATTATGCAAACAAGTACACTGCTACGGGAGGCATCCCACCTTCCCAGGAGTGACAACTCAGCTTCTGTGAGTGACACAGTCAGGTAAGCACTAACTGTTAACTAACTGACTCTTTGGAGTATGTTACTGTGGATTTAACACTTACCGGGATTTAGAAGGCTTCTATTTAAAAACTTCTGAGGAATGGGAGTGGCTGCATTCAACTTGGAATATCTGAAGTCCCACAATCCCTGTTACTTTAACACGTTGGCTGTATTTAATTGAAGAGTACCAGGAAACTGCAAGTAGGTTGACACTTTGGGGTGGGGGGGACTCACCTGAGTAGCTCAGGTAGTCTTGATACGAAGTAAACAAAATAAAAATCAATTAGATGGAAAAGCAGATATAAAACAGAAACTTGGGAGACCCTAAGGTCCTATTTTGTGTTCATAAAAATAGCTTCATTGTTGTCTTCATAAGAAATGAGTCAGAAATGTATAAATCGGAACCTGCAGAAGTTTTATATGAAATATATTAGGTATTGGAGATTGACTTAAAATATTTTTGAAATATATGACATTGCTGTTCAAAAGAAACTAGAAAACTGATGTTTGAGGAAATGGTTTCTTGTCCAATAAATTCTATTTCTTTTTATCTTAACTTCCAAGAACTTTGAGGAAAACATACATAAGCAGTTTAACACATAAAATGCGTTAATAGCTCTCTTCTCCAAATAATGTCTTCTTAAAACTAAAATGAAAACAAAAACCCTAGTTAAGTGGTTTAGGCTGGTTCTCGTGGGCCAACAACCACATCAATGTCCAACGACATGCCACTGTCAGCAAAAACAAATTCACTCCATTTTATTAGGTTCCCCCCTAAAAAAAAACACTATCTAAAATTACTATAAAATAGCATTATCTCAACGAAACATTCTCTAACAACAGCTGCGGAATCTCAGATACAGTCACATGCCTCATCATGGCATTTTAGTCAATGACAGCATAGGTGACGGTGGCCCTGTAGATCGTGATACTGTATTTTTTGCTGTACCTCTTCTACGTACAGATGTGTTAGACACACAAAAACTTCCCACTGTTACAACTGCCTGCGGTATTCAGCACAGTAACACGCTGCACAGGTGTGCAGCCTAGGTGTGGAGCAGGCTGCACTGTCTAGGGTCCTGTGAGTACATTCTGTGATGTTTGCGCAAGGACAAAATTGCCTAACAACACACTTCTCAGAATGTGTCCCTGTTCTTAAGCGACACATGGCTGTACTGGCAAAGAATATAACATACCCTGCATCAGCATCAGCCCTTAGAAGGAAGTGTGCA
This sequence comes from Lemur catta, assembly GCF_020740605.2. Lineage (NCBI taxonomy): Eukaryota > Metazoa > Chordata > Mammalia > Primates > Lemuridae > Lemur > Lemur catta. The sequence continues at coordinate 4,509,708 of NC_059135.1, forward strand.
TGGAGTCCAAAGCATTTGTTTTTCTGGTGAAGTTGCACGGACTTCACTTTGAGAGTAAGGGCCTGAAAACAAGGGAATGCCCTCTGGAAAGAGAATCCTGCCCGAGAATGACCACTCACCTCCTTGGGCTCCCAGCCCAGGCCTGCTGCCTGCCACGGGGTCCCACCCCTGCCTGGCCTCCTGCAAGGCCTCCTTGAGAGCCCCTGGCCACTCAGGTGCCCCAGCTTCACCTGCTGCAAACTTCGGGCAAATCCATTGATGGAAGGAAGCCCCCAACTCCCAAAGAGCCCCCATACTACACTCCACAGGACTCCCACTTCTCTCAATACTCAGCAGCTGTCCTGGAGTCTCGCACAGCCCAGTGCCTGAGTCCGGCCCCGGCCCACAGGCAAGCAGAGGTCCTCCTGAGCCTCTTCAGACCATCTGCTGACCCACAAAATACGTGGCGGCCGTCTTGGGCGGCAGTGGAGAGGAACAGGCTGAGAGCTGCCTTCCGAGGCTCAACCTCAGGCCCGCGCCTCCAGGCTGTGTGACCCAGTGTGGCTTTCATGGCCTCTGGTGCCTTAATTTCCTTAGGTGAAAATGTGCTAATCCATGTCAGCTTCAAGAGGCTCATAAAAAAATCAAGTAATGATTGCTATGTTGTAAGATCAACTTTATCACTTCCAAATGCAAACTCACACATAACAAGAGAGTTTCAAAACACCAAATTCAATGAACAACAAGAACCAAGACCGCAACAACCAGATAATGAAAGATAGGTGTCTTACATTCAAATTCCCACAGTAAAACCAGGCCTTTTTCTGGTACTGAAAGTCAAATTCCATGCTTTCTGGATGATACAGGATCCTTCTTCTCCTCCCACTCCCAAGTCAAGACAGCTTATGAAAACTTGGACAAGTGCTTCTCAAAGGGCTCCAGGGAGAAGATGCTGAAAGTCTCTATTAATGGAGTCTCAGTGTTTATCCAAGTGCATGGCACGTTTCTAACCTCAGACCAGAGCTTCCAGGTAAGTAAGTGATAAAATAACAAAGGGGCATATCTGTTCCATAGTCAACCAATGAAACAGTTTAGTTCTTATTAGTATTAATATTTAGCATGTGGGCTCCTTGACTTCAACTATTTCCATGAGGCCCATGGCTAACTTCTCCCTAGTCCCACCGTACACTGGGCCAAGAAAATCTTGTTCATCTGAACCACCACACAACAGTTAGCAACAGGGTGAATCTCTGCCCCAATTCGGCTTAGTGTCAGGGGCAGCAGGGGAAGGAGGAAAGGGACTCACATTAGACAGGAGGGCTGGGCTGGTGGGGTTGGTTGTGGGGGTGGTGCTGGGGAGCCCTGGGCAGGCGCAGCCTGTGCCCCAGAACCCACTGGACCGAGAGTGCAGCGGGGGCTGGTTTTCAATCACCACAAAACGATGGGCCCCACCCAATAAAATCTAACTTACAACCAGATAAATAAACTGCTGATTGAAAATCTTCCAGTACCTACCACTGTGGTTGTGCTTGAATATTTCAGCATCTGCCACTGTCTCTGAAATAGCCTGCATGGCAAACTTAATATATTTAGTCTTGCACATTTGGTTCTTCAGGGAAAATGTACTTAAGGTTATTTGTTTATTTTTAATATTTTGCACATTTATTTTAAGCATTAAAAAAAAAAGTAAACTAAAGAGTATTGCAGAATTGGGAGAAAGAGCCTAACTCCTCATCAAGGGTATTTGAAGAAGGCCTCCTTGCCCAGCGACCACCATGGCCGGGGACGCACGCCCAGGAGACCCACAGCCGGGGACAGGAGCGAGCGTGTGAGAGCGAGTCTGCAAGGCGCCCACCAGGAGCCCCTGGCCAGCTATTCAGCTGCCAACATGAGGGCAAATGGCTTTTACTCCCTTCGATTTTATTGTTCTAAACCAGTGCTCCCTGTGTAAAAATAACTTCATATTAAAAAATAATGGGTTTTACATAAACGCTATTTTTGGATCTGTAATTCTGCAAGTGACTATGTAAAAGTGCCGGCTTACAAGCTGTTTGTTCACATACAGTTCTCTGACTATAAATAAGGTGTTTGTTTCAAGAAACTAGAACAGGGTAGTTGCTATTAGAGCCTGTGGAGAAACCAAGAAATCCTGTGCAATTTTACTATTCTATGTTGTTTTATATACTGCAGTGGGAGTCAGCAAACTGTTCTGTTAAAGGCCAGAGAGTAAATATTTTAGGCTTCGTGGGTTGCCTTTTTCTTTGTATTTATTTATTTTTACAACCCTTTTAAAAAATGTGAAAACCTTCCTTAGCTCATAGGCAGTAATGACACAGGTGAGGTGACAGATCCGGGCCGTGGTCTCCCCTTTGATATTTCTTTTGTCAACACTGCACATTACTGTTCTCATTGCCATATTCCATTTTCTCCCAGGGCTCACCTGTAACTGTTACAAAACTATGGTAACCGTGTAATGACTTTACTGGAAGGAGTCCTGCAGGTTTTGTTTCCAGGGCCCTATCTCCATCCTAGTGGGGATTTTAGTCCCCAAGAATACCCCCGAGTGGACCAGCGCCCTGAGCTGGAAAGCACCAAGACCCCATCCTCCTCCCATCCACAACTGGCAGGGGCCAGAAAGGCCCCCTGGCCTCCTCCCCCCAGGGCAAGGGGTTACTGGTCCTCCAGGAACCTCCTGCATCTGCTGCTGATGCACTGCTGGGCTCCCTGAGGCCTCCAGGCCAAGACCCCCCAGCACAGGGCCCTGGACAGCCCAAACACTCCCTGCAGCCAATTTTTCTTAGACCTAATAAGCACCTGCCACTCCCAATGGGGCACGAGAGCCGGGTGTGGAGGGTTCGGTAGTGACAGGTTCCAGCAGCTCATTCCCACCACTGTGGAAGTCAGTTCCAGGGTCCAGAGGTGGCCTGGGATCCCTCGTATTTGTCCTCTCAAGTCCCCTCCAAAGCCAGCGCTGGCGTGGCCAGAGCCCAGGAGCCTAGCCTCCCCTACGATCCCCGGACAGGCCTCCTCCTCCTCTCTCTGCCCCACTTCCAGAAGCCATAGTCACACCACGCCTGGTTCTGACAGCTCTTGCACACACCCCATTCTCGCCCAGGCTCCAAACCTCCCTTCTTCACCCACCCGAAACCCTCTCCTCTTCTCCTGGGGTCCAGAGGCGAAGGCGCACCGCGGCCGGCTTCCCCTCCCGGGCCCCAGCGGCCCCACTGCATGGGTCTTCATTGCAACGTTATCTGGCCCTCAAAGACCAAGTGCTGGGCTTTTTTCTTCTTTTGTTTGTGGTGGTCACAATTTTTAAAAAATTAGCAAAACAGTAAGAAATGGAGCTCAGAAAATGGTAAGAAATGCTGTGCCCTCGGGCTACACGAACAGAGCACCAGCAGCTTCCAGACTCGGCTGGCGTTAGCAACACAGCACACTGGTGTCCCCTGCACCCAGACCTGCCTCAGAATCCTTCCTAACACAGCATGTACAGGAAGCCACCAGGACGGATAGAGGACCACACTGTGCGTTGGATCTGGTTTCCATTTCTGGTCTGGGTCAAGCATTAATGAATTTATTAAGTTAAATCACTTGGACCATATGAAATTGTCATCTTTTGTAGATACTGGCAGCTGTATATGGCTTAATCTGTACCGGTTTAAGAGATTACACACACACACACACACACACACACACACACACACACACAGAGTCTGGCCCAGATCTCAGACCCCGCGGTGGGGAGCCACCAAGGCCTTGCTGTCCGGCAGTGGCAGCCGACTCCTGCAGGAACATGTGGGACGGAGGAGGGCCCTTTCCTCACATCTCAGATTCTGCTTATGTAATTCCTTCTGGCACTTGACCTAATTTGCTGTCAGTGCTTTCTTTCAACTTCTACCTCCTGTTTCCATGTCCCCGCCCTTGGGAGTTTGCCATGAGCCAAGTGGAAGCTGCACTTAGTATCCGGGCATCTATAGTGTGGCATGATCTTAGAGGGCGTAGCATTTTCTTCGCAGAACTTTGGCAATTCCGCCTCTAACCAGGCATGACTAGAATGTGTACTCCAAACATTCAAATTAATTTCTGGCCTCCTCTGAAATATAAATCTCACCACCGGCTCAGGATCCCCACCCTGCCTTTGCCCGGGGCTTGCCCAGAGGCCGGTTCCCTCCTTTCCGCACTGCCCTCCACAGAAAACCTCTCCCCCTGCTGGCTGCATTGTCCCAGTCTAGAAATGGCTATATTAGGATCGATCCAGGTGCCTTGCGAGCAGCTGGTCTTTCCCCATCCCTGGCACCAATAAACTAGGCCCTGGGACCAATAAACTAGGCCGGGTGGGGGGTGCGGGGAAAGCAGTGGTGGTGAGCAAACATGATGCTGGTGGAGGATGCAGAAAAGTAATTTTGTGAGCTGACATTTTCGGATCCAAATGATGCAGAACATTCCAAAGACCAAGCTTTCTACCCTTGAAGATTAAGAAGGGAAAAATTGTCTAAAAAAGTCAGAGGTCCACAGCCCAAGTGAAATTGCAAAAGTCACAGAGAGACATTTACCCGGGGCAGCTTTGGGGAGAGTTCGGACAGTGCCCCAGGCCCGTCTCCTACAGCAGCCCAAATCCCGCAGTGCAAGAGTCTGCCGGGCTCTGTCCATTAGGGGAAAGATCTGCAGCACATAGCCCCCTGCTGGTTAACACACAACAGTGAAAGAATGTTGCAGACACAGGGTTTGGACCTGGCCCCCATTCCTTTTCTGCGGTCCACCTTCTCCCCAGCCCTAGTCCATAACAATTAGGCTGACCTCATTACCCCACCCAAGGGACCAGACAATCAGAATATCCCCCCAGACCCTGACTGTTTCAGGGAGGAGGGTGTGACTCAAGGGAGGCCAACGGGAGCTGCCTGTGAGTCTTCTGCAAAGCTACTGAGAAAAACATGCAACTTTTCCTCTGCATCAAATGTGAGCACTAAGGACCATCCATGTGGTCATGAAGCCACCATGAAGGGGTTGCCACCAACTGGGGAAGCCTAGCTGAGCACAAAGCCCAACACAGGCAGGAAGCGGGAGAGAGGGTTCCTCGTGAGCTCGAGTGCATCAGGGGATTACGGTCTTTCCAAAGCTAAATCCATCCCATCCCCTCGGACTGTTCCAGGGATGCAAGTTAATAAATCCTCCCTCCTTTCTATTTAAGCTGATTTGAGTTGGTCAGCTCTTCCTGACAACCCTTGTGTTAGTCTGCACAATGAACAAGGCCCTGGGGCTTCCAGGTCAGAGCAGGAGCTACCTGGCAAGCTGCAGAATGAAGCTGGATCCGGGCTTCCAGAGAAGACGGCACCATCAAGGCCAAAAGACACGAGCAGACCGAGCCATGGACCCAGGAGACAGCACCCAGTGAGGGTTCAGCTGAGACAGATCGAATGACTATTTGTTAATCTGCGATAAAAAGGTGATGCATGTATAGCTCTAAAACACCTTCAGAGTAAGATTTCTCCAGGAAAAATGACTTGTGAATGGCAAATGTGAAACTGAGACGCTAGTCTCCTTTTTCCCATTAAAGAATGGTTTTGTTAAAACCTCTGACATCACAGGGTTTCTTAGCAAAGCTACAGCTGTGTCAACAGCATGCGCTGTCTGTCTCTGGGACACCAATGAGCACCGTGGGCTGCCCTGAGAAGCTGGGGTGCCCGGGCAGAAGCCACTGTGCCTGCCCTCGTCAGGGTGTGCACCAGGTGGAAGTCGCTACCTTGAATTACAGCTATTTATCCAGAAACTTCTTCTCTCTGGAACGCACGCTCCACCGCAGGCCCGGTGCCTGGCTCTCAGTAAGCCCTGGACTTCCTGTTGGATTAATTATAACAATATGGGACGATGTGTTCTGAGTTCCAAACAACCAACTCAAAAACACATTTTGTCCTGCCAATTTTGTCAATGCCAAAAACATGACAACCTCCTTATTCTGGTTTTACAGCTTTTCCCCCCGTTCAAAATGAAATAGAACATGCTTCCCTTTTATTACTTCTTTGAAGTCCTAGTAATAATTTTAGTATCCTTCACCTATTTCAGACGATATCACCTGATCCTCACACAGCTTCCAAGTCAAGAGGTAGAGCTAGTGAGGTCACGCAGATGAAGACAGAGGGTATCTCCAGGGTAGGGGTCCGGTTCGCACCTGAAATCACTGGACTTCCGCCTTATCTGTGAAACCAACCTACCAGCAGGCTCATCATCTCAAAGTTTACAGATTCTCCTCATTAAAAAATTATCATGTGGTTACAATCACTTGGTTGCAAATAACATGGTAAAATTCATGTTGAAAAATTTAAACAGCTAAATTTCAAAACTCATCAGATTTTATTAGAGTCTTACAGATTTTTTTTTTTCACTGAAACATTAAACAGCACCCAAGAACGAACGGTTTTAGAAATAAGCCTTAACATCTGCGAAGCAGTGGTAGCTGACAAAAATTTTTTTAAGCTTATTTGATTTGGAAAGGGTTTTTGGAGCTGACAGCTTAAATGCATTTCACGTGTCTTTGAAAATAAGGCTGGGTGTTTACCACATGGTTTGTTTCTAGGAAGCTAAACAAACATTCTTTAACAAAATATTTAAGACACACATGCTTCTGAGAATGCATTCACTACCAGTTCCGGGCCGGGTCCTGGCAGAGAACAAGGCTGACGGGGGCGGGGTCTGCCCAGCCAGCAGGCCCTGGCGCGAGGAGCGAGTGCCCACTAGGGCTCTCCTGCAGCGCATCCTCCAGCACAGGGCTGCGGGGCCAGGACAGGCTGCAGGAATCAGCACAGTGGACAAGCCGGAGCCCTTTAGCCCGGGTGGGGCACAGTCTCCCCTCAGAGACAGTGGGGTCCTGCTGACTCACCCCGACTGACCGGTACCCGGCCTTCAGCATCCTTCCAGCCAGAGCACCGCCTGACCGCACACATCGGTGAGGACCACAGCACCCCCAGCCCCCACGGGTGTGAGAAGAACCCCACAGAGCTCAGCCCCAGGCTAGGATGACTGGTCAGAGGGGTGGTCGGCCCACTTTACGATCTATTCTTTTCTCTAGTTTGCAAACCATACGATTACGTCCTGGGCAACTTGTACAGGGCTCTGCTCTCACTGACACGACCTTTACTCTGGGCAGCGGGAACAGCCACGCTGATGGAGAGAGGCGGCCTCACGTGCGCTGATTTTTCTACGTTAGGTCCTGGAACAGACACCTGCAGCACGGTCAGAGTGAGGAATCAGGAGCTGACACTGCACCTTTGGGAACAGCCGAGGGCGGAGACGATGTGAAGCAGCAAAGAGCAGGACTCGCGCTGGCGGCCACACGGCCACGTCGGCAGGCCCACACGTGGGAGGGGACACCTTTTGCTCCTCAGAGACTGACAGGTCGGAGCAATGTTTCAAAAGGTGTTACTCACTGAGCCCTTCCTCGCTGCCTGGAGCTAACGCCACATCTTTTACACATACTATGGTACTTAGCCCTTGCAACAACTGCGAGGCAGAGAACAGTAAGCCGAAGTGTAGGAGGAGGGTGACTTGTCCGGGGTCACAAGACTAGTCAGTCCCTGAGGCAGGCTGGGAGCCCCGACTTCCGACAGGCCCAGGCCAGCCTGAGTCCATCACAGGGACCCCAAAAGTGCAGGCAGGAAAAGCCTTGGTGGTGATTTGGGGGTGGGGGTAGCCCCTCCAGCCCTGAGAACCTGCACCCCAGCATTCTGGAACCTTCTGGAAGGCTGCTCCCAGCTCACCATGCACCACTCTGCCTCCCTCCTGCCAGGCCCAGCTCCTGGAACCAGTCAGCTCTTCCACAGTCCACAAAGAGCAGGCTCTGCGTGACAGCGCCTTCCTCTAGAGCGTGCAGCCCCCCGCTTTCCCACAGAACCCCAAGTCTTCATCAAGCTCTGACGCAAACCAGATAAACAAAACAGGCAAGCACTAGGCTTCTCTTGGAGAGACATAAGACGAGATGTGTCCACTGTACTTTTGTGCTACCCAGGTACAAAACCAAAGTGCATTTTAGAATTCCCCATGACATTTGCTCAAAAATCCCACTTTCCTATCTCGAGTTACACGAATTGCCTACCTTACCACCTCACCCATCTCCTCCCACACACCAAACCTGTCCTCACCTGGCAGTAACAGTTACTCTTAGCACCTGACATTTTCTCCTAAAACTTTTCCTACCTAACATGGAATATTCAGGTTTTCTTATCTATTTCAGATGTTTCTCTCATACGGGAAAAACTCCCATGTACCTTTTCCACTTGGGAAGACGCTGGCTTCCCCTCTGTACTCCAGCAAGTTCCTAGGGCAAGGTCTGCCTTAATTCTTCGTCCATACTCTTCGAGCTGTCTTAGGCTGTTCCACTGGCAGAATGAATGAGGACCAGCACACTTCCTAGTTACGGTCAGTATCTTCCACTTCCGGGAGAGAGGGTGCTGCTGCCACTGGGAAGAAGGGAGGGCCTGGCCACAGGGCTGGAGTGTCACCCTCCAGGGGGAAGGGGCAGGCCCAGTGCAGCCTTCACAGGCACCCAGGCTCTTGGCCAGGGACCTGCTGGTTGCTGGCCTACACAGATTCAGGGCTGCCATGGTCTTGGAGCTAGCTGTTTGCCCCAAACTTTGAGCTGGATAAGAGCCAAAGAGAAACTCAAGATTCCGTCACTGAAGGAATGAGGCCCTGAGGAATTAAGTTCAGGAGGACCCGGGAATGACAGAATCAATGGCTCCAAAGCCACGCCTGGCTAAGGCCTCTCCCTGCAAATCCCTTCGAGTGGCTGCAGCAGGTGACACCACTGACCCTCGCTGTTCCTCACTCCCTCGCTGACTTTCCCGGACGGCCTTTGGGCCTTGGTGGCAGGCAGGCCCCTGCCCACCTCTCACCTCTTCCACACCTGGATGTGGGTTTACTTCCACTTCGGGGTGAAGGGAGACTGTCAGACAGCACAACCTCATCCTGGCACTTTTAGCCCCATTTGGTAGCCTGTAGTTGCTTTAAAAATGAGATACGAATTCATTTTATAAACACTGGAAAGACGGTCTATGAATATTCTCAAGTTTATCTCAACCAACCCTGCAGTCTTGCACTCAATCCACTGCACAGCCCAGTCTCGTCTGGGAAAGACGTCTTAGAACGCTGGGGGGGGCTGCCTTTCCACTGAATTTACACACATGGCCACCGTCAAGGCAGCTGCTGGCTTTCAGCTGTGCTGGTCCCCAGGTCCTGTGGCCACACGGGCTGCTGTGCACAGCTCAGCAGGGCCGACAACCCGCGGTGCGAGGGAGACAGGTGTTAACACGGGAAGAGATGTCCGGGGAATAAGGTCTAGAAGCAATGCCTCAGCACTGCAGCCGAAAACTCTCTGGAGGACTCCACGGTGCCCCCTGCAAGGGGCAGCATCTAGGGCAGGTCTACATTTCCTATCCAATTCCCACACACTAACCCTCCACAGCCTGGCTTTCCTTCCTTCGACTTACTTTTGTTTATCTGAAGGGAAAGTTACAAACTAAGGGGTGCCCGTGGGGTCTGTGTGGGGGCAGGTGGGGCACACAGTGGATGTTAAGCTCATAAACACACGAAGGGGAAACTCAAATTACATGCCCATAACGTCATTCCCGACTCTAATCGCAGCCATTACGGGGCACTAATGGCAAACGAGTAATTTTCCTCTGATTCTCTTTATGGGACGTTGAACGGCAGCTGTGAAATTTCCTCGGCACTCGGAAGGTCACATGCGAGCCGATGCCGTCCTCGCGAGGCTCTGAAACACCAGCGGAGCCATCGCCAGTGAGAGCCCTGACCGCCAAGAAGTGATGGAGCCAATGCCACCAGTTCTAAGTGCAACACCGAGACCAGGGTCAGATGTCTTCACGCCAAGGCTGACACTCACCAGAAGCTGGGAGAGGTGCGGAACAGACTCTTCTAAGAGCCAGCCCCGTCAGCACCTTGAGCTCAGACTTCCGGCCTCCAGAACCGGGAGACAACAAATCCCTGTTTTAAGCCACCCAGTTTTGTGGTACTTTGTTCCAGCACCCCCTAGGCCTCTCTCTCTCTCTCTCTCTCACACACACACACACACACACACACACACACACACACACACACGTACACACACAGCACACACATACGTATGTACGTACACAGCATGCACAGTTAAGAGGTTACCTGCCTTTTCATGGAATCGCAGGCTCCCCACTGAGTTACCCACTTTTGCGTTGTTAATTCACTAATTGAAAAACACGTAATATTTAAACCCTTCCATCATTTGAACTGCATCTTTAAAACTATCTAAATCTTGTGAGTTGGCTCTCTTCCCTACAAGGATAAAATATCAGCCAAAACATATCACACAATTAAAAGACAACAGATGTTGCCCTCTGGGATGGAGCTAAAATTCATCTGATGTGTCTGATACAAAGTAGGCTCAGATCTGGAGATGGTTCCGCACCAGCAGTGCTTCCACCCAGAGAGAATTCTCCTCTGAAGGCAAGCACGCCCTCCCTGCCATCTCAGAGTCGCAGCCGCGGTCAGGATCAGGACGGTGGTGGAGGGGGGGTACCTGCACAGCCATTAAGTCAGAAGAACAATTCTGCACAGATGTTAATTAAGGCAGGCGGGAGCCAATAAACTGTTTGGATAGGCAGGGCAGCAAAATGCCTTTCCCTGGAAGTAGCTGCCCCCAGTCACTCCAGCAGTTGTCAGAGAAACGGAGGAGGAATCACAAGGTAACAATACCACCAGGAAACGGAAAGCTCGCACAGCTCACTCAAAACCCCATCCCTCAGCCAGGCACCAACCACAGCCCCCATCAGCCGTGCCCTCACGTCCTCGTGGGTGACCAGCACAGGTGAGGCTGGGGTGCAGCCCGGGATGGCTCACATCTCTCTGATAGTCTCCATGCACCAGACGACAACACAGTAAATTACATCCCAAATCCACAACGCTCCATACAGAAGGCTTCGCAATTAACCAAGCACAGGTAGTTGATTCACGTCTACTCTTTCGACAAGCAGTGAAATCACATTCCAGCTCGGGGCTCCCTGACCATGAGGAAGAATTTCAGGAGGGCAAGATCATGGTGGCTTTTCTCACTTGTTCTCTTTCCAAAACAGCCAGTTATGGCTCCCTCCTGCTGCTGCCACGAAACTCACAGGTCACGAGGACAAGGAGTGGTCTTGTTAACAGAGGCAAAGACAGTGGCTACCTGCTCAGTTCCAGGCTGGAGGCCCGGGCCCGGGAAGCGTGAGCGCACCGGCCACAGGCAGGGCCTGGACTCACAACTCTTTCAGCACCGGCGGCTCCTGACGCACGCCACTGCGCATACCACTGCACACGCCCTGGCACCGTGCCGCTGTGAGCTCCCTGCGCCCGAGGACGATCCCCTCGACTTGAGTCCAAAGGTGAGAGGACAGGTGCCTGGTGTGAGCTCCCTGCGCCCCTGAGGACGATCCCCTCGACTTGAGTCCAAAGGTGAGAGGACAGGTGCCTGGCGTGAGCTCCGGCAGGGCGTGAGGAAAGATCACGGATGATCCTCCCCCCACCCAGGAGGCCTGGGGCACACAGACCCACAAAGGGATGAGACAGTCCCACTTTGCAGATGAAGAAAAGGGGGTGGTCCCTCGTGGCACTCACCTATGCTCCTATCCTTAAAAATAACCTGTTTTAAAACCGTATGTGATACTATGTAATTTCAGCAGAGTAAAATGGATGCAGTTCTTACTTTTGATGTCTGAGCACTCAAGGGAAATGCTTTTGTGTTAATCAAAACATAAGGGCCCATTATGTGTCACAGAGAGATCACAGCTGGGCCCAAATATGACGGAACAAACTGTGAGTGCACAAAGGGAAAATTGCAAAAAGCCACCACAATGACAAAACAGCCGCATAGGGGAAAGGATGTCATGAGTGAGATGCGGTCCTTGTTCTTACTCCAGAGAGCCAGTGATACCAGCACCGCCCACACCAGACACCTGAACCCCAGGGCGAGAGAAGCCAGAGCGACAGCAACCTAAGTGGGGCCTGGCCACGTACCTTCCAGCAACCTCAGAATGAAATCCAGAGAGATCATGGGGCCTGAAGGCAGACTTACTAGGAAAAGGAGATCCTTTCACTTGCACTTGAGTAACCTCTACATAACCTCTGCAATAGTTAGCCCTGAGCTGTAAGTAAAACACCCATGGAAAAGGCTCTGACTCTCTGGGTGCAGACTGGCTGTGGCTAAAATTCATACCCAGACACAAAGGAACCAACAAAACCAGCAAAAACCAGGGACGATCTCGGGAAAGGAGCTGGAAAGACAATGGGGGAAATGGCACCTTTTCTCACTTCTCCAAACCATGCAATTTTCTTGCACCCGTATATATATATTTCTCATGGGAAATCCAAGCCCTTAATTGTAACCTCCAATCCTCCCACACCATCACTGCAATATGGATAACAAAAAAAGGAAGCCTTCCCCTGGTGTGATCACCATGAGGAGCTTACATGATTACAAAATTCTGCAAAACAGTGACAGAGCCCCACGCAAAGCCCGCCAGAGAATTCCATACTTTTCTGGATGGTTCCACGGTATCCGGGACAGAGTTAAATACCAGAACAGGTGTTATAGGAAACATGTGAAGCTACTCAGGACTACTGCTAAAAAGACATCTAAGGGACAAAACAGGGTGAAATGTTTAACTTAAAAAAAAAGATAAAATGAAACAAAATCGATGAGACACAGAACGAGGAGGGAAGGGAACGCTACAGTACAAAGTCGTGCCTCTCCTCTCTCTCCAAAACAGACAAGCGCCGCCACGAAGAAAGTGTATAGTTACCTGCGTCCATGTCTGCAAAGAATGGAACAGCCAGTAAGAAAAAGAAGGAACCAGAAATTCAGTGTCTCAAAGTTGGATTTAAAAAGGTTACATGGAGAGAAAATATAATATAGAAAATTGCTGGTGAATTACACCTTGATTAGGGGACACAGGAACTCAATGGTTTCCTGCCATTATCATCATAATTTTATTTAAAGCAAAAAACAAAACATGAATATGTTTAACTGAAGAAGTAAATGCCTCATGGCAAAAGAAATATCTTATTCTCATGCAAAATGATTATTAAATGTTTATAATACAATATAAGGGGGAAACATACTCAAACGTATGGTGGTGGTAATCTGAGAGTCTCATCTAGAACAGCTCTTACCTATGACTCAGTAACATTATACACGTATTATGTCTAAAGTCAATTTCCCGATCAGAGAAATGTCCAGCCAATATTTAAAGGACTAACAGTGGATTAAAAAGGACATTTGAGAGGACAGAACATCTATATTAGATAAGAAATCAATTCAACAGCATTCCAGGGTTCTACTCACTCCCAATGCCAAAGTGAATATAATGGGTTTGCTAAAAATACTACAGAAGAAACAATATACTTAAGGATTTTTACTGCTTGGTATGTGTTATTACTTTCTTGACATGTGATACATCAAAGCAATGATTAGAATATGCTAAGGAAAAATTTTACAAGCTACATTCCTGAGCCCGCAACTGCCTGCCAAACAGCATACCTTCAGGAGACTCCTCCTGCACGTACGTGCCGGTCAGGTACCGGTGCACCAGCGCCGACTTGCCGCTGGCCAGGTTACCCACAATTCCCTGCAGCAAAGAAGCAGACAAACGTTAAGGATAATTAGATCACTCTAGTTGGCATTCTGCAAATAGAGGTTAAAATGTACAGTAACCCTAAACATAAACATAACCAAGTTGGCTGGAAGGCCAAAAATGAGCTCATTAAATACTTCTGGGGTAAGAGGGAGTCCACCACCCTCAATTAGCATCTCAGGTCTTCACCAGCCTCGGCAGCTACAAGGGCATCAAGACTGCTGGTGCAAACCCCGGTTTGGCATTCATCCAGACGACCAGGGTGCGGTGTACGTCGGACTGTGTATGCCGAGTTGGCCACCAACATTCGCCGTGGACCATCCCCATGCTGAGCAAGGCACCAGGTGAGACAGCACAGGATGGCGGTACAGAGAAACGTCAGGGCAGTGGCGAGAACCTGGCACGCTGCATCGTGAGAGGCTGCGGCTGGGACAGATGAGGGGCAGGGCTAGGGGAGCAGGACAGTGGGCTGGAGAGAACCGGGCTGGGGGAGCTTGGCAGGGGCAGCCAGATGAGGACGGCGACCTGCCTCTCAGGAACACACGGTCCACGGCAGCACCACTGAGAGAAGAGGGCAGCGCGGGGCTGGTGCGAGAGGCGGCAGAGGTGCAGGTCTGTACTGGGTTAGAAAATAACCCTCAGGAGTTCTAGAACCTGGCAGGCAAGGCTGACTCCACAGGGGCCGCCTCCGAGGAAACTTCCCTGTTAACACAGCAGAGACACCTGGCCTCCAGGTGGGCCAGCCCCGCAGGAAGCCTCCCCTTCGACTGTGCTTGAGACCTCAATGCCCGCTCTCTGCCTTCTTTGGAGAGCAGCTCCTCAAAAATCCCCTCTCGTATTTTCATCTTTTCCTCCCCCACTAGAACGTCATTATCTGCATTTAAGCAAGATCCAGTCAATCCTTTAGGAAAAACAAAACATGAGAAGAGACCCCCGTGGACATCGCCTCCCTTTGCCCACCAGAGTTCTGCTGCTCTTGTTCCCATGACGACCTCCTGCCTCCACCAAACAATCGGCGGTCCTGACCCTGTCACTACAAAGAAGCTGCCCACAAAGTCACCACCCACAACTACCATTTCTAAAACTACTGGTCCTTCTAGCTCCTGACCCAGCCCGGGCACTGGAAGGTACTGACAAGATTCTCTCTCTTCCACTCTCGCCCTGGCGGCCCCCTCCACCTCCCTCCCAGCCCACATGGGCTCTTCCTCCACCTTCCCCAGCACAGGTGCCCTCCTGGCTCCTCCCCCACATCTCCAGGTGCTCCTCAATTCTAACGTCCCCAAGGGCGGCCATACACATCCACCTTCTATCAATAAGCAACCAGATTCCAAAATCTCATTCTCCTCTGCCCCAGCTCCAGGTGCTCCTACCCAGCTCCCGCCAGAACTACACAGGCTTTGCATACACACCCGTACACCACCTGCAGCGGTACCCAAACCTCCGCGCACGCACACCTTGGCCCTCTCCCCAATCTGCCCAGCACCTGCTACGGCCACACCCCCACCCAGCCTCTCCAACCAGAAACCCAGAAGCCCCCCAGCCCACAGTCCCAGAGTCCTTTGCCTCTGAGCACCCTGGCTCTCACGTCACTGCAGACTCTGGTAGCTGCCAGGGTGCAGGAGGGGCCTGTGTGTCGTCTCCCTGCCCAGGAGTCCCCTGTTCACCCCGAAAGCACCAGCGAGGTCCTTGGAAACAGACAATGAGAAAATGGTACTCCCTCATCTCATGACCCTCGAGGAGACTCTGACTGCCCCGAGGCCAAAGGTCAAATGTTTTAGAAACACGCTGCCTCCCTCCACATCCTCACAAACAATCTTGCTGGGACACACCGGCCCAGCAGGTCCGTGGACTCCCCACGCCACACCTCATTCTTCCTTCAGCCGGTGCCCCTCCCCACTTCACCTGGTGAGAGTTTACTTTCTCTCAGGGAGGTTCCTTGCCCCCCCCACCCCACACACCCCCAAGGCCTTGCGCTGGGATGGGTGACATTCTTGGTTCCATCTCCCACCACACTCGGGTCCCTAGAGGCCAAGGTCTACGTCTCTGGACACTTATCATAGTTCCTGGTCCCAACAAAGTGCCTGGGAACACGGAATGGGTGGGTGGAAGGAAGGAAATGTGTAGACAGAAAGGAGGAAGAAAGGTTAGTTGAGTGGACGATGGTGCCAGTAACTAGAAGACCAAACAGACGGTGACAAACTCAGCGTGAGACTGCAGAAAATCAAAGTTCTAGGTTATTTACCAGCATCACCTGTCCTTCCACCAGTCCCTTCCCAACACCCACAGCCTGCCCTGTCCCCTCACATCAGTCTCAGCGCTCAGTCTCTCGGCCGCCCACCCCGGCCTGGCTGTCCATAAACCAGCTACCAAATCGCATCCCAGAGGCCCTGCTCTCTGCAGATGCCTGGACCGTTTCACTTCAATCACCGCCCGAAATCCTACTTCTATCCGTGGGTCGGCAACCAGCTCAGAGGTCACCTCCTCTGAGCCCCCTTCTGCTACGGTCTGAGTATTTGTGTCTCCCCAAAACGCACATGTTGAAACTCAACCCCCAAGGTGACGGTATTAGGAGGTGGTGGCTCTGGGAGGTGATGAGGTCCTAGGAGAGGGTTAGTGTTCTCATAAGAGGCCTGAGAAAGACCTCTCTCCTCTCCCACTGTGTGAAGACACAGCAAGAAGATGCTGTCTTAACCAGAAGGCAGGTCCTCACCTGACATCGAATCTGCCAGTTCCTTGAATCTGGCCCTCCCAGCCTCCAGAACTGTGAGAAATACATTTCTGCTGTTTGTAAGCCACCCGGTTCATGGCATTCTGTTACAGCAGCCTGAACAGAACAAGGCCCCTTCCGAATGCCACAGTCTCAGATGGATGCCTCTCCTCAAAGCCACCCTCGTCCTCTGCTCACCAGGTTACGCTGAGACTGACATGTTACTTCATCAGCACCAGCACGTGGGTCTGACCCTCTCCAGCGCTCACAGTTCCCCAAGGGTAGGGACTGTGTCCTGTTCATCTTGCTCCCTGTACCCCAGTGCATCCCCCAGCCCCGGGTGACGCTCAACAGCATGGCAGAGTGAGTGAGTGACTAGTGCCAGCCCAGTGAGGACGAATGAGATGCTTCACTACCAGGGCTCAGAGCCAGACTACGTGGACAGATCCTAAATAAAGCCATTTCTCCTCCTGATTTGACTTATGTCTTCTTTTACCTTGGGCCTCTATAATCTGAGAACTTCTACCTACTAATTATTCTTTTGCTCAAGGGCACCTGCTATGTGTCAGCTTCGTGCTGAGAAAATCCACAACAGTATGCCACAAAATTAAATTTTTAATTAAGATTAGAGTTTCTCTCTCCTGAAGAAGAAAATGCTCAGAAATCAAACACTGCTCAGCCTGTGCTTTCTCTGGGAGCAACATTCCTCCCTTCTGCTGTGTGAACGGCAGGCAAGGACGTGAGTCACCCTCAGGACAGCATCGGCCTTGGGGACGGAGCGGGAAGGGGCTTTATTTGGTCTGAACAACCATCTTACATCATGTTCGTACATCATGAGCATTGTTTTATTTGAAACATTGGTGGAAGCTAACAACTGACTGTGAGGAAGAGATAAAATATGGGACCAAAACGTCCCTTAAACTGTGATGTGGCTCCCGTGAAGCTGAGAACCATCGCTGGACGTCAACCAGAGAGGAGAGAACAGACCCAGGGCAGGCCCAGGGCTCTGTCGGGGGAAACTGAGGTGTCCTGAAAACTGCAGAACTGCGCGGGCTCGGGTGACAGAGCTCACCGTGGACCCCAAATCATCCGTGCAGGGCTACGAACAGCCAGGGTCGGAGCCTAGCACCTTTGTGTCACGAGATGGAAGGGAGCGTGGAGTCCTCTCTCCAACACCCCACACCCCACCACTTACCTGCTAAACCTGAGCGTTGCTGAAAAGGAAATTGAGGCTTTTGGTAAAAATCCCACTTGGGAGTTCAATGGAAACACACACCCAGGACGTGAGGCATTGGCGCCTGATGTCCCCTCCAAGGCAAGACGTCTAAGGTACGTTTACTCTTTCCAGCAGACGGACGCACGGAGCCTGCGCTGCCGGACCCAGCTGCAGCGCCCATCACTGGGGCCCCCTGCAGCACCAAAGGCAACTAACTGGTCCCGGATGATCGGGCCACAACTCAACTCCACAAAACAAGGATGGCACTACCACTCTTGAAAAGAAAGCAAACATTGAACTTCTTTTTTTCTGATGGGTTCCAGGAGATTTACTGCAAAATGTTACATAAAGAGTCCATTGGAGGCTGGCTATGACCTCACTTCACTGCCGCACTTGCGAAGCAGGGGCAGGGGCTCCTAAGGCGCTGACCTAAGGGGCCACCTGTCCCGGGGGTGCTGCGCTGGGGGAAACAATCGCAGCCCTGTGGGTGCTCGGGGGCTGCCCTGCAGAACAAAGGAGCACTTTCTTCAGAGCCCGGCGCTCCCCGGCACACGAGGGATGGGCAGAGGGTGGCGATGAGGATGAGCCGCCTGCGGGCGCCATGTCCGGACGGTGCCCGGCCCAGAGCCGAGCTGGCGGTCCTGCCGGGGTCGGGTACCTCCACACACAGGTCAGGAGATAGGACTCTTCCTCCTATCGAACCGCAGAACCATTAACGCTGACCTGTCCGTGAGTGGAGTTAACCCCTTCACAAATTCAAGCAAGCCTGAGACGGTCAGGTTTGCAGGACGAGAGCCCACGCTGCCTTTTCACAAAATTGCTCTTGCACCTCTGGGCAGATACTCTGGAAAATTAGGTGCTTTTGAAATACTTGCAGAGAAGCTAGTAAGCACCCTCAGTTATGGGCTGGTACGATCACATGGGCCCTCTCAGAACACTTGACACCTTGAATGGCCACAACCTGGTCTAGATCAGATGGTTCCACATGGACAGTCAGTCTGCAACACCCTGTCAATGGGTGGCCACTGGCCCCCAGGGCTGTCTGAACTTAAAAAAACTAAACTTAAATAAAAACTAAGATTCAGCTCCTCAGTCACACTGGCCACATTTCAACCCCTCCACAGCCACACGGGGCCAGCAGCTGCCACACTGGGAGGTGCATACAGGTTTCCACTGCTGAGAAAGGTCTCGCGGCAGTGCTGGGTGGAAGCACCAACCCCAGGTCCAACCCCAGCTCCGCCACTTACAGGCTGCGGCTCTCTGGGCAAGTTCTGAATGTCTCCAAGCCTGTTTTCTCATCTGTGAAATGGGGATAATAACGGTCCCCACCAAACCCCACCTGTGGGGTGGCTGTCAGGGTTAAATGAGATAATTTTGTAAAACACTCAGAACATGCCCTGAACAAAGTCAGTGTTTCATAAACATCGTCACCATCCGTGAAACACTATTCCTGCTGCTCCACGCTGGATGCAGAACCTGAGTGGCACTCGAATTGTCTCAGCAGAGCGTATCTGAAACTGGCAAATCTTGTGAAAACCTCCTGGTAACAGCACTGCCAACCTCATATCATCCACTGGACAAGTGTTTCCTGAATGTTTCCCGTGGGATTAATACTGCACCGGCACAGTGGTTACGGCGCACACGAAAGACAGAAAGAGGTGCTGTCTCAAGGCCAGTCTTGCGGAACCCTGGCTGGGGCAGGGGCACTGACGGGCACTTTGTCTCCCACGAGGAAAGGAGCCCTCCGGGAGGCACCGCAGAGAAAGGGTGGCAACATAGAGGGAGGAGCAGGGGGAGCAGGAAGGAGGAGGGCCCATTGATCGCAGGGGGGATGGGGCCTGTCAGAGGCTGGCGGAGAGACAGTGTGGGGACCAGCGCCCTCCCGTCTCAGGACACCTCCCACTCATCATCCTGTACCTCCTAAGTCTGGTGAGAAAAGTCCTGGTGAGAAAAGTCCTATAAGCTCTCTTCAAAAACCTGAAAGTTCTATCTCCATCTCCGACATGAGAAACCTGAGGGTCGTCCCCAGGCCCCTGTTCCATTCTCTAAGCACCCACGAGGCTGGGGCCAAGGGAAGGAGAAGTCCACAGGCCTGGGGGCCCGGCTGGGTTGCTGGGAAGACAGACTGGAGCCGTGAACATAAATGCAGGGGACAGAGACACTGGAGCCACGTTCCATCAATATCTGCTGCAAGACAAGAGCTCATCTGCCGTCCTTTCACAGTCAGGGCCCATCACTCAGCAAATTAGAAAATAAATCTACACACAAGTACATATAGAGACATACAGACACACATGAACACATATACACACACATACACATGCATATATATTGACATGCACACCCACAAACATGCATGCAGATACAGACATATGCACACATATTGACACGCACAGACATATGCACACATACATATTGACATATGTACAGACACATGCTGACATGCATACACACATATGGACACATGCACACAGAGACACACCACACACATACTGACATATACACACACAGACATGCATATACACATATGGACACACAGACACACACACCACACACACTAACATATGCACAGACATACGCATATACACATATGGACACATGCACACACAGACATGCACACCACACAGTGATATATACAAACACATACAGATATATGCACACACATAGACATGCACACAGAGACACATGCATGCACATATAGACATGCACATACATGAATACAGACACGCATACACATAGACATACGCACATATAGACATGCACACACATACAGCCATATGGATACACACATATAGAGACATATACACACACATAGAGACATATGCATACATACACATACACACATATAGGCATATACACACATACATATAAACATACACATATACAAATGATACACATATGGCCATATGCAGACATGCACACACATACATACATACAAATAGAGACACATACACACATACATAGACATACAGACATGCATACACACATATAGACATGCACACACAGAGGAATATACATGTGTATATACACAATCACACATACACATATGCATATAGAGACATATACACACAGAGACATACACATACATATAGACATATACAGAGACTTGTGTATATACACACATATACATACACAACCTTACACATGGAGACACACATATAGACATATATGCACATACATACAGAGGCATACACATATAGAGACACAGACATACATACACACAGGCATATACACACATATATACACAAAGAGGCACAGAGACATGTATACATACATACATATAGACATATGCAGAGACATACATACACATATAGACATACACACATAGGCATGCATAAATATGTGCACATATGCATATACATGCACATATACACAGATATATAGTCTTATATACATACACACATAAAAATACACACAAAGACACACATACACATGTACAGAGACATGCACATATATAGGCATACACATGCACACACACAAATGCCACATATTTCATGACAAAGAACACGATTATTTAAGTTACATTTTTCCCTTCCTTCCATCCTAAGGTGGGGTAGTGCAGTCGGGAGGG
Source organism: Lemur catta (assembly GCF_020740605.2). Lineage (NCBI taxonomy): Eukaryota > Metazoa > Chordata > Mammalia > Primates > Lemuridae > Lemur > Lemur catta. The sequence goes on from NC_059135.1 coordinate 4,530,830, forward strand.
GCTCAAAGGGGCGGCTGTGCTAAACCACTTTTTACTTACACCCACTTTAAGGTTTAAATAATTTAATTGAAAAGGTAAATTTTATAATAAAAGACAAAACTCCTGTTTTAATTTTATGCCAATAATACTTCGTAACAGGTAAATAGTCACTTTTTCAAAGCTCAATGGCTCATTACAGAAACCTTCCATGACATCCTGCACAGAGCAAATAAACCTGTGGCTGTGTGAGTGAGTGTGTGTGTGTGTGTGTGTCTGTGTGTAAGTGAGAGAGACAGACACACACACACAGGGAGGACACAAGAGGATGACCATGGCTCTTGCCCGGCACATGGACAGACGCCACCCTAGCTGGGTGGCTGCTGTGGTTGTCACAGGTACACTCAGGGCTCTAGCCCCAAACTGTCAGCTACATCTGAACCTTCCCAGGGACAAACCCAGAGTCACACATCACCTCTGGGCCCCAGGGGATGACCAGTGCCCAGGTATGGGGGGTTGGGTGCTCTCACGTGGTCACATCTGCCCCTTGCAGAGCCCCTCCCTCCCCGCAGGTGGAGGACAACAACCGCCAAGGCCAGAAGGAGGCACTCACCACTTTGAGCTCCGGGACAGAGCGACTCAACGTCCATTCCTGGCTGTTCACAAAGGCGTCTGTAAAAGAGGAGGGCAAAAGCAGTCAGATGTCACAGCTCACCAAAAGGCCATGTCAAAATGCCCCCACCGCACCATGTTTCCAACAGAAAGGCCACTGAAGACGGTGCAGACCAGCCTCCCTGTGTCACTCCCACCTGAGATGCCACCATTTGCCCAAGTTCACGCAGCTCACCAGAGGCCAGCCTGGCGCTCCGACTCCAAGTCTGGTCTGTGACACACTCCGTCCAGCGACTGTGAAAGGCCTAACTGCCCGTTTCCCGGCTCAGGCCACAGGCCGTCCTACTGCCCAGCGTGTATGTTCAGACCCTCCTGACTGCACCCGCTCACAAGCATGGGGTCTTGAAGGAGGCGCCTGGCTCTCCTGGAAGTGACCCTGTTAGAGCCAGTTGGTCAACTTTCAGTTGGTCTCCCCTCCCCCCCCACCGCCAAAATAGCCATTTTTCTGAAATCCCACGAAAAATGTATAAGAAATGATGATTGGATTCTGAAAATCTAACTGGTCACGAGACAAGCAACTAAGGTTTAGAAGACAGACTTGGCACTGGAATTTAATCCTCACAAAGATATTAAACACTGAAGATCCAGCCAAGACAGAGCAGGGTATGTGGGAAAGATGAGGGTCCCAGGCACCGTGGGGCTGTGTACACAGCCTGGCCCTGGGCGGGCACCTGCCCCCACCTCCGCTGACCAGCCGTCCCCAGGGCACCCACCGGTTCAGATGCCCCAAACAACCATGGCTTTACTCACCCCCTGATTTTCCACACCCCCCATGTGCCATTTCTTATCAAAAATGAGACCCCACAATGACACCCATTAGACGTCCTGACGACCACACAGCAGCCCCGTCAGCACGGAGAGTGTGGGCTGGGCAGAGGGGGGCAGTGAATCCGCCCACAGAGGGCAAATACCTTTTCCAAATGGCATTCCCTTTCTAACGCGTTTCCCTCAAATGCTGACACTTGTTTCCGTTATGTCCAAGAAGTACAGAGATTCACACAACATCTAAGAGTCAAGAAAAACCGTCACCTTCAAACAGGTGCATGGTACTCAAATCGGGCGTGGGACGTGGGAACAAAAGCCAACAGCCTGGCCACGTGGCTCCATCACGCACATGATGCAGGAGGACAACAAACACATTCAGGAGGCCAGGCAGGCTAGGGGACCACAGTCCACGGGGACACAAAACAGGATGGGCAACCACGGCCCACCAGATGCCAGGGACCCCGCAATGTCCAAGACGAGGTCTCCAGATGCTGAGGAGGTGAGATGCCCCAGCAGAGGAAGCTCCTGCTACCAGAAGGGACGCCTGGGTAGGCCAGACCAGCTGGCCTTAAGAAGCTGGGAGTGACACAAGGCGGTAAGACGTCTGGAGTAATCGTGAAAGGTCAGTTGCAAGCTGCTAGGGAGTGGTGTTCCACAGCAGAGCACTGCACATCTGGGGCACGAAACGAACTCCTGCCCAGCTGCAGAGGCCCATCTACAGGGGCTTGGGAGCAAGATCAAGGGCTCTGAGCAGAGCCAAGAGACGGGGTCTCCCTGCACTGCCCTCAAAGACTTCCGGTCATTATTCCTCCCCACTCCTCCTCGGGGCTGAATACGGGGGGGTACAAGGTAAGTTGTGCACCTGAACCTCCACCCTTTGGCCAGACAAACCCACCTAAAAACATCCCCATGAACAGATGAGATGAAGCTCAGACCACTGTCAGGCACAGGCCAGACACTCAGTAGATGCTCAGTAAATGGTAACTAACATCGTTTTCTAATGTTAGTGGTAAGCTTACCAATCAAGTCACAAACAACTGGTCTTCTGTCACCAATTGCTCTCTAGAGAAAATGGGAATGTGGCCCTTGGGTCTGCAGGGTAAGCCTGCTGGTCCCAGGGAGACGGAAAGGTCAATCACAGTGACCCTCCCAAATCCATGTCTCGACAACATCCAGCTTCTCAGGAGGTCACCCTGCTGTGGCACTTTTAACAAACTCTAACCCTGGTGAAGTAAAGTTGTATATATCTATATAACAGAACACTAAACAGTCAATAAAACCGACTGAGGTCTCATCGTGTGAAGTGGAACCATCCCTCGGAGATCCCCAAGCTAACACCAAGTGATGACAGTGAGGTGTGACGCAGACAAACAGGATCCTAACACACACATTTTTTAAGGGTATGGTGGGGGGAAGGCGTATGTGTAAAATACACACACGCTTGTTGAGGCTGAGAACATTTCTGGTAAGATTAAAAACTTAAGTCACTGATTTAGGGTTAGGGAAGTAGATGGCTGAGGACAGGGTGATGAGACGACTTTCCTGTCACTGTTACCTTTTGGTACCTTTTAAATTATATACCATTTGCCATGTAAGAAATTAAATGATGTAGTTTTAAAAATGAACCTTAATAGTAAAACACAGAAAGTAAAGTGTGAATTAAAATGAGCTCAATTCATTAATGCACTGCTGATTTTTAAACATATATCACCGAAATATTAAGTTTATAACAACAAATATTAACTATCCATTGTAAATGAAACAGGCCTCCGTTAAACAAAGATGCATGATTACAGAAACATTGGAAGAACGTGTGACATCTTTTTACTTTCAAATACATCCTCAATTGAATGGAATATATTTGTGTTTAGGGCAACTAGATTAATAAAATAAATGCTTGACTTAATTGGCAAGAAAAGTGTTTCGTCTTCCATTAAAGACCATATATTTTAAAAAGTTTCACTCCTCCGTCATCACCCAGTTAGAATGGAATGCTGCCTCACACAGAGTAAGTGAAACACAACAAAAAATTCAGTAACAGACTTACATACCAGAATATTCCTCCACCCTACCCTTTCCGTAGGCTGGACACAATGCACAGCCCCTCCGCAGGCCAGCGCATCACACCACGAGGGGAGAGACCGCCAGGGACCCAGCCGGGCCAGTGCCCTATTGCATTTTGAGCTCCAGGGGGCAGCAACACTTGAAGTACACACGTGCTTCAGGGAACACTCTGGGCATGCGTGTGAATGTGTGTGTACCAGTGTGAGTACACAAGCCTGAGTATGTACATGCGTGTGTGTGTTCCAGGACAGGACCAGCCACAATAAAATGTCACAGACAACGCCCCCACGTTCAGAAGTGTTTCACTGTGTCTAATGACAGACCCTGGTGACACTAACGATCATCTCCTGAGAGCGCACGTGGGCCAGCCCAGCCACCACCACCACAGCCCGGGAGTGGAGCTGGACAGGGTGGGCCACTTGGGAGAGGTCCCCCCAGCAGTGCCAATTCCAAATCCCTCCCTCCCTCATTGCCCGCTGTGCTCCTCCAAGTGTGCAGGCCTCACACTCACCTGGGACACCAGGCAGAGCTGGCAACAGGTGAGCGTCAGCCAGGACTCCAGAGATGAGAACCTCGGAATATGCACTTCTAATGAACCACCATAGAATGCCTTTGCCCACACCCTATTACTCTATGTCTTCGGTGTTTCAAAATTCGCTAAGTGGATGTCACAGAAGTGCAATCTGGAGAGCAGGAATTTCTCAGGAAGTGTGAAAAGGAGCGCAGGCTGTCATAAACAGTGCTGTAGTTATGGGGACTGTTACACGGACCACACACGTGCGCCGGGCTTCTCCGCCCAGTGTCCACAGGCCCACGGCCCAGGAAGGCCAAGAGCAGACAGAGGGGACCTGTGCGAGGGACCTGGGAGCCGGGAGCCACGGGTTTGACAGTGACCTCGGGCAACTTTCCTGATCTCTCTAACACTCAATTTCCTCACCCACAAAACTGAAGTATTTCTCTCCTAGGGATGCTGGGATGTTTCAAGATAACGTGGCCGGGGGCCTAGGACAGGGCCGGACCATGCATGGGGGCAGCCTCCCTACTGCCTTTGGGGGTGTGATTAAAGAGCAAGGCGTCTGATGCCCTGGTTCCTGGGTGCTCTGGCCACACGTCTCCAGGTAGGGAATGCAACCTGCTTGGAGACACATGGACACAGGCTACCTGAACTCACTGTGGGGCTGGGGCCACAGGTAACAACGGGCCACAGGAAGACTGAATTATTTAATCATTTAATAACACACACTCAAGAAGTCCTGATCAAGGAATCACATCACAGCCATGGAAAATCACAGTTCTGGCTGGATGTGGAGGCTCACACCTGTAATCCCAGCACTTTAAGAGGCCGCAGTGGGAGTATCCCTTAAGGCCAGGAGTTCTAGACCAGCCTGGGTAACATATGGAGAGCCGGTCTCTAAAAAAATAAAAAATAAAAAACATTAGCCAAGTATGGTAGCACATGCCTGTAGCCCCAGCTACTTGGGAGACTGAGGCAGGAGGATCACTTGAGCCTAGGAGTTCAAGGCTGTAGTGAGCTATGATCACACCACTGCACTCTAACCGGGGCAGACCAAAACTCTGTCTCAGAAAAAAAAAAACGGAGAGAGGGAGAAAATCAGTTCAAAGAGACCCATTAACTCCAAAGCGAGCAAAACAAGCTATTAATAGAAGGTATTACTGGAGTTAGTTTTCACCTGAGGCCAATTTATTACACTGAACCACATGGACTCACTGTTTTGAAGGTGGTAAGTGGTTGAATAACAGCAATTTCATATGGTTCAACCTACAGCACATAAGTATACGTAGAAAAAAGTGATCCGTGTGGTTTGATTACTAATATAGATCAGAAATTCTATGGAGTTGAGAATAATCCTGAAAATGCCTCCACCAACCCTATCTTAGTATCCTACCTCAGCCAAAAAATGGCAGCATCAAAGGACGGGGGCCAGCGGACTATGACAAGTGAAAAGATCTTTCAGAGGACTTGAACTGCGAAGACAGAACTCCACCTTCCCAGCCTGCAGGGTCCCTGCTGTGAAAGGCCCGGGGAGGTGTCCTTCCAGTCAGACCCCAGCTCCACGGCGTCCCCGCGCAGGGCCTCAGAACCCTCAGCTAAAGGCTCTCCGCATCCTCCGTTAGGAGAGGGCACCGAAACCGCATCTTCCTCATGTGGAACCCGCCATCATCCGCCGGTGGGGCTGACTCCCCGAGAGAGCTACGGGCTCTAATTCCCTCCTCCAAGTCATCAACCAGCCGCGCAGCGCGGCCACAATTAGGACGACTTCCCGCCTCCCGCAGCACCGTTCACAACGCTCCAACCTTGTTTGGCTCCACTGACCACGAACACACGCTCCAGACAAAACACACGAAATGATACACAAGGGTCAAAACGGAACTTGAAATCACAGGTGAAATTTTTAAGACAACATATTATTATCTCAGGAATTGGGACAATTCTTTGAAAACCTTAACTTCCACAAGGCTCCCTTGGGAGGAAAAAAAACTGTTCTTTTTAGCAACAGAAAAGTGAAGCAGCACTTATTTTTAGTTTAAAGCACTCTGAAGTCCCCAAATATAAAACAACAGTGGAAAAAAGCATGTCCGCACAGAGACAGGGCAAGTGGGCTCCGGTGGCCATAGCAGTTCTGTGCTGAGGCAGGAAGTGGACGGCCGTACAGAACAGATAAATCCATTTCAGTGCAGCAGCAGAAGAGCACGTTGCAAACCGGTTACTACACAGCACGGTGAGGACTTTCAAAAGGAGGACTTAACAGAAGCTCATTGGCACAGTTTCCAATGGTATGACTTAATTTCTTATTTGAAAATCCTTGGATTTCTAGGATAAATGAAGTACAGCATAAACCTTTGGGATTCCAGATCAGTTTCAGTCTTCCCTGGAAGTTCAGGTTGCTTCTCAGTGGGCCCCAAAGATCCACATACAAGGTGTCTTCCTACCCTACACCCCCTGACGGCATACCCCCCTCCCCTCACATTCACAAGGCCCTCTCAGTGCAGAGTGACGAACACCAGGCCACCCAGATGCCACCATGCCCGCCCTGCAATCCCAAGTGTCCTTCCCCTGAGCACTGACGAAACTCAGAATCCTTCACAACACCGCCAGTGTTTAAACTGGGTCCTTTCTCTCCTCCCCTAAGGAAATCCCAAGGCAGACGGTTGCTAACCCAGATGAGCCCTGAAGGATCTGCAAGGTGAAACTTCTTAGAGGATGCGGGATTCCTTTTCACTGCATTTTATTCAAGATCGTTCCTAAGAGCTTCACAATACCCCTTGCTCTAGAACCATGGTGTTCCCTGAAACACCCTTCTTGTTGTGGGTGTGGAAAGCATAGTTTGAAGGATTCATGTGTGAGAGAAGCAAAGTAGGCGGTGTGAGGATTTGACAGTGAAAAAGGAAGCAAATTCCCCTTTCTCTCTTACAGTGTGGACACGGGCCACCCACAGCCTTGAGGGGAGGACACCCCACGTTGACTCACTCTCCCGTGCAGCGCTGGTGCTTTTCTGCCCCACAGTCCTTCAAGGACGTGCGTTTCGTTAGCTGAGGCTGTTTCAGAATAATTTACTCATAAATAATAACTTGAGAGCCCTGAAACCTGTGTCCTAATTCCATCCAATTTCCATCTCATTGTGATAAAACCAAGGCGATAATGGGTTTTGTTGCAAGTATCTTCCCAGGGCAGGTTTTGGATCCACACGCAGCATGACCTTCCAGCCCGGGCTTGTCAGCCAAGTGACGGGACACGAGCACTTTTGCACACGCAGGCCAGACCCCAAGCCCCAAACAGCGACCGTCTCCCAACACCGAGGTCCTGGGAAGAACCGCCCTCGAGCAGGCCTCCAAAGTACTTTCTGTGACCCCTTGGCACTTCTGACAAAGCCTCACACCTCACCGCTTCCTTGTTACACCACAGGTCTCACTTCCAGTTTTAATTTCTGAGCCTTGACAGCCGGGCAGAGTGTGGACACCCTCACCGTGACATGCTGGAGAAAATGCAGTCCTCGTCAAGCCCCACCACCAGTTGTCACGGCTAAGGAGACACACAGCCTCCTGCCAGGGGTTCCTGCCACCTCTACGAAGCAGAACACTGTCACCTTAGACCAAAGCCAGAATCCTAAATTTTATAAGACTTAAAATTCTAAACAAATCTTGAGGATTCTTCAAAACATTTTAACATCTAAAATGAAAATTGTGCAGTTCTTAAAAACAAAAATGTTAAAATAAAAACATTTATGAAACAGAATGAGTTAGAAATTGCTAGAGAAAACAAAATCTGTAGGTTAAATTCACAGCCATTTTTTCTGAGATATGAAAGTAGACAGCCACTTGTCTTACTGAAGTTTGAGTGGAGATATACATTAAAAAGTAATTTCTGCCATACAGCTTAGATGCCAGTGGTATGTAAGAGCCACTTTGTCAAAGTTAAGACAAGGCTAAAATACACAAGAAAAATTTCCCCGGTTAAAACAAATACTGGAGAAAATAGGACAGAAGATATTTACAATTCATGTGCCCAACTTCTGTCCATCATGTGCTAGATATTAATTGGGCCTGACAGTTTCCATTCCATACAGAATTATAAACACTGTCAGTAATATTTTTTAATTCATGGTGAAATTAATGTTTATAATAAGGGATGGCTTAATAATAGAGGAAAATAAATCCAGAAGATTACTACAGAAACAGCAATCAGCATTAACTTGTTCCCCGCTGCCCCAGAATTTAGGCCAAAACAGCAGATTAACTGCCATGAGAGTTGTATGTAACTCACTCTAGTTCTGTGTAAAATCTTACTTGTTGATGTTCTTATTGTAATTGTAACAATTTAATTCTAAAAATGTGGATTAAATGAATAGAAGTCAATAAATTTTGTTTTTCTATTTATGTTTAACCTTTAAATTACACTCGAAGTTTTTATTCTATTTTTGTAATAAAACACTGCGGAACCAAGGAAAAGTTTCTGGTGTTTTTGAGTGGCAGTCAATGTGTTAAGAAGATAGTGGGGTGGGAGAGTGTAGAGGCAGCGTGGTCCGTAGGACCCCTGGGTCATGCATCCCAGATGCAGGGGTGACAGGTACAGAGAGTCCACTAGGTCTCAGTCACCTTGCCGTCTATCACAGAGAATTGTTTCATCTGGGATTGCAAGGGGCCCTGTGGGCAGGTGAGTACCAGTGTGGCTGAACTACTTCTGCAGACCTCAAATGGGAACTAACTACATGTAAATACAACAGTTAATATGCAAACCAAACTTCCCCCTCTCAATGTGGCAATGCTTGTTCCAATCCATGCTCTGCATGGAACACCTGGGCAACCTTCCACAAGTCATTTACTCTTTTGGGGCCTCAGTCTCTTCATCTGTGAAATGGGAGGGCTGCATTTGGTCCCTCTTAGCAGGAACACACTTCCGGCTGGTGCTTGGGGGAGTCCCAGCTTCTCTCTGGTTAATGGGCTGGTGCTGCCCAGAGGGCTTCAGGGACCCTGGATCCTTCACACGGCCTCATAATGGCCTTCAGCCAAATAGCCCTTGACTTAATGTAGATATATGCAAATCAAAACAGAAAATGTTAGGATATTTTCCTTTATAGGGTGAAGATGGAGATCACTTTTGGAGTCAGGGAATAAATCTGCAGCCCGTGCACAGGAAATGGGCGGTGATTTCACGGTGCCACTGGCAATTTTGGCTGCGTTCCATGATTGAAACAAATACTGCCCATCAGGCTGTGATGCCCAGCAAATCTAATCCGCCTCCTCGCAGTGGCTTCTGCCGGGCCGGCTGACACACACACAGCCACCCTTCCTCCCACGGGGTCGGCCTGTGGCCTCACAAGACATAGTGATCCAGGTGGGAGTTGGCAGAAGCCAAGACACCGATTCCGTCCTTCACATGAGATGTCCACTGTGCACTCCATGGCCTCACAGAACTCTTGGGGTCCCCATCACTGGGGGTAGACAAGAGTCTACCACTGCTCAGGGTAGACAAGAGTCACAGTGCAAACTGGAAAACACAGCCCTGCGGGCTGCTGTCAGGGCAACAGCCATTCACCCCTGACTGTCCCACGCCAGTCCCTCCTCAGCCGCCTCTGTTCTCGCACAGAATTGCCTGTGGTTCACGGAAGGGAAACAGGTAAAACCTAAAGTGCACAAAAGAGGGGTTGGCAAGGATCAGCCACCATTAGCACCTCCCCGACCACACTGCACAGCGTCCAGAGAAGCCTCCACCTCGGTCCACGGCTCTTCAAGCCCCTGGGAAGGACAGCCACTCCCCTCAGCTCATCTCACCTGTTCCCCCAGGCATGGTGCTCGAATGCTCCCACGCAGACACGTGGTCTCTGTGCCCTGCCTGACCTGCCACCCGCCTGCTGTCTCCCTCACCCAGCAGGGTGCGCCCGCCTCACCGGCACTAGGCTCTGCCGGTAGGTTACACCCAGGTGGAGACCTCGCCCCGCAAAACACCACACCCCGAGCAAAAGCTGTCTGTTCATGGAAAAGTTCCACAAAAGATTCAGTATAATATACTGAGCACAAAAACTGGGTTGGAGACCACGTGTAACCTGAGTCCATGTCTGTACACCAAGTAAGTAAGTAATTAGTGTATAAACAACCACAGGGAAGCTGGAAGAACATCCAACTGACCTCACCGCAGCGGCTATCTCTGAGCAGGAGGATGCCGGGGGATTTTCTTTTTCTCTTTTATCAATTTCCGTCCTGTTTTAAGTCTTTACGATGAGCATCTACTATTTTTATAATAAGAAAAGGCAATAAAGGTACTTTCATGGACAAAAGTGGTTCCTTTTTATGGCTCTAAGAACTAGGATGGTGTGAGATGACTCACGCACCTGGTGATCAGGCTGCAGACCGTGATGCCTGCAGAGGTCAGCCTGGATGTTAAAAACACTGAAGAGCATAATTAAGGAGGAAACACAAGGAAAATGTTCCCATCATCTCCCTACTTCTCATTCCACATATCATGCATGTCAAAGAGTCTTACCTGGTTTTGAAATTACAGGGTCTATTTCACAGTAAAATAACAGGCATATGCTTTTTGACACATGTATGTTCCCCATCTATGGGGGAGGGGCCAGCATCTCCCACCTCCCACCAAGCGTCCTTGTCACCACCACTCAGACCAAACCAGAAGGTGAAACCTGAGTTTCCCGCATGTCCTGGTGCCTCCTTAACCTCCAGGAATTTGTTCTCCACGTCTGAGACCAGTTTGCTTTCTAATCACGCACAGCTTCTCAGCAGGGAGAACAGCGTCCCCTGTATTTACAAAGTGAGGCACACAGGGACCCAGGACACGCTCCCTGAAGTCCCGAGGAGATTCCTGAGACAAATAAAGAGGAACAAATGCCCCTGGGAAGGAAGAAGTTAGGAACTTCCCAGTGTTCTTATTCGTTATTCTTTATATCACCAAACTTAAACAGACCGTTAACGGTAACACAAGGCCCCCAAAATCAGACGGTGATTTCTGTTACTTTTTATAAAATGTGCATGATACGCTCTGTAAAATTAGCCATCACTGAAACTGCCACATTTTTCCAAGGGAAACACCATTAACTACAAAGTGCCAGGGACCAACGCATAGGACCTGCACTTACATCAGAGGAATCAAGTTTATTTCCAGCAGAAATATGATTTTCTGCGTGTGAATAAAAGCTAATTAAGATCCATTCTCAGTTAACTCTTTCATTCAATTTCTACATCCTCCTACTGGAATGGCAAGTACTGCTGCTCCTAAAGCTCCCTCAATGTCAGCTTTAAACAATGCCTTCCCCTCCCAGGTCGGTGGGCTCGGCTAAAGCCCTCGGGCCTGGCTGCAGGCAGTGCCGGTGACTGGCCCTCTAAGCAGAGTCCCCTCCCAGTGACTGCCCTGGCTGGGGAGTGGTGTAGCCCAAGGACAAGAGCCCTGGAGGGCAGACCACCTCCAGTGGAGGACAGGCAATGGCATAAAGGCCCACCCCTCCCCTCTTGCTTAATCGGGGATGGCTCTAAGAGCTCACCTGGCCCCTGAGTCCCCACCGCCACCTCAGGGTCCCTCACCCTTTGTGGAGACTGCACTGCAACCCAGAACCACCCCCCTCCCAGTCCTGCGTCAGGAAACGTCCCGCATGCACCCTCCCGTGGGGCCCCCAACACTGTCCTTCTAGAGCTTGCTTCCCGAGGAGGAGCTGACCTCCAGCAGGACCTTTTCCAAAAGTAACTGCCGAATAGCATTTGCAGAGCACACCTCCCCCCCACCCCACCCCCGTCAGGAAGGCTCCCAGAACAGGAAGCCTAAGAAGCCCAAATTGGAGAGCATCTATATCCGATAGTCCACAGACTACAGGGTCTCAGCCACCGACCCACAGGTAACAGCATCTCTGCCATTCATAGCACCTGCCAACTCCACTGACACAACCGCCCACAGCGGCAGACGGTATTCACTCACTCACTCGGCATCTCTGGGGCCGGGCGCTGCACTACCCACCAGCAAGATATCCATGACCTGCACAGCCTGATCCCCGCCTTCCAGAGCGTCTGTCCGGAGCACATGGCCAAGTCCACAGCCAGATCTGAGACTACAGACTGGCGAATGCCATGCAAGAAACTCAGGGCGATGGCGGTAAAGGATAAGTGGGGGAGGTGGGGGGGGTGTCACGTGTTAGTCGGGGGGCTTCTCCGAGGGGCTGTCCTTTAGAAGCTGGGACCTGGGGGGTGATGGTCAGCACTGAGGCAGAAAGGACGGCCGGCCGAGGAGGGCAGGAGAGGGCGCAGGAAGAGAGCAGTTTGACACGGGTACAGAGTTTAGGCTTTATTACAATGACAGCAAAGTCACCTGGTGGCTTTTAAGGGTTGGAGGGAGGTGACATGCGTCACACTTTCTGGCTGGTGTGGGAGGCCCTCCTGCTTAGCGAGAGAAGACTCCATGTGGACCGGGATGGGGAAGATGGCATGGGGGGAGGAGGCAGTCCCAGAACCGCGGGAGGACCAGATGCCAGAGGTGGCAACCAGGTGTCCGCTGGCACCACATTCTGCTATGGGGGCAAGGCCAGAGGAGCAGGGGCAGGGCAGCAGCCGTAACTACGTGGGGTGTCCACACCTACAGGAGATGACTGCCGGGCACACAGGAGCATCTGCAGGGACCCCCCTTGGTTTTGGCTGTGGACACATAAAACATATACAAGAGCTGCTTAGATGGATATTCAAAATCAAGCTCAATACGCACACTTGGGGTCCAGATTTATTTGGTTTACTTGATCTACATCCTCTGGAGAAGGCTTTATGATTTTTGGTAACTTGCTTGACCTTACCAAGAACTACCTTGATAACTAGCAAGCGGGTAAGGAGCTGTCCTGATGGTGCTCATCTCCGGGAAGTTTCACAATACACGGCAGGTGAGTTTCTACCAGTTTACTTTTGCATCCCCACCTTGCCCAGAGGTGCCCTCTCCTAGATGTCACCAGCCGTCGTCCCCAAGTTTATCCCTAAACCAGGGCTTCATCCTTGTGGGCGAATGGGAGACAGGGCAGGAGTGGAAGGGTCAACAAGACAGAGCCCCCATCCAGGACAGAGAAGGAAGGGAAGGGGACCCGTGGCTCTGTCCCCTTGGAGCCCTTGCACTGTGTGAGCCCAGAGCAACAGGTAACTCATACTGCGGCTTCCCTGGTAGGCCCTTGTCCAGCACCTGTCAACATGTGACCTTGCTGTGGTCACATTCGCAAATGACCATGGTCATGTGATCATCTTAGACCAGTGTTGCTGCGTGGAAGGGGAGGAAGGCACCCAGCACCCTGCATCGCAGAGCCAGGGTCTCTCAGAAAGGGACAGGCCACAGAATCACCTCCTTACTGGGTCCTGCTCCTGCCCGGGCAACAGAATCCGGGTGGGGGTAGAATCTTCTTGTCCACAACTACCACCCAGTGCTCCTGGGGCGCTAATCTGAGTGTTCTTAGAACCCAAAACTCACAGCCTAATTGGAGAAAACCCGGTGGTGAGCAACTTCCAAGGCGGCTTCTGGCACATCTAAAATAGCAGCCACAGATCTGTGCCAAACCCTCAGCCCAGACCCAAAGTATTTATATGGCTGGGTTTAGAATTCTGAAAATAAAACCATTGATTTCGACTTCTCAAAACCAATACTACAACCAGACTGGAGGAAAAAATAAATCACGAAGAAACATAATGACTTCACCCAAAGATACTGAAGAAGAACAGAGTCAAGATCAACCACCCATCCCCAGCAGACCTGAGTCTACAGACAGCCCCGGAAGGCTGCACTTCTCCCGGGAGAGCTCCGCCCCCAGGGGCATCCGGCCAAGCACAGCTCCTCTGACAAGCACTCTGCTGAGATCCTGGATTTTAACAACTCTCCTGCCTTAGAATCTGCACCCCACGTGTATGCTGAGGCTTAGGTGTCTGAGTTGGTCCTCCTCACCAGGAAGCTAGGATCACACCACACTGTTGCTCTTGGTCATCACTTTTATTTTAAACTGGAAGCTGTATCTAAATGTTTCCAATGCACAACATCCAATGCTCCAGTGTGGGCTCTGCCTCTGGAACAAAATTTAACCTGAAGAGCCAGACCTGGGGTGAGGGTGCCTGGGACGGGTTCCCTCCTGCCCCTGCCTGCGGCCGCCCAGCCCACCCCAGGCAGCCCTCCTAAAGCGGCAGGTGGGGAGGGTCAGGGAGTCTCGACATTCCGGGCTGTTGGTGAGAAATGTGAACCGAGTCCTCTGCGTGGTAGAAGAGAGGGACAGAGGGAACCTCTGACCCACCAGTGACTGAGAAGAGTCACCATCAACACTGTGTGAAAACCCGCGAGGAGCGAGGCCCTGGCTCAGGGTTCCCACTCACTCCTGCATTTACCGTAACACCGTTTTCATCAAGTACGTGCAACAGCGAGAAATCTACCATCAGAAAGAAATCATTCCAAGGAAAATAAAGGAGAAGCATTGTTTAAACAACAGTGACTGCCACTAAAGGTCCTTGATACGGCACAGGAACTTTCAGGAAGGGGGCGCCAGACCCCAGCCCACTCGCAGTCCAGCTGCTCTCTCGGAACCGCCTGGGCCCTGCCGCAGGCGCACGTGCACGCTGTTCTGGAAAGTGGGGGTCTCCCTGGGTGGAAATGCCGCAGGGCTGTCAGTACTCGGGCTTGAGGACACAGAGGGGTATGGTTAGGGAAGGCCCTACCCCACGGTGAGTCCCTGGGAAACCATGGGTCAGAAATGCCAACGGAAGGCGAGAGGCAGCAGAGAAACAGACTTAAGACCTTCAGAACCTGGAAACGACAGGACAGCGGCCCCCACGCGCAAACCCGCCATGCTCTGTGGCTGTTCGGAAACATAACCAGTTCACTAATTTCTGCTCATTAATGAAGGTGCCAGATATCGTCTTGGAGACTCCAAAGGTCGTGAAGTGCAGCGAGCTGCAGCCAGGCTGGCGATGAGCCCTGCAGCGGCGTGGGCGCACGGCACCTCACTTCTCTATTCCGAGCGCCCAGGACAGTCTCAGGCCAGGCAGGGAAGAGGAGCGTCCGGGGCAGAGCAGGAGCCTCGGAGCTCCTGGCTGACGGGGGAGCCTGGGGCTCACTTCTTGCCTTCTCTATACACGCATGTCAATGTAGATCTCTCTCTACACACGACCACTCAATCCCGCTGATCTATGGAACAATAACCCGCCACACGGGGTTGCTGCTGCTGGAACCAACGCACCAATGTGTGCTAAGCGTTTCCAACGGTGCCTGGCCCGGGAAGCATCACAGTGTGGCTGCTGCTGTGACTGCATTACTGTGGCGCCACAACAAGCCAGTCTACACACAGCCACCGAAGGCTCCACTCCTCAATGGCACCATGGTGACAGAGGGGCAGGACAAGGGACCCAGGCCTGGCCCTGCCATTGCCCCACTATGCTCCCCCAAGCTGTCACCAAAGCTCTCCAGAACCCATTTCCTCCAACGCACAACAAAATAAACAATGATTTCTACCTCGGTGGCGACTCCCCTGTCTAGTCGTAACGGGTGTGCACACGTTCATGACAAGAATCTCCACAAAAGGGAAAAAGGCCAATTCCCACGTCCCTTCCCACCTGCAACCAGAAACACTGGATCAACAGATTCCGGCAGGGCTGGGCGTTTGACGTGGCGGGATCTGGTCTCTTCTGAAAGCAGCCTGCATCTGCAGGACACACGAAGGACCCAGGGAGAGGCAGAAAGTTCTGGAAATGTGAGCTGAGGGGAGCCTGGTGACCTCCTAGAGAGAATGAAGGGACGAGGCTGGGATGGGAACAGAGGGAGGAGCAGATTCTTCCCTGCACACAAGCTCCACAAACACTCAGGACCCCAAACACCAGGAAGCAAAATGAGCAGTTGGAAACCTACAATACCGGCGCCTCTGCCCGTCCACAGATCAGCAGGCACACAGAAGGCTCAGGCTGGACTGCCCAAGAGCGAGACAGAGGTGAAGAGGGAAAGTCCAGGAAGCAACCTTCTCCCGGAGCGCCCGGGTTCCCAGGGAACCTGTGCTTTCCCCTCAGAAGAGATGCTGAATGCCCTGCGTCACCTGACTGCCTCACGCCTGCCACTATCTCAGACTGATCTCTGGCCATGTCCTGTGAATGAAGATAGAGCTGATCTGCAGGAGGGGAGTGGTCCTGTTTAACGGAACAGATGAAATGGAAAGCTGGCAGGTCACATAAAGAACCTTCGTCTCAAACAGTGGACCTCGTATGGAAAAAAAGACACCAAACGTAACACATTTTTATCTGCATGTTTTATCGTATTAAACTGATATACGTCCAATAAATCTACCTGGAAACTCACCTAAAATGGATTCTAAACGGATATCTAAGATGAATAAATGTCACGATGTACTTGGCATTATGTACACAAATCAGACTGTCACCCCCAAAGGTATGTTAGCTACAAATAAAGTTCCCAAGTTCTGCATGGGGATGAAATGCCCAGGTATGAAAGGTCTTGGTTCACACTTCCCACCTAGGAACATTAAAACTGAAATCCTTACACCCGACGGAACCTGAGAACTTAACCTCCTTCCAAAGGATCAATATCCATCTTAGACTTTAAAGCAAAGGGAAATACCACAAGTATCTCCTGCAATGTGGAAAATTAACTGCCTTAAGGGTGTGAATCTGACAGCACACGCCCAGATTCTTCTGCTGAGAAAACGTTCACTTTTAGAACCAGAGTGCAGCCCTTCATTGAACACACGAGGAAACTGAGGCCAAGAGAGAGTGTCAACAGCCCTCACCAACCTGGCCCTCAATCTGCACGTCACGAGCAATCTCATATGTGGTAAAGTCCGGAGGGTTTCATCGGGATTGCATGGGGACTGAGCAGAAGGAAAAACAGGAAGATACTTACTCAAAATGCCTTCCTCTACATTAGCATTTGGAAGTCGAATCTGAATACGTCAACAGTTGTGTCCAAGCATGAGCACCTCGGTCTAGCCACAAGTGTAGTGATTTTAATCCCCATGATATAATACAGGGGGCATCAAAATTTTTATTCTTGCAAGCAAAGATTTTCCAATACAGAACTTACAGCTTCCCAAACCATGGACAAGGACAAACTCCTGAACAAATTCTGTTACTAAACACAGTGCTCCCCATAATTAGGTTTAAGAATACGTGGAAGAGATGTCCCGGCCACTGTTATTTCTACCCAGCTGAGAGCGAATCCTAGGACCTCTTCTTCACCAGGCCCAGGTGGAGGTAGCATCATGGGGGCTGTGAAGAAAGCAGGCAGACGCTCAGCCTCAGCGCACACGCCACCTTCCGTTCAGAGCTTCTGCACCTAACATGCTGTTTGTGAATTTTAAAACTTTAGCAAATTTAAATATTAAAAATACTAAACTTATTTTATAATCTATAAATTTTATATATTTATATCATTTATAAATATGAAATACAATACAGATTAAATACTGAATTTTAATATATTGAATTTTTAAAAAATATATCTATTCGGGGAGAGAGGCAAGTACATTTCAAAAAAGAAAAAATAACTAATGGAATCCAAAATAGTTACTTCTCTCCAAGGGATCATTATTTTTCCCCATTCCACCTGAAAGGGAATAAGTTATTTTTCACTTTCCAGGAGAGTAGGATTTCCCATACACAGGACCTAGCTTTCCAAGCCAGCCGGGGCAGCAGCACTTCCTTCCAGAACATTTCCTGCTGTTGGAGGGGGTGGGATGAGTCCACCAGCAAGAAGGAATGTAGAACCGCACGGCAGGCAATGTGCACAGAACACTTCCTTTGTGTGCCGTGCTGACGTGGGCCACACGTACACACATGCACACTCCAGCACACACACACATGTCACATCCAAGGCTAAGTGCTATAATTGATCCCAGTTTTTCAGATGAGGAAACCGAGGCACAGAGGTTAAATAACTTGTTCAAGGTCACACACCTAGAAAATGGCAAAACTAGGATTCCGGCTCCAGATGCCTCATTCTTAGCCAACAAGCTACATGGGCTTTTCAGAGTGAAAAGGAATTATGATCCCCTTGAAAGGAGTTCACGATGTATTTATTGTTATTTCCATATTAAAACCAACACAAAACAGCAATGCGGTATCAGTGTAAAATACGCAAACTAATTGAGTCCCTCTCTAGGACACGACTTAATGTGCACACGTGTGGAGGAAAACAGTAACTTCAACAAGACCGAAATTCCTGACCTACTCATCTAGGAACAATCTAGTCTTCAAAGTCAGAGAGCACATTGGAGTCACGAGGCGAGTTAGCCGGTGAGCACTGGCCGGCACTGACAGTAGCTGTGTCCAGCTGTCTGTGTGCCTGGCCGTCTCGGGGGAAGGGGACAGACAAGGCAGTTAACTAGCATGGAGTAAAGACGAGCTTAGGACCAAAGCATCGGGCTGAAATAACTCTCTCCTGCCCCAGCACGTGCTTGCCACCGAGGCCACCTGTCAAAGTGCGCGGTAAGTGGTGAAGGGACTGAAGTGCGCAGAGGCCAACAAACTGCCCGGCTGAAAGGAGGGTGGGAAACATGGCAGCTGCGCCTGAACCGCAGCCGTGGGCACGGCTCATCCCGTCCGGGCTCACAATCCCACTCTCAGCCCAGGGCATGGACGGGGAGCTTGTGACTCTGAGCCCAGCCTCTGGCAGTCCACAGCCACTCTCTTCCCAGCAGGGCAGGGACTTTTCCTGATGATGCCTGAGGATGAGGGTTTGTGCAAGGACAACATTCCCAATAAGCTGCAGCTTGGGCAGTGGGGGACACGTGCCACACATGGGGATGCTGCTTGCAGGTACAGCCAGCTGCATGCACCGATCTAGGCACGCTGCACACGTCAGTATCAGCCAACATGGACATCACTTGCCCCGCTCCAAAGATAAGGAGCCAGGGGAAGCCAGCCTCCGTGCCTCCCTACATGGCTTCAGGAGGCTGCCTGGGTCCGCTTTCAGTGGCCCACGGAGAGCCATGGAAAAGAGGTAAGAAGATCACTTACCAAATTACACAAGACTGGTCCAAATTGACCTGAGGGCACTTCCCAAGTTGCAGCTTCCAGAAGGGGATGTGGGGACCCGACCCCTCTGGACACCAGCATTCACACTCAGACCCCCGCCCCATCCCACTCCCATGGAGCTCAGACCCAGCACTTCTCCTGCAGCCAGATCAAAGCCCAAGTCCTGCCCAAAGATGCTCAGTTCTTAATATTTGAGCTCCTTTCCAATGACAATGCAGATTTCATCAATCTTCTGTGAATACATTTAATTGTCACTCTTCAGTCTTAGGCTGTGGGTCCCCACAAGGAAGCCCAGTCATGGGGCCAGCTCCCTAGGCTCTGACCTCTCACGTGTAAACCTCAAGTTCCCCCCACTCGGGTTACTGGCTGGTGTAACGATGCCCAGGGGTTTATAACATTATCTTCAAGGGTGCTTTTATCCAACGCAGTACTTTACATACAAACGATGGTCAAATTTCAGCCTCCGTAAAACACAGATCCAAGTGACACCACTTGCATCACTATATCAGAAAACCTAAATATCTGACAATATGGAATTCACCAAATGATCTTCATTACACTTTACTTCACTAAACAAACTTGATAAGTACACTGTATAGGGGGTCGTTTATTACTCTGAATACTGCAAGTCATTCCCAACAAGGAGCATCAATCACTGTTCACCAAAATCTGAAGAATACTGATTACTGTGCTTTTCAGGCAGCCAGCTTTCTGGCTGCCGTCCTTCCGGGAAGAAAGCACGGCGGGGATTAGGAAAGGTAACGTCAGGACGCAGCACTCAGACTAGCTTTCTGAAATACACACATATTGGGCTCGCACCAGGAATGAAATGGATCCATATATACTGCAAGGTAACAGCCACGGCTCGAGTTACATGAACACAGGGGCCTAAGCCAAAGGAAAAAAGATGACTCTGTTCTCCCCATTTATAATTTTAAGGTATAATGATCAACAATTTTAAAAGAAGTAGTAAAACCAAAGATCATGATAAAATACAGGTTAAAGTAGTGAAAACGAAATACAAGGTTAACTTATACTTGTAGCTTCAGGATATAAGATACCCACCTGGGCAAGGTATACCTCATAGTAGTTATAAGAACAAGCACAACCACCGATGAGATGTTTCTAGCTTTAGGTCTCTTGCAAAACACATTATAGGTAAATAAAGTAAAGCAAAGACACAACGTTGGCCTGCATAGGTTAGCACTTGGTTTTGCGTCCTTCCTGCACCTTCTGGGGAATCCGCCCAGGTGCACAGTGAAACACCTATTTAAATGCATGAGGTAGACAGGACTTGGGGAGGAGAAACGATTTGTCAGGGTCACCTTGCTAACCCTACGTGTTGCAGCCAAAACTAAACCCACTCCACCAAATCAAGATGCTCCACTTCTCCATGTGGCAATTTAAAAGGTTCCCACCTTCCAGCTGACAGCAGAACCCTAAGTCCCAGATTAGCCAGCAGAATAAAACAGCATCCAAAAGTGGGGCTGAGAAGGGGGCAGGCCCGAGGACAGTCCAAAGAAATTCTAGACAAATGTATCTTCCTTTAAGTCTATAGGAGAAATCAATTTCCTAGTCCTAGGAAAAGATTCTAGACCTTGAAAACTGAGCTAGGATTGAAGACCATCAAATTTCCCCCCCCAAGACAACCACCACTGTGCCCCTCTCAACACCCCTTGACTCACCTGTGCCTGGAAGCCCCCCATGCTCAGGAACCCTCCACCCAAGACGACAGCCTATTCCAAAGTGGGTGAGGCTTTGCTTGCGAGAAATGACTTCCTAATTTTGAGTCAAAATCCCTTTCCCTTTAAGTTTCATTAGTCAGTGCTAACTACTGTGTCCTTTTTACAACCTGCTTCTCAAATACAGGGAGGGAAGTCCCCCGTGTTCCCAGTGTTCTCTTCCAAAATCATAAAGCCCCGTGTCCTCTATGAACTTGGCTTCCAGAGTCTCCTGTGAACCAGATCAGGGAAGGAGAATAGGTACCTATTCGTAAATCCAAAAGAGAGCAGACCCTCAGAGAGTTGGGGTTCTAGTCTGGAAACTGGAATAACCAGAATTCTATGAAATACCCACGTGTCCTGGAGCTACTGATGAGCTGTGCGGCACCAGAGGAGAGAGAACCAGCGTTGCACAGGCCACTAGCAGCACAAGCAACTGTGCCCATTGCTAAAGGCAGCAGGACTTAAGTGGCAGGAAAGCAAGTTACAAATATGCATCCTTAAGATCAAAATCTTGTTTTGCGTATTTCACAGAACTGGTTTTGCTTTTTGAGCTAATTACGGCACAAAGGCAAAAACTGGATAAATATCCCTCCCTCGTCGCCACCAACAGAAGTGGCATCCGAGTAGTTCTGACCTTGTGCAAGAAGAGAGGGCAGGGGCTGCGCCCGAAAGGCTGGTGGCATTGTTCACAGAGTCAGTCCTCAAGTGTCTGACAGTCAGAAGACCAGCTCAAGGAAGCCCTTGCAACGACAGGCACAGAGAGCAAGAGGGAACACAAGATTCCCTTTGACAACCATCTCAAACAAATGAACATCCACTCAAATGAATTGGTATTCTGCTGGTCCCCAAAGGCAGTCCACTGAACAAAGGAGCGTTCCTGTGTGTTGACCAAAACAACCAGCACATTACATCATGTAAAATCTTCAATGTAAGGATCGCACCAGGAATGGATTCAATAATTCTTAGCCATTCACAACAAAGGACAGTACAGAAAGCAAACGTTGTTTTCCCTTTCACTCCTGCACGTCAAAATGCACATCGTAAAATTATCTTCATTTGTTAGATAAGGAGAAGGCAAAATGATCTCTCCGCAAGCCTCTCACTGGTACGCCCTGTTACTGAATGAGTGAGCAGAGTATTCCCGCCCTCTGAGCCAGGGAAGCCTACTCTTTGGTGAGCTGTGTCTTTAGATCTGTTAGTGATGTTACAATTGAAAATCAAGTAGGAAAATGACAATAATAAGAGATTATAAGAAAATAAAGAGCCAAGACTCTCTTTGAATTAAAACTAGCCGAATGAATATGCGTGCACTAACATTTTTTAAATGACAGGAACATCTACATTAATGCCTTAAGTTAACAGGAGAAAAGAGAACAGAGATGAATACATGTATCAACTTAAACCTATAAAAAGAAACAGAATTCTAAAGCTGTCACCTACAAAAACAAGTAAAAATCAACACCACAGTGGATTCTAATTTGGACTCAATGAAACCTAAGCCAAAACTATCGTGGGCAGATGGTACTTCTTTCAAAATAATGAAAAGACAATAATCTCTCCTCTTTTTGCTAATCTGTTGACCTTAATACCAATTCTGCTCTTAATCACCTGGAGATATCACCACAGCTGAACGTGCTTTATCTCCATCAGGAGACTACTCTCAACAAATAAAACCTTTTCTTTCATTATTTTACTCACTGTGACATCATTTCAAATTAATGTAACTGTTTCAGATCACTACAAACAAAAATTTACACTACCCTAAAGGAGAATTCCTATTAGAAACAAAAGCCTTATGCTAAAAATATTTTTTTTCTCAGGGAGGAAAAAAAAAAAGCTCATTGTGGAAATAGTAACATCCTGTTTTATGCTTACTGTTGGCCTTAGTCACATAGATTTAGAGAACAGAAATGAGTTCGTAGCAATTAACTCTAGAAATCCCAACCAACTTGCTGGTGGAGAGTCTTCTCTACCTGGTAAACTCCTACTGATCCTGCAAGATCCAGCTCATTTACCCCGTTGTGAGGCTCTCATTAATTCTTTCCCATTAACTCAAGAACATTTGCTCTCTCTTCTGTGTCACCCTAGTTTTTTTCACTAATTCTGCCCATAAAAATTTACAAAGAGTCCAGTGCCAAACACAGCGCCCTTAACTCTGTGGTACATAGAGAAATAACACATACTCCATGCCCAGGAAGGACTGTTAGAATTGGCAGACACATAAAGGAGGCTGTTATTACACACAGGAATCAGTGCTCTAATGGAGCTACATTGTGCAGGGAAATACAGTCATATCTTCCCCCAGGTACCCCGTGAGGTTGTGATTCACTGGAACTTTTCCATCTCCCCCAGCAGCTACTGACCTCTGAAGACGAGAACTGTGCTTTAGTTAGCTCTAGCTCCCTGCTGCCTAGTAAATGCAGAACACACCAGAGAAAGTAAGTGTTTGTTAATGCATTAGAAAATCAGTAAGATGACTTTAAAAAAATACTTCCAGTGCTTTATAACTGGGACTTACACTTCCAAACAAAGGTATTTGCTAATTATATAAGCAAACTATTTGCTGCAAGGTGCTATTAAAACTGGAGGACCTCTGCAGCAGATGTACTTCTGAATACAGGATACTCCAGCCTGGCTCATCATGAAGAAAGATTAGATAATGGGTGACCTGTGCTGAAACTTGGGCTCCAACCCGAGGAAAAAAACACAGCAAGACAGAGCTGAGCCCCCAGTGGTTCCTTGAAAGGTTCCCTGGCTGACTTTCAGGGCAGATCTTTCTTGTACTCCAGTGTAATTGCTCTATCTCCAGGAGAGCCACTTAAGCCCACAAAAACAATGGCGACTTTCCTAAATTGCTATCTGGAGTCGCTTATAAAAAGCAAGTGAACTCTATCTAGGACTTTTTTTTTTTTTTTTTTTTTTCCTGAGACAGGGTCTTGCTCTGTCGCCCAGGCTAGAGTGCAATGGCATCATCATAGTTCACTGCAGCCTCAAACTCCTGGGCTCAAGTCATCCTCCTGCCTCAGCCTCCTGAGCAGCTGAGACTACAGGTGCATGCCACCACATCCGGTGAATTTTTATTTTTTGTAGAGACAGGGTCTCACTATTGTCCAGGCTGGTCTCCAACTCCTGGGCTTAAGTGATCTTCCTGCCTGGGTCTCCCAAAGTGCTAGAATTGCAGGCCTGAGCCACCACCCCTGGAGGAATTGTTTATTTTGTTATTATTGAACTGACAGCATGTGTCAGTTCAAAATGTTTCAAATGAGAAATGAAGTTACATAGTTTCTTTACAACTTACATATCCTTTTCAGTAACAAGCCAAGTTTAAAAATAAAAATGTATCAAGTTATTTCAGTGATTTTATTTCATCTAATTGCTGTTTCCTCATTTTCTCCACTGAAGGTTTTATTTTAAACTATATATATTTTTTAAAAAAAGTCCACCACCCTACACTAATTGAGTGATACAAATCAAGGGAGTTGAAAATTAAAGAACAAAGCCACTCATAAAATGTGCTGTCAAAAATCAGTTGTAAATTACTAATTTAAAGTTACCCTCAGTAAGAGGTACCAATGAATCACTTTATTGCTGTAATCAATCCTCCCAGACAGCAAGAGAATACCCTAAAGACAGGAAAGCTCTGGACTGGCAATGCTGGTGGTATTGGCTTCACTCACCCAGCGGCTGGTTCCAAGAATGTTAGCTGGCCAGCTCAGACAGCATCCACTGGGATGCAAAGAACATGCGCTATGGGAAAGTGACACCTTACAATGTCATTAATCATTTATTATGTGATCTGTTCTTGTATTAAATTATACTTGTGTCAACAGACTCTGCCATAATACATGTGTATCAGGTCAAACGAACTGCCCTTCATCTGACACCAGGTCTTTCTGAAATGTTTGCTGGTTCGCTAATAACTGTGAGCCTTACAGAGAAGGATCAGCCCTGGAACCCTGGGAGGCGACTGTTACTCATTAGGGGAAGAACTGGGAAGAGCCTAAGTAGACAAGTTCCAACAAGGATTAGAATGCACAAGAGAATCATTTGACAAAGGTAGTTGTTTCAATCCTTTCTCCCTAAATGCCTTGAGTTAAGAATACAGGAAAACCAAAGGTGCACAACCATGGGAGCCTGTGGCTGGACATGGTAATCCCAGTTCCTTGGGAGGCCACGGACAGAGGATTCTTTGAGGCTAGAAGTTTGAGACCAGCCTGGGCAACACAGAAAGGCCCATCTCTACAAAAGAAATAAGAAAAATTAGCCCAGCATAGTAGTACACACCTGTAGTCCCAGCTACTTCGGAGGCTGAGGCAAGAGGACTGCTTGAGCCCAGGAGTTTGACACTGCAGTCAACTATAATGTAATCATGCCACTGAACTCCAGGCAACAGAGTGAGACTGCATCTCAAAAAAGAAAAAGACTCTAGCCATCTTGCTTCCCGATGCTAACAGAGATACCTTGTCTAAGAGTAAGCATTTAACTTTAACAAGCCAAATAGACTATTTCATGTAATAATAGCTGTTTTAAAAGACAGAAAGATTCTAACAAAGAAAACCTGCTCAAGCTGATGTCACTTCTAATTTCCTTTATATTTTCAAGAACTCCAAATTTTAAAATATTATGGCCAAGATTAAAGAGAGCCAGTGATGCTCCCCAGGATGTGTATCACATTTCAGGTCTATAACTCCTTATCGTAATTCTGAACTCCCAAAAGGTCTGAGAATGTTTAGCAAATTCTTTTGGTGACAAAACTAGACTTGAACTGGCATGAGGCTATTTTTAATCACTATTTATTTCGCTGAGTGTAAATGTTCCAGGCTTTGCTGCAAAATTCTAGTGTGTAATTACAGGGTGCTGCCCAACCTCACAAGTGCTATTCTACAACACACACCATCTCACCCTCCTAAAATCCAAAATTTCTGAGTCCTACAAACCCACCTGGCCCCAGTGGTCTGGGCAGTGCTTTGTGGACCTGCAACCCCTGGACATTTATAGGGAAACCAACCTCAGGCTCCACTCCATCTGAATGTTACCTCAGAGACTTTTATAAAAATTCAAAACCTCATTTAAATAGTACCTAAATTCTGAATAATTTATGTCATAGGAAGCAAATACATAAAAACTGAAGGAGTATAATCAAATGAGAAGTTGTAAAAGCTGTGGGACTGCACCTTTTACCTGTAACAGATACTGGCCTTACCAAAATCCTACAAACACTGACATTTCAGACATTGTAGCCAAAAACAAAGATTTTATCCAGGTGAAACATATAGCTGTTTTTGTGTGATTACCTGGAACTTCAGAATAAAGTGAGGCCCTAGAGTTCTTACCCTGGGTGCTGTAACCTAGTTCATCAAATTTCCATTTTTCTGTACAACCCACAATGCTAGTAGTATTGTTATGTCTCAGACCAAAGTATCAGCCCTGAGAATGAATGACCACAGGGACAAATAAACCAAGCATTACTATCACCATTACTGCTATTATTTTATACAGCCCTAGAGGGAAAAATGCCAGCACACTTCACACCTTCACTATTCCAAATCTACTATCATTCTATTTGACCAGGGACTACTCCAACCCCAAACACTTTCAACTCGCATCAGTAGGTGCCACGGTGCAACTCGCTTGTTGTAAACCGTGTCTGTGGATGGCTCTCCATGATGTGTACTTGTCTGGAACCCAGGCAGCTAATTACTATTTTCTACCAAGTCCACAAGAACAAAGATGCAAGCCTGTTATTAGAGGGAGAACTGGGTCTTTTAGATTGGAACTTCCTCTGATCACAAATGATGACAGGAGCAACTCTGCGCAAACCAACTGTTTTAACAAAATAACTCACTTCATTTTGTAATATTTTCAAAGCATGCAGGCAGGGATGGGATGATGGCTGGAGTCAAGTGCCTTCTAAAACAAGTGCTCCAAAGCAGGTTAAAACAAGATGTGTATGGCAAGCTAAACCAGCACAAGCCTGTCAACAGGTAACTTCACAGCCTCACTGGTAAAAACAAAAATTCAAATTTTAACATTACTGCACATTCAACTGCTTGGTTTCAACCATTCTCTTTCACATTCTGAGGATCATTAGAAGCACATTAGAACAAGACCATTTTGTCTTCAGTTTACCTTAAAAATAAGGGCAGTGATTTCTCTGCACTGGTTGGTTTTAACATAAATAGGGCAATCAGCTAACTTGTTAAGTCCACTTGGGAAGAATCCTCTCTCCAGGGGTGGTTAAATAGCAGGTGAGAAATGCTAATCAAAAGCCTGAAACCCTGCTTCAACTACCTACTCAGCAGCAGAGTTGGGTTATTAGGGTAAGAAATATGGTTAATGATTTTTCGGTGGTAAAATACATGGCCACACTTCTGTGGCTACAGTCTCTTTAAGCATACACCCCCCTCCTCCCATGTGAGTAGGATGTAAGATCTAGCCCCACTGCCCACCCCCAGCCTTTTCCCTTTGGGGTGATGTGGAGAGACGGGGGCCATGTTTTGCAGTTTCTGGAGGCTCTAATCACCAAATGCTGCCAGAAGGTTAACTGATTCCTGCAGGAGAATATCATAACAGCCTCTGGAACCTTCCCTGCAAGGTCCCTGTCAGAGGACACAAGAGAACAGGGAACTGAGATTTCAGAATGGGCAGCGGTGCTGTGATTCTCCTGCCTGTTTGCTGGCATACGTTACTAGGAAACAGAATTCTCTCCCAGACGTGCTTTCCTCACGAAGATACCACCTGGCAGGGAAGCTGTGGGGAGAAAGGCCCATTCCCTGCCCCTCGCCCTCCATTCCCACCGCAGTGAACTGCCTTTACCGTGGGCTGAGGCCACACCACAGCACTCACGGACGGTAGCGCCAGCAGGGAGACCGGACTTGGGCAGGAAGAGAAACCAGGATGGACGCTGGCTTCTCCCCACCGGGCAGCGGCACCTGTGCGGCGGCTTCCGGGCCCAAGACCGGCTCCCTTGGGCTGCCCCGAGCTCACGTCCTGCTTTTGGAGAAGGCCAGGCCAGCACCCGCGGGGGAAAAGGACGGTCTGGCAAGCCACCTCTGCCAGTCAAGCTCGCCACGGCAGAGGTGACGGCGGACCCAAGGGGCACACCCGCACACGGCGGGGTGGCGGGGGGGGGGGGGGCACAGGAGCAGCGAGGAACTTCAAGATCGCTGCGCATCGCTGGGGAAAGCCGTAGTACCGAGCTCACAGCCATCGGGGCCACTTGTGACCTGGGAGGGCGTGTCCCTTAAATGCTCCCAAGCCCCAGCATGCCCTGCCGAGTAGGCGCCCGCGGAGCCGGGCCGGTGCCCACCTCCCCCTCCCCGGGGCCCACCGGCCGCGCTGCCCACCTCTGCGCGGGGACCCGTCGATGCTCTCGGCACTGGACGACTGCGTGTCGGCCGGGGCACGCCGCAGGCTGAAGTAGCCGCGCGGCCGCGAAGCGCCGCTCCGAGGGGAGGGCCCGCCGCCGGGCACGCCGTCCCTGCGAGCGAAGATGCCGCTGAAGAAGCGCAGCAGCCGG
This sequence comes from Lemur catta, assembly GCF_020740605.2. Classification (NCBI taxonomy): domain Eukaryota; kingdom Metazoa; phylum Chordata; class Mammalia; order Primates; family Lemuridae; genus Lemur; species Lemur catta. The sequence goes on from NC_059135.1 coordinate 4,559,054, forward strand.
TGCTCCGAGGCCGCGCTGGAACCGGCGGCCGCGGCCCGGGCGCGCTCCAGCCGCTGCAGGTCGCTGTTGTCCAGCGTGCGGTTCTTGCTCTTGCTGCGCTCCCAGCGCTCCAGGTCCGAGAGCGCGTCGTTCTTGCTGAGCACCTCGCCCACGTCCAGGGTGTTGCGCTTCTCCGAGGCTGGCTGCGCGGCAGCCCCGGGCTCCACGGCGGCCCCGGGGCCAGCCGCGGCCTCGTCGCCCGCAGCGCAGGCCAGTCTCCCGGCGCTGCTGTGGCGCCTCCCACCGCCCAGCGCCGGGCCTCGCGGCGCCTCGGACTCACTCCAATGCCTGAAGCTGAGGCTTCGCCGCAGGGGCGCGGCCCGGGCCCCCTCCATGTCGGGGCTGCCTGGCGCGGGCAAGCCGCATCCCTCCTCCATAGCTGGGGGACTGCCGGCCGGGTCCCCGGGCTCCCGGCCGCGTGCGCACGGCCGGAGCCGCCCAAGCTCCAGCTGTCCGGTGCTGCGCGTGCGGAAAGTGCGGACGTCCCAGGCGTGGGGCTGGCGACCCTCCGGGTCCTCAGGGTCCGATGCCTCCTCGGCCTCCTCCTCCAGCCGCCCGGGCGCGTCCGGGGAGCGCGCGGGCCGGGGCCGCCGAGCTGGACGCAGGTCGGTGCCTCCGGGGCCTGGCACTGCCAGCTGCTCCTTCCTGACCATGGTCACGGAAATGCGGTAGACGGTCTTCCTGGGGGGCGTCCCGCGCGGCATCGCGTCTGCAGGCGGCGACGCGGGCTCGCCGCTGCCGTCCAACAAGTACATGTCGCCCGGGGTCGTGGCCGCAGCCACCGCGCCGCCCACTGTGGCCCCGCCGCATCCAGCAAGCCCGCGACCGAGCCGGTCGCGGTGCAAGACGGGGACAGCAGGCAGGCCGGGAATGTGGCCCACGCCCCCCACTCGCAGCAAGGACGGCGCTCAGGCAGCGGGGACGGCGCCCCTGGCACCCGCCGGCCCGTGCGCCGCGCGACCCGAGTGCCAGGGTCTGGGCACGGGGCGCCAAGCCATGGGCCGGCGGGGCTGGGGCCAGGTGGGGAGGCGGGTGGGCGGGCGGGCAGTCAGGCGCTGGGGCGGTCTCGCAGGCAGGTGCGGCTGCGGCGCGCAGGGTCCAGGGCGGGCGGCGGCGCCCGCGGCTTCATTGTCTACGGTGCGGGGCCCGTTCCCATCTTCGGGCCCTTCCTGCACAGTTCGGCGGTTCCGCAGCCTCCGCCACCCTCCGGGCCAGGGACGCGCGGGCAGCTGCGCCGGCTGCGGCCGAGGGACGGGCGGGCGGTGGTTTAAAATGGAAATGCGCGCCGGGGCGGGGCGGGGCGGGGCGGACGGGCGGGGGCCGACGTGTGGGGACAGCGGGCCGCGCGCCCAGCCCGGCTGGCCGAGTCCCGGGAGCGCGGCGGCGGCGGCGAGCGCGGCCGGCGGGCAGGTCCAAGCGCCGTGAATGGATCGCCGGTGCGCGGACCGGAGCCTCCAGGGGCCTAGCCAGGCGCCCGCCTGCACCCTAAGCCTACACACACTCCAAGGCCTGGCCTGCAAAAGCAGAACAAGGGGCATCTCTCACCTGCTGTGGGTTTAGCAGGGGCATCTTTCCTAACTATGCAGCCTTGAAGATGCAACTCAAACAAATGACTCATTTAAAAAACAAGGTATCTTTGGTACCTGTTCCCCCCAACTTCACATAGGAACACGTGGCCTTCCAGGAAGAAAAGAACAAAGAAGGGACGGGATAGCGGATGCCGTGCATGCCAATCAATGCCTTCCCAGGGGAGGACCACAGTTTCTCTCCCAAGATAATTTATCAGGGGTATTTTCTCAATGTGTGGGGAAAGGTTCCTTCCGGATAAGCACTTGCTACCCATGGCAGCAGGCAGGAAAGTACAACTGCTAAGTGCAGGAGGATAGACTTGCCCGTCCAAGCCAGGCTTGTCCACTTACTAACCCACTTGTTTTTCAACCTGTAAAACAGGGATAAAGATAACAGCACCTAAACTTTAACCATTCTTAGTAAGGAGAAAATCAGTTAAAATACAACATGCCAGGCATTCTATGTAAGCACTAAATATTCACCATTTGTAATGAAAGGTCAATTTCTTTTCCATCAAATTTCCCGACTTGCTACCTCTATGACCCTGGCATATACTGGGCTTAGATATTATCTGATGCAGAAAATCCTTGTACATAAGCTGATCAACACATTGGCTCCTCATGCTGTCCTGAACATAGATGTACTGTTTCAGAGATCGCTTGATTAAAAGTTTCAGAAGGAAAATATAATAAATACAATGTCCACTAATCAAGCCAGATGCTTACACAGCCTTTTCCAGGCCTGGAACTGCCAGAGATTGCCAAAGGCTGTTTCTAGGCAAGGTGCTAGTAGCCGCCGTTTGCAGGCAGAGATGGTCAAGTGCCAGTTCTCCCTCCTTTAATCTCGTAACAAATATTATAGGGTGCCCACTGTGAGCACAGCACAGAAAGTGGCATAAAGATGAATCAGGTAAGGCCTCTTGAAAGAGGTTATAGCCTGGGAATTCTGGATTTTACCTCTGAGTAAAATTAAATATTCAGAAATAAATCAGACTGATAGGTGATTCATTTTTTATTTTTTAAAAATACTTTAAAACACACCTGACCACCCTCAGTGGTGTCCACCTCAACAACATGATGTCCACCATCACAGGGTCACAAGCTCAGTCCACCTGCTCCTGAAACTTCAGGGCTTTGGGACTATATGGTATATTCTCATTGAAAGGAGGGGTCCCATGACATAACTGTCTTACCTTTTGAGTTTCAATAAAGAAGCCCTCTTTGATGAGACCCGAGAACCACCAACCTCTAAAGTCATCTATCAGAGTGACATTTCTATAGCCCATTGGGTTAGGGGGATGCAGACGCTCAGAGAGGGTGAGTGCTTCCCCCAAGGCTACACAGCCCATCAGTGAGAGCGAAACCTGGGGTCTTGGGGGTCACAATGCCTGTGCCCGTTCCTGCACCACAACATCATTTCTTTTATCTTAGTAAGCATCAGCATTCTGCTTTGTTGACAATGAAGAGCAAAGGCAAATATGTGAATATTACTTAACTGGACGCTGGTCAAGCACAAATGATATCCCGTCACTACCAGGTAGCATTCTTAGCAAACTTGCACTGATTATTCATTCTCCTATTGGTCCATTTAGACATCAAATATATATTGTGTATTTACTGCAATGCTATACAGTGACAAGGCAGGGTCTCTGTCCTCAAAGAATTCACAAACTCTCGAAAAACCACTAAAGGTTGTAATTTTACAACAAAAAGACAGTAAGGGAGATAAAAGCATTTGGTGACAATCCCAGAAATGGCTAGAGTGTCCAGCATTCTGTCTAATGAACGAGCACCAATAAAATTTGGCAAAAGCCTAAAGCTTTACAGCTGAAGCTGTATAGTCTTAAAGGTCACCAGGTCGGTAAGCTGAGAAACGGAAACTCAGCCCCATGTAGAGACAGAGATCTTTGCTAGGGGCAACGGTGGGACCAGTCCCAGGGCTCCTTAACTTAGGTGGGGGTCTAGTCTCCCTATCTGAGACTACAGCAACTTTCAAATACTGAGATAAACTGTAACATGAAAGTAACTGGTCTATAATTAAGATATGTAAATTTATCTTGTTATCTGAGGCACTCATAGAGCCCAAAGTTAAAAAAAAAATAATAAAACAGCATTCCTTTAGAACTCAAACACTGGACTGTTAGTATCTCCTGATTGCTGTACCTTTGTCTAAAATCCACCCCAGGTTTTGCGCTTTGCCATACGAGGATGCAGGCTGCAGAGTAGAAGAATCCATTTGATCTACCTTAGATGACACTGAATCTTCCAGGGAACCTCTTTCAGGCATAGCCAGTGTGTTTGCCATCTTTCAGCACTCTCGGCCTCAGAAGGAAGCACTTACTTTCCACGCCAATCATCGTGATTCTGAGTCAGGCCTGATTGTCAGGGTTGAAAACCCTGGTGGCAGAAAACTGCCTCTCCCCACTGCCCTGGCGACATGGGCTCTACCATGCAAAGGAGACACATGCCCCAGAATCTGTCACTCCAAAATCCAAATCCCTTTACAAAGCCAGCCCTGCCTTTTCTAAAAAAGAAAAAAATAATACTATCTATCTTCAGGTAGCATTAAGCTTTTATTTTCCTGTGGCTTCTTAAAACTGATCCCACTAAGACCATCGTTTCTTGAATTTTTCCATGCCATGGAGTATATCACCATTATGGCTTTAAACAAACAAACAAAAAGCCTGTGGCTGATCTCACTGCTACATCAGAACAAGCAGCAGCCAGGCAGCGCCTCCGTGCTGCAGGGCCTCCTACCGCCCTCCAGGGAAGGACTGCAGAGGTGGGTGCAGGGTCAGTCCCCCCTCACCCCCATCGACCCACCTCCGCAGCTGGCTTCGCTCCCTTAGTTCCAAGTTTATGAGATCCTTTGGCCACCCTCCCACGACTCCTCCATCCTGGACCACTTCTAGCTACCCATAAATCAAACATGCTCCATGAGAATATTATTTCACAAGTGTTACTAGAGCTGATAAGCCTTACTTAAAGGAAACTTCTGGTAGTCAGTCAGCAGAGCCATCTGCTATGAAAGCTGACTTTCCAAATAACAGAACTTGACAGCTAGTAATCACGTTCCCGGTATCTTAGCAGAACCACATCTGCTGACAACTGAAACTAGCCAACCACTGATCCTGCCCTGGCCCAACCATGCCCACCCAGGAGCCAAACGGGAAGCCCACCGGGGGTACTCCAAGGGCTCTTTCTGGTGGCCAGTTGACTGACAGACACGTGTAAGAACCAAAAAGACACCACAGTTATGTTTTATTAATAATTTTATATTTTACCTTTTCGTGTGAGACTCAAATCAGGTCATTAAGCTTGAGATGGTTTCTGATCTAAGATTTATCACAATACACAGCTTCTACACACTGACAACTCTGCACTCCTGCCTGAGACACTCCAGTCTAACTCACTGGGGACTCTGTTTTTCTTATTTTAAAAGCTGAAGATGAAAAGTGGAGCTATAAAAGAGATGAGGACTTGACCCTCATCTGCCAGTCGAGGAAGGACAAGTATACTCTGTACCTCCCCTAGAGCAGGATGACTCTGCTGTCCTTCTGACCCAGCAAGAAGACAGACCCCAGAAGGTCCTCTGAACACCTGCATCCTTCCTCTGCTTTTCCCCAAGGACCAATAAGGAACGCAAGCCCTGCCAACAGAGCGCTGGAGCAGTCGCGTGCGTGAGAACACACCACACACAGGCATGACGACAATGAGGGAGCGCCTGCCCTCCACGCTCTTTTCACTTTTAATAAGAGGCTCCACGATGTCATCTATTTAATGGGCACCACTGTTCACACCACATTTTAGACATTGAACAATAAGGATAACAGGTCAGGACTACTTATCGAAACTGAATGCGGTATGAACTTGAAGAGGGGGTGTCTTCGTGCAGATCCTATCTTCAGGCATCCAGGGATCTAGGAGGGATAAGCCGGGTGCCCTTGCAGGCAGGGCAGGCAGGGAGTGAGGGACCCACTGCCTCAGCCCCCCAGCGGTACCCTGAGTCTAGCTCAGGATCCTGCCGTCAGACGGCTCCTCTGGGAGGCCCTCCCACAAATTCCTAGATGACAGATAAATGCTACACGGTGTTGACAATCAGCAAACACACCTGTGTAGAGCAGCAGCGTGGGGCCCTCACACTTTGCCTGCAGAGGATTCGTCTTTGGGGCAAAGCAGGAATGTGAATCCTAATATTTCGTTGACTTCAGTATTTCAACAAGAAGTCCACCCACATTTGCCATTTTCTGGTGTCCAGCAGGTAAGCAGGGGTGTGAAGCACCAACCATGCCCAGATCTCTCTGTTCACAGATAAGGGGGAGCCGGCGGGGAGCAGGGTGGTTGGGGATTGACCGTGCCATAAACAGCCAACAACCAGAAGAAAGGGTTACCATGTAAGAAGGAGGCAAAAAAGGGAGGGAGTGTTTGGGAGCAGGCTGCCTCACCCTCGGTGCCATTGACGTTTGGGGCTGGATAATTCTTTGCGGTGGAGTCTGTCCTGTGCACTGTGGGATGTCCAGCAGCATCCCTGGCCTCTACCCACTAGATGCCAGTAGCACCCTCCCCAGTTGTGACAACCAAAACTGTCTCCAGACTTTGCCAAATGCTCCCTGGGGGGCAAGACTGCCACAGATGGAGAATGCCTGCTCCAAAGGCACAGTCAAAATATGGGAATGAAAAGCCATTTACCCAATTTTTCATTTCACTATTTCTTTAAATTCAACCATCCCCTCCCGCCTCTGTATAAAGTAATGAAAAGCTCCAGAAGGTCTCTCCATAAGAAGAGAAGCAATTATTTCCAGTAATCCTTCCCAAAATAGAAAGAACAGCAAGAGTTATAGATGAGGCCACCTGTCAGTCGTCATTCTGGGATAGACAAGTCATCGGTGAAAATTATTTTAAATGAGCCAACCTCATGGACATGATCAAAAGGCTGGAAGTGTGGTGGAAAATGCCTACCTCTAAAGCAACGCTGCATTAGTTTTAAAGAGAAAATGTGTAAGTGAGGTACGTGAAGGTGCCATGTGACACCAGTGAAGGAGAGAATGTGGCCAACACCGACCGGCAACAAGAGCACCCGAGACCCAGTGGCAGCTCAGCCAGGTCTCCCGGCTTGCCCTTGGACCCCGTGGGCGTGGTCCTGCCCACGTCTGCTCCCATGTTACTCCCGCACCTGGCCGAGGTCACGGTGGCATCACTCCCACAGACTGCACCTCTGCGAAGGGGAAACGCCGAGTCACAGCGGGAGAGACTTTAGTCTGACGCTTGCATGAGCAACAAGAGAGACGCCGTCCCGCCACACAGCCTGGGAAGGATGCACCAACAGAAGTGTCTCGCCCTGCGCTGAAACTCCACATCCTCTTCAGCGGGTCAATGAGAAGCCAGTCTAAGTCTCGGCTTTAAAATACGCCAACAAGTGTCCATTGCGAATAGATTCTCACTCCCAAAGGAAAATGTCAGAAATTCCTTGGTGTTTTTTCTTGGTAAGTGTCAGACAAAAGTGACTTAAGATATTAAAATCAGTTCTATTAACCATCACTTTACAGAAATAAATACCAACACTTAGCAGCCACGTTACACACCGTGGCAGCTCCCACGTATAGCCCCTCGCTGGGTGCCGGGCACTGGCCACAGCCAGAGTGTCCCCAAAGAATGCCTCCCTTCCTCCACCCAGCCTTCGACCTCAACCCAGGGAAGATTCAGGAATTGGAGGGATTGGGTCAAGGATAACACACAATTTTGCATCTGTCCTTTAGACAGCTGCAAAGCAGCCCCAGAGTTTGCGTGTAGAAAAGCCATGAAATTCCCATGAATTACCTAATGTTCCTCGTCTTCCAGTGCGTGGGGACCAGGCTTATCTGGCAACATTTCCCTCTGCAGGATGTGATGGAGGAGTCTCTTCTGATAATCACATCTCCAAGATCGTCCCCACACAGACATTCCCGTCAAAGCACAGGGAAGGAAGAGCCTGGTTCGGGTTCTCCTGACAGTTTCCCAGAGTAGAAACTAATACCACGGACTGTCAGAGAACAATGACTTTAAGTGTGTTTGACAACATCTCGCTGTTTACCAAGCTTTTCTTTAGATCCACTGACCCCAAAGATTTAGGAAATGCAAGACTTACATGAAAATCAAAAATCAAGGCCACAAATGCTGCCCTGGGAATCTTTATGGGCCCCGTTACAAAGCCCAGCAGCTGGAAAAGCATATTGTTTCGTCGTTGTCACTTCCGCATCCATTCGGGACTTGGTTGCAGAGATATCTGAAAATCTTTTATCTGTGCCCAGAGACTTGAATATGTGATTTTTCCCCCCTCTAAATGTCAAAAACAAAATGTCTACGATGCCTGTTCAAAGCCCAACCCCACCCTCCTTTCCTGTCTCAGCGCAGGGAGGCACGTGATCGCTCCCCTGCCTCTAGGAGCCAGCCTGTCACCTGCGTGGTGTTCCCCAGGCTGAGGATAAACACACCACGGGATGCTGGTGCCATGGCGCTCAGTAGCTCCAATCTGCATAGGAGCTTTTGGGAAAGGAGCAAGCCGGGACGCCAGGATCACATCTGACAGACAATAAATGGAATAAAAGCTCCGTGTCTTCTTCCCCGCTCGCCACGCACCGGTCGGCCGCCACCAGCATGCAGAGAGCAGGGTGTGGTGTTCCTGCAGCCAGATGAGGTTGTGGTGGGGGACACAGGCTCAGTCTGAAGCCCAGGCAACCCCCGCAGCTGCTGGGCATCTTCACCGAGCTATCGTGCTGGGCTATCCTTGCCTCCTTTCAAAATCACAACCAACACCAGCATCGTCCACCAAGTGGGGTACAACGAACTCAGTTGTGACGGCCACAAAGTTCGCAGTACTTCAAAATCTGCACAGAGCCTCCCCTCCAAGGCTGCGTTCTGCCCCTAGGAGTGTGGTTTAAGGTGGTGACCTGGTTGGTCACATACCGAGACAAAACTGTCCAAATCTGGAAATGGGTCAACTGCTAATCTCCCAGCTCTGAGCATGGTCAGGGGACCGGGGCTGTCTGAAAAGACTCTAAACTAGAAAGCCCTGTCATGATGTAAGATGTTGCTACTTGGCTTAGCAATGAGCGAATGCACAAAGCCAGGGCTCATGTGCCATCGCCCCGGGGTCCCCTCTTTCCTGATTACCCCCCTTCTCAGCCACACTAGCCTTGACTCCAGTGGTCTTTTCTCACCAAGTTCCTAGGGCCTCGTCCCAGTGCCACACCCTGACTTACCCAGGACTAACGTCACCCCTCAGTCTTGGCCTCCAACAGCCTGTTCTCTGCCCACAAGCTCCCTGGCTGGCCGTCCTTTCTTTCCAGAACTTCCCCTACAGCTGTTGGGAGGCTCACTCTCAAGCATCTTTTCCATCCCAATCCCGGTCCGCCTCCTGGCTCTTCCTTTTCTGTCCAACAAAGACCGAGGGACGTCCCTGTCTACTCCAGACACTGCCCCACCCATCCCAGCTCCTCTAAGCCCCCACATCTGGGCACCCCCTGTAGCTGGGTCCATCCAAGCTCCGGCCCACTGGATCAGTGCTCGACACACACAGTCCGTGGACCCACAGCACGGCCACCACCTAGAAGCCTGACCCCACACTCTGGAGACTCTCGGGTAGGCACAGGTGTGGGGCTCACATGCTGGGACTGGCTCTGCAGCCCGCAGGCCCCGCTGCAGCCCCTGCCGACGTTTCCCATCCTGCTGCCCGGAGCTGCTGCCTCCCTGAAACTGCCACTGCCCCACTCCCCGTAAGGATAACCTCGCACCCTGCGTTCAGAGCCCTCAAGGTCTCTTGCCCACATCCCACTCACAGTTGGCAAATGGACCCTGCACCATCAATCACAATCATCTCCTCTCCTTTGACCAGTGTATGAAAACACTTGATTATGTCCCATTTAATAAAAACTAGTAACAAGCCTCTCTTCTACCTGCAAGACCTATCTCCCACCCCCACCTTCTTAACTTCCTCAAGAGCCCACCTCCTTCCTCTACTTCCTGCCCTCTTCACCCTTCACCTGGATCTCCAGAGCAGACTGTCCTGGCTGCACCCCCAGGTATGGCCTGCTCCCAGGAAACCACCCCCTTACCCTGCAATGGAGTTTTAGGGTACAAATAATCAGACCCCTCGGTAAGTCCCCGTCACGGGTAGGCTAAAATGCCCATTTCCTTAACAAGCATTCAAGGCCCCCGACACGCTCCCTGCCGCCTGAAGGATGCAAACCCCACGTGACCTCAGGAAATGACCTCAGGAGAGTCACCTTGAGCCTGTGTGTCAGGTTTATTGCTTCTGCAATAAGGAGACAATGGCAAGGTCGTTGTGACAAGCAAATGTGACGGCATATATGAACTGCTCCAGTGATTAAAACAAACGTGTGCTGTCTGCCGTATCCCAGATGCTTCACTGGGACACACCAACCTCCTCTCCGGCTCCCACCAGGCCATGCCCAGTCTCACCTCTGTCTCCTGCTGGAACCAGCAGGAGGAAACTAAACCCCACAAATCACTGGAGGCTGATGTTCTGCCTGCTGGCCTCAGCCCTGCCCCCCTACCTGCACACACCTGTGCACACCTGGGCACTCCTCCTCAGCATCAATCACCCTGCCTGACACTTCCATCTACAAAACCACCTCCCCCAGTAGATGGCAACTGCTATCTCTGAACCCCAAGCCCTTATCACTCTTCTGCTTAATAAATGCTGCCAGTGGTTGACTATCAATCCAGGTAGTTGATCTGAGATTGATTCTGGAAGACAGGAGTGGTGCCCCAGTCGAGTCACAGATAACGAGGTCTGACTTGCGCTAACCCCCCAAAATGCCCGTTTACACTGCTCCACACCACAAAGTGCCGCCCACACCTCCCCGCCAGTTTATCTACGAAGTCTCCGGCGGTCAGGGAAAGACACAGCGAAGAGGGTGATTCATCTCTTCCCCTGGCCACAAAAATCCTCAGCTGCAGCTGATCTTGGGTGGCCGCCCCCTGAGAAAGCCTGTGCTTCCCTCCCTCAGTGGAAAACATGAAAACGGGCTTGCTGTGCATGCGGGGGGACTGGGGGGCTCCCCGGAGTGTGACTCCCTGGGGAGGACGGCCCGAAGGCAGTCGGTTCCTTTCAGGGAACGGGGTGTGGGTGAGAAGGGGGGTGGCCCAGCGCCTCAGGAAAGCCCTTGGTGGAGGGGTCCCCAGAGGGGCTGCTTCCTCCCTGCCCACCCTGCTGGCCTGGGCCCCTGCCAGGCCCCCCATGTGAAACAAGGCAGATGCTGACTCACCCAAGAGTCCCTGACCGGCCCACGATCGGAGGCGGTTGGCTGATTCACTCAGATTTAGGGTGCAGGGCTTATCTACAGAGGCCCAGCCTTGACTGAGAACTCAACACACACTTCTCAGAAATTTGGGGATGTAAAAGGTGAATAGCCTGACCAGTCCAAGGCTCCCTTCCTACTGCAACCAAGGCCAAAGCTTGAGGAGGACGTGCCACGGCCAGGCACAGCACGGGGCACACTTCAGTTAACCCACTTTATCCCCAAAATGTCCCAGTGAGGTAGGTACCATTATCATCCTACTTTACAGACACAGACAGTAAGTCCCAGGTTGAAAGGGTGCCTGGATCTCACAGGAGAGAGAGGGGCTGGATTGCAGCCCGTAACCCACCGGGCAGAGCCACAGAAAAGCAGAGACTTTGCCCAGGGGGGTGTGGTGGGGGCAGCCCCAGGGCCTTCCGGAGGGAGAGCCCAGCACCTGCCCAGGATGGGCAGAGGGAGGCTGGAGTGGAAGCTGGGGCTGGGAGGGGACAAGGGAGGCCTGGGCAAAAGCACAGAGCGTCTGGAGAGGGAAGGAGTCGCGAGGAAGGGGCAAGGGAGAAGAGCGAAGTGGTCCAGGAGCTTTGGGCAGAAATGGTGGTTAAATAGGAGGGGGGGCAATCAGCAAAAACAGAAGGCCCCTCACAGAAAATCCAAGGGGTGGGGTGCTGAAAGCTCAAGGATGATTGGGGTAAAACAGGCTCCCATTTCATTTGAATCTCAAAGGACAAAGCATCAGCCCAGAGACTAGGATTACCCCCCAAACCCACCCTTAAGACTCAGTCCTCTCCCCTGTCCTCCCAGAGTTCCCCCAAAGGCTGAGCAAAACCCGGGCTCCCCCTGGCCCACGCTGACTCCGGGCTGGCTCTGCCCCTCCCCACGACTCCCAGGAAGCCCAACAGTGGCCCCAAGTGGCCAAGTCCATGGCCCAGTCTCTGCGCCCAGCCCCAGCCTGCCCAGTGCCTGCCCCCAGCCCCCTGCCCCACCAGCTACCTTGCTCCACACCTCCTCCCAGGATCCTGACCTTGACCCTGGAAGGCAGCAGGGAAGTCTTTCAACTGTAGACTTCCCTTCCTAAAGCGGAAATACTCACTTATACAGCCATAAATTCTTACCGTCAGGAGCATTCCGGATATAATGAGGTAAGTACAAAGGCCTGGGCATTAGAAAAATTGCTTTTTTCTTACATGACATCCAGACCTTCCTGGGGTGTTATTTCTAAGTCGAGGTCTAGTCGTTTCTGGTAACGGAAGACATTTGGCTAATAGGAAAAGATGCACACAAGTAAGAAAAAATGCTTTTAAAAGGGATCAAGAAAAGTGAAACAAAAATTTCCATAAATATTTAATTGGCCACCAAGGTTTTAATGACTTTGACTATCAAGAGAAACACTTTAACGTTCACAGTAATATTTGAAGCCATCACTATATGAGTTTGCTGGATGGCTGGGGGGTTTAAACAGTTTTTCACAATTCTGGAGGCTGAGATCAAGGTGTTGTTGGCAGGGCTGGTCAACCCTGTTGTTGGAAGGCCTCTCTCGGAGTGTAGATGGCTGTTTTCCCTCTGTGTGTTTGTGTCTTAACCTCTTCTTATAAGGACACTAGTCATGTTGGATTAGGGCTCACCTTAATAAACTCATTTTAACTCCATTCCGTCTTTAAAGACCCCATCTCCACGTACACTCACGTGCTAAGGTACTTACTGGGGGTTAGAACTTCAACGCTTGAGTTCTGGGGGACACAAATTTAGCCAACTGGAGTCATCTTCACAGGTTGTCGAGTAACAGTAGCTATTCTTAAAGTAATGGAGCATTCGGTGTTTACCTGTCACATCTGGATTCACAAAAGGCCCATGTCTCAGTAGAAAAGAAACAGCAACATAAACAAGGTCCTGCCCTGCACAGCTCAACTCCTGGGCTACCCAGCGCCCTGCAACCGGAATGACGATTACTAGCTGGAAAGACACGCAGGACTGAGACATGAGATTTCCGACCTCTAAGGATGAAGTCCAGCTTCCTCCCACTGGGAAAAGCGGAGTCCCTCATGGCTTAATCTCACTGTTCTACTCTTGGGGAAAGCAGGACAATTAATTGCACACGTGCAGGTTGGGGTCAGTTTATCTGTTCTCTCGTTTCCACATTTCCATGGAATATGTATTAGATTCATTTAGAACCACGCGTGTCTTGCTCAAATACTAAATCATAGATTGTGGTCAATTTCAACTAAGACCCCTAATGCAAACTGAATGGGATGCTTCTCTTTTTCCTTTATAACTATTATGTTAAAGAACTGCATCATTAGTTTCATGTAAATCAATACCTCAGGACTAAAACTGGTATTTCTTGTTCTTTTTCTTCTTAGAGTAGCGTTAAAACAAGCACATAATGTCTGCCCTGCAAAAAAGGTTGTCTTCTTGAAACCCGGGTATCTGCTTCCACAGCGGTATAAAGCACCGGAATGAACGAGTGCAATATTCTCTACTGCTTGTCCTCATTAGCAATCACCGGCAGGAGCAGCCCCCAGGCCAATTGGATGGGGGTTGCAGTGTCCTGGGTGAGGGACAGTGCTATGTCCTTGCAGAGAAGGAAGAGAAGCACAATGGACTGCCTTCCCTGGACTCCACATTTTCCTGGCTTTCCTGGTAGGGTCTGTGCAGCCCTGCTAGTCACCTTTGGAAGTATCAGACCTCCAACCGCCTTGCTGCGCCATGCATTGTCCCTGTCCCCTCCCTTTTCTATAAATCTCCAGATCAAAAACCAGGGTCTCATTCCAACCCAGACACCCGCACATGGCATCCAGGACAGGGTGCCTCACTTTAAAAAAAAACTTAGAAATCCGCACTGAATAAATTTAAGCATGAAAAAAATCACACTTTGGGAAATGTGTTAAAAATACATGCATGATACTACAGATTCCTCCCTCACAAAATACGGAGCCCCGCTCCAAGGCGACTTGCAGAGCAGCACACACAGCGCCTGCGTTGCCGGAACGCAACAGCTCCACTCAGGATCCAAGGCACAGGCAGCCTTGCCAGAGAAACACTCTCAGCGCTACTAACTGACCAGACGAAAGCACTCAACACAGGCCCGATATCCCCACCAACGTTCACTGTGGAAATTGGGTGTAGGAAATATAATAATGGTAAAATACAGGGAAAAAGATCAAAATTTACAGACATGGGAGACCATCACGCAATTAAGGACTGGCGACCGGGCTGTCCAGGTATCACTCTGTAACTCTGAAAGATATCCCTGGGCATCATTAATATTAAAATTACCTAGAAAGAAATTAGGTCACAGCACTTTCCAACTTTATATCTGTTATTTTTTTTACCTACTCAATTTATTAACATACACCACAAAAAATGCATATACCAGGCTACCAAATTGTGATCTCCCAATAAAGTGCTTTAAAGATGGAGATGACAACCCATCTACCTTCCAGCTTCGGTACGTTTAATTAACTCCATGTTCTCAATTCCAGCAGGGATACATTTTCAAAGCTCACGTCTGCTTTTAAATCTACGCTGACCTTGGAGCAAACGCACAAATGTTTCTGTTAACACACAACTCAAAAAAAAAAAAAAAAATGAGGATCACTCTGGATGTAGTAATTAATATTCTTTATTCGTGAAAGAGCTTTGTTTGAAATGATATGATTCAATCAGAAAGTCATTTTCTTTCTGGGTTTGCTGGGCGTCCCATATGAATGCAAATCACAGAAACAAAGACAACACAGGGATTGAAAACATACCGCTGACTCCTTGTAATTGTTTAATTTTGGTCCACCCATACCTGAGAAGAACAAACAATTCAGAGATTCTGATTCTGATTTTCTTGAGACCACTTGCCTACATGAAGGAAGCTGGGAGCCAAGACGGAGACTTTTCCGACGGAATTATCGTCAAGCACTGTCATTTGTAAAGAGGAAAAAAGGGGTCTTAAAAAATCCTGTGGGTATGATTAGAAGCATGTCCTCTTTAGGAGTGGCCGGGGGGACTACTGACTACTAATGATCTAGCTCATGTCACTTTAAATGTGTCACCGTCTTGAGATCACTTCATCTCCACTAACAGACACCCAGGGATATCTGCGATGACCTTCACCTTGACGGACCACTCTCCTTTATGGTCCCACAATGATGCCCCTATTAAAATACTTCTTGTCATCATTCCATCAGCGGCACCCATGACGTGCAATATTGTGACCTTTCCCAATCCATCATTTATTAAAATGGTCGATTGGAAAATCTGTTTCCTTTATCTTGCTATTGTAGTTACATGGTTAAGCAACCCCAGCTGTCCAGGAAATACCACGGCAGTGAACACATTACTGAGTGGAGAAGATCCACTGGGGTTCCTCTCAAAGGCTTCACATGCTGCAGAGGCGGTGGGAAAGCAAACACCCAGATTACATTAAATCCATGGTTACCGGTGACATCCCTCCCACTGGCTGTCAACCCCTTAGCACAGGCCAGGCTGACACATGCAACCAACGGACCCAAAGACACCGATTATAATCGCCATGAAATGACTGAGATATTTCTTTGGGTTCTTCATCTGTATTTCCTAAAATTCACATGCATTGGTTTTAATAAGAGAGGCTATTTTAATTTTTAAACTTGCATGTAGACTGGCTTTTCAACAATTTTGTTTATGTTCCCAGCAAAACGTAAATGATGTTTTTAAACCTATCTTCACATCTCTCTCTGTGGTTTGCTCAAACTGACCATGTTTAAATCTGTCTTGGAAAGTTTCCCCATCACTACTCAATCCGTCCAGTAATAAAAAGAGTTGGGATGAACCGGGCAGAAGAGACCAGAGCGACACCCGTGAGTCTACACACCTTTTCTTAGGTCGCAGAGCAAGGCCAGAGGGTGACCCGCTCCGCGACGGTGGGGTATTACACTTCCTTCTTACAGAGGAGGAAACAAGTTGTGAGAGGTTGAGGGACGTGCCCAGGCTAACGCAAGGCTGAGGAGGGACTCAGAGCCCACCCCTTCCCCTCGTCAGTGCTCTGCTCCCTCCCAGGCCGTCAAGGGATCAAAGAGCACCCACTGGTACCTTTCGTGCCCCCGTTCCACTCCAGCCTTGAGTTCTCTTCCCTGATGTTTCGGTGATTTCTAAGAAATGACGTTTTGGGGTCTCCTACATCACATGGACACTCCTCCCGCATCCCCCAGCAGTGCACTGTTCTCTTACCAGGGAATCAGTGTTGTCACCCCAGACAGGTGACCAGGTAACTTGCTTAGGGTGGTTCCTTGAGGCTGAGGAGGCCACCAGGGACACGAGTACAGCAGACAGGGAGCCTCCAGGGACACGGTGGCCCAGAAGGGTCTCGGGGCTGGCTGGGCAGAAGGTTGGAGGGTAGCCATGGGACCATGGTTGTGTCCCCTGATAGCCATGGGAGCCAGGGCCCTGTCGGAGGGGCCACAGCAGTGCCAGGTAGGCTGCTCCCAGAGGGACGCTGTAGGCTGGATCACGCGGACAGCACGGCAATCGGGACAGTCAGTCCGGAGGCTTCCACACCATCTGGAAAGCCAGTCAGCTCGTCTCCCGAAAATCCAGGTGGCCCTTCCAATGACAGTAAGCCCAACCCCCCCAGTACAAGCCATGGTTAGCAACAGTCTGTATTTCTCTCTCAATTAAACAACCATCAAAAAAACTAAGAGTTCCAAAAACGTAAGGGCTGCCCCAAGCCCTAAGAATTTCACACTATAAGACACTTTGTGTGACATGTGGCTACTTTCCATTCATTAACAGAAAACGCTTTCACAGATAGCATCTTCTTTTCGATACCCATCTACCCCTGTGGCCTGCTTTATACTCTTTCTGAAATGAGGCCAGGTATAGATGTAAATCAATCCATCCACCACCGTGGAAATCGCTTTAGCTTAGATTCCTAGAAGCATAATTCCTGGTCACAGTACGTGAACCTTCAGTATGTTCATATTTCCAAGCTGCTTTTTAGAAAAGGTCAACGGTTTCCATTCCCACTGTCATTACTGGGGAGAGGGGGTGCTCACTGTTGCCCACCCCCTGCCCACCCACCAGCGCATAGGCTTCTGCTAACAGCCCACCCCATCCGCACCCTGTGGCCACAGGACTGGATATTTCTACGTCACCATCATCACTTATTAATCTTTGCTTATTTGTTCAATAACAGCATTGTGGATTAACTGGTTTTTGTCTATTTGCCTGTGGGAATCTCTGTGTTTTGGTAATCTATTTGTATGAGCTCTTTAAACACCAGGAATAGCCATTTGCCTATTAATATTCACTGCAAATGTGTTTCCCTTAAACTCGTCAAAATGGGGGTCAGAGTACATCAGCACCAGAGCACTATGAGACTACGGATGCAGGTGTCTGCAGCGTGGTTTGTCAGTGGTGCCAGATCCTCTTCCCATTTGGCACCAGCCACCAAGTCGTTTCCATCTCGCCCACCAGATTCCTCGGCTGTAAGCACTGCCCCGCAAAGGCATCGGTGCCTGCAACGTCCCTCCACGCTGCGACACATTGCAGAGGCTGGACTGCCAGGCCCAGTTCTTCCAGAGCACACGCTAGCTCTTTCCATGGAACGTTCCTTAATTAAGTCTTTCTAGGCTTTTAACTTAGTAGAAGCCTAGCTCATAGGTTTATAATTTGCAAAAACCACACTTTTTCCTACCCTGAAAATTGGTACATTATTTCACGTTGAGTTTCTGTGCCCCATTTGCCCAGGTTTGTTTCCTCAGCAGAACAGGGTAGGGGCGGGCAAGCTCACTTGCAAGACCCAGGACCTGAGAAGGCACCGCGTGCCATGGCATGACACGCAGAGAGTGCAGAGTTTCCCGTTCGTTCCTCTCTGCTGCATCCCCAGTGCCTAGGACCGAACCAGAGAACAAGCTCAACTAACAGCTAACGGGTGGATACGTGGGTGGAGGGAAGAGAGGAAGGAGGGATGTGTGGGCAGGTGAAAGGATGGAAGGACGAAGAAATCAACAAGCAGACCTAACTCCCAACTGCAAGGGGCTACCTCCCAGGGTCCTCACTGCCCTAGGGCTAACCCATTCTTATTTTTATCTTTCCCATCCAAAGATCACCCTCCAATCAAGAAGATATTTCTCTGATCACACATGGCATGTTCATCCAGTATGATTTACGGAATTCTGTTGCCCGGGAAATCCCATAAATTAACCCAAAGTAGATGCTAAAAAGCCACTGCTTTGATGTAAGAGACACTCCACAGTAAAAATATGAGCAGCCAGCTCATGCTTGAATGGAGAAGCCCAAGTTATTTCTAATTGATTTCATTTTCATCAACTCCAGGACAACTAGGCACATCCAGATCTTTAAATGCGTGACACCTGATGCACTGTCTGGTTCACAGTCCCTTTACGATTATAGGACATACAGCACAGCGTTCCTCCAGGGACAGTCCCCGCACTGCAGCATCGGCATAGCCCGGGACGTGATAGAAACACGGAGTCTCAGGGTCCACCCACCCAGCCCCACAGAATCAGAACCTCCCGGGTGGGGCCGGGAATCTGTGTTCCGGCTCCAGAGGCTTCTTGTGCATCTCCGTGCCAGTGTATTTTCTGACACTGCAGATATAGCACATACATTTTAGATAAACACCTTACTCAAATGTCTTAAAACGGCTGATTTAGTAAAAAAACAAAGATTCTCTTTTCCCCAGCCTTCCTCATTCCCCCCACACTTTGGAAGACAGCACATCATTCAAAGTATCATTAAAGTAGCGCATTTTAAAGAGACATGTACAAGTGTGAGAAGCTTTCAGACTGTGGCAAAGTCAATGATGGAATAATGGAAGTAGAGGCAAGACTGCACCCAAAATGTCACCTAGACTTATCTTCTAGTATGAAAATAAACATCTCCTCTAGACTCGCTCCCGGGCTTGGGAGGATGGATATTCCCACCCGCCCTGGAGAGCTTGGCTCAGTGAGGACACCCACCCCTCCCGAGTGCTGCCCGCCTGTCCCTGCAGAGAGCAACACAGCCGAACTCCAACACAAGGCACGTTCTAGGGTTTTAAATACACCTTCTAGAGATGTCTAGCCACCCTCATTTAGGACACTCACAAGTCTCATCCTCGGGATAAAACTGTTCTGTGTCCTCCAAGATCCAACTAGGAGGCCACTGTGGCGGCCTTAGCAAGGGTGCAGGAGAGGGTGCCCTGGTTCTCAAGTCCTGGGAACTGAGATCACAATTATAAGACCATCTTAACCCAAAGAGGACGGTGTGCTTTTCCAGCCATGGCTGAATGCACAATGTGGATGGAAAGTCCTCTTTCCACAGGAGGAACATAAAGCCGGACAGGGAGCCTCTGACTGAAGGCAGTCGAACTTCAGCAAATTTGGAACTGTCATCTACAGACCTCACGGTGCAAGGGGTGGGGTGGGGGGTGGCCCTTGCTGTGTACCTCTCCATTGATGAGGGAGGGAACACAAGCTGGATCCAGGCCACCCCGGAGCCAAGTGCAGGGATGGCTGGAGTATCACCAGTTCACAACCCTAAACAACAGCAGGACAAAAAGAGGAGGTCGAGGGGCAGGTGTTGGAGCAAGTTGCCCAGAAGAGAGGGAGGAGGAGAGGGGTGCAGCACTGAACTGCACTGAACAAACAGGATCGACATCACCAGCGGCTGCAGTCTCTCCCATGGTGTCGCTATTTAAAGGCAAAGACTTCAGCACTAGCCCACAGCTGCCTGGCTTCCGTGCAGCTCGCTAATAACGGGGGAGGGGAGTCCCCAAGATAAGAAGTCACGTGTACTCATCTCAATCACCCCAATACTCCTGACTTCCTTCTATGATTGGTTTAAATTTCCCTGAAATGACAACAGTGAGTTCTAATCCAGACTGACGGGGGAGGTGAGTGGCGGGGTAGTGGTCTACAAGGCAAAGAGGGGACCCCCCAGGCTCCCACCCCAGTCCCCAAGTCCTGGTCAGCCATGAGCCTGGACAATAAAATAACAGTGAAATCAGACTGGAACTATCACAGAAGTTCACTGCACACCTAAAAGTCTATAATGTTAAACTGGGATTTCTTTGTTAGGCTACGAACGTGATTCCTTAACTGGAAACCTCTATAAGGCAAGTTCAAAGGCCTCGGTGAGATACGAGCCAGTCCCATTTCACAGGTGCCCTCAGGTAGAGGGTCAGCGGGTCACTTAAATACCTTAACAGCGAGCAGACTGTGATCAACTGTAAACATGATAATTACAAAACCTTTTCGATCAGACAATTCACTGGCACCTTAAAAAAGCAAACAAAAAGCTGCCATTCCCATTACTGGGCAACAGCCAGAGTCAGGACCCTGGACTCACCGGGATGAGGGTGAACTTGGCCTTATCCTGCCCACCTGGGAGCCCAGCCCCTCCACACTGCCAGGGGTGTGTGTGCAAAGCCTCAGTCTGCGGCTCCCAAGGTGTGAGGGTGGCCGTTCACCCAGTTTCAGCACCAATTCCAAACACATCTCTCGTCATGGTTTAGGAGAATGACAGATGGAGACGTCACAGAGCAGGGAGAAAAGTCTGGGTGTACTGTACTTTTACTGTGCCTTTTCTGTGTTTAGATATGTTTAGATGCACAAATACTTACCATTATATTACAGTTGCTTACAGTATTCAGTACAGTAACATGCTGTACAGACTTACAGTCTATGAGCAATAGGTTACACCATATAGCCCAGGTGTGTAGTAGGCTAAATCATCTAGGCTTGCGTAAGTACACTCTAGGATGTTTGCTCAATGATAAAATTGAGCAAACCCCCACGCAGGAGAAGCGAGCACTAACTGAAATGCTCCCCATTCCAAACTGGAGAGAAAGACTTAATCAACCAGAGTGCAAGTTGACGCCTGGTTTCGGTCAATAAAATTATTCCCAAGGCACAATTTAGCATCACTCGCATTTCAATCACCTGTATCTCAAGTTCTGCTAATAAGGTTGGTAGAGAAAACACATCTAGTTCTTTTAATAGATTAATCTTGCATCTTGATAGCGTCTATTCACAATTTTTAAATAAAGACTCATTACCTTACGATGAATCCTTTTCTGTTTGCCAAACAGAGCAATCTTCATGACGTCAACCCAAAAGCTCGAGAGCATCACTTCTGGCTTGGGGAAATTGTAGCAATGGAGCAAAGAATTGTTGGATTTTGAAGTCCTTACCCTGAGCTGTTGTTTTCAGGCCAGACCATCACCCCAAAATTATAAAAGCTCTTGAAGCCAGTTAAAAAGTCACCGTCCTATAAATTCTGACGTTTCTGACATAATAAAGGGAATAAATAGGAAGCAGAGACTGGCTAGGTGTTCCTGCACCCACTTCCTGTTTCCCCTAGACCCTCAGAGTGTTTCCCCGCCTCCCTCTGCAGGGGGAGGGGGTCACCTGGCTGAGTCCCACCCATGGAACGGGGTGTGTGCTGTGTGCGCCTCAGGCCCGAGGCATAAAACCCTCCAGTGCACCGTCCCCCCAGCTCTTCTCCTTTCAAGGTGACCCCGACGGTTGAGTCCCGTCAAAGAGGAAGCCCCTACCAAACAAGAACGTCTCTTTCAAACTTAATGTGAAAGTGCAATAAGCACCTATTTGGTTAAATCCCTGAGATTTTGGGTTTTATCTGTTACTAACAATAGTGCCCTAATAAATACAAAGCCAGAGATTTCACGTCTCGTGAATCGTGTCACCTAACCTCCTTTACAGAGGCTAAATCCACCTTCTTGAGCATCTCTGAAACTGTCATGTGAGCCCGCCTTTTATTTTTTATTTCATGTACAGTTAATTACTTTTCAACTTTAATTCTAACTTTGCTTGTTTATAGCAGGACACAGGTCTAAGATTGGGAGTCTCGTGCCTGGATGGGTGTTGCCCCATCAGACTTCAATGTGTTCTATGCAAATCATGCTTGCAAGAGAGTAAAGCTGACAAACACTCAAAGTATTTCCACATAAGTCGACACATGAGAAACAGGCGTTCTCCATCAGCAGTCTGCAGTGTACCAATGCACACGACCCCGGCTGGTGGAACTGCACCACCATGGTGCCCTGTGATGCCCGTCAACTAAGTCACGCAGCCCACAGCCCCTTCAGCCCACTTCCTCTGTGGCTGGAGCCTCTGACAGCTTTTCCTCGTGCTAATTCAACGGGGATGTTTGAATGATTCCCTCCCAGTGGAGACACACGGTGGATCGCCAATTCTGGGGATTAAGATTCTGCAAGCGGCTGTTTATTCCAGAGCAGAGAAGGACAACGAGCTACTCTCAGATGAGCAGGAACGCTCGCTCCTCTGTGGTTTCAGGGGACAGACTCCTTGGAAACACACGTGTAAGCACCAGCATGTCCAAGGGACAAACATCAACAATTCTCAGAGGAGCCCCAGAGACACGCATCTGTGAGCAGGCCACGTGACGGTGAACCGGGGAAGAGACCGTACTGGCAAGAGGCTCCACTCCCTCCTTCCCACTCTCACTATTATCTAATCACGAAGAAATCTAACTGTTCCTCCAGACCTTCTCCCATCCTCTCATCTTGCCTCCAAGGATTCCATCCAGTACTTCCCAACCACCTGCAGCGGAAGCAGCTCAAATAATCCTGTACATCTGCGAGTCTGCAGGTCTGACCTTCTGTGGCTCAAACAGTTCCCTATTTCCAGACTGCGAGGCTGCTCTGCGATCCTGTGGCCACCCCCTTTGTGGCCAGGGGAGCCATCGTTCTGCTCCTCCCAGACCTCCCTCACTACAGAGGCAAGAAACGAGGGCAGCACACATCACGGGGCTCTGTCATCTGCTTCCTTTGATTAGATAATCAGTTTTCCCTCAGAGGAAGATCATAGGACACAGAAGAACCAAATGTGTGTGCTGGCTCAGATACCAGGGACCCTGTTAAGAGATAGCATAATGGGAAAGATAAATAGTTTTTTTTAAAACAAAGTATTTCTAAGCTATGTTTCAACAGTGTGTAGCTCAATTTCTGGCTTCCTATTCAAAGAAAGAGAAACAGGGTTTTGCTGAGATGGATATACAAGATAACGCTCTCTCCCTGGGCCCCCAGAGATGGATATGGTAGATCCTAACAACTTTCCCAGTGGAGATGTTCCCAGTCTCCTTTGGCAACACTGAACTGTTAGACGTAATCCTTTATGTCAAACCAAGGGAGGGTTTCCGTTTCTTCCAGCTCCCCTGTGCCCCAACAATCACTGCTCCTTGACAAACACTGAGAGATAATGTGGGGAAACCGTTAGTGTCCTTTAAACTTTCCAAGAACCCACATATTCCTGGCCAGTCACTCTCCCTGAGCCTCAGTTTCCTGCTCTGCGGCAGAAGGCCTGTCCCAACTCTGTGTCTTTCCAAGTCCCCCGAAGGAGCCTGGTGGACAGCTGAGGCCAAGCGCCCAGTCCCACCCCCACACCCTGCCGCTCACCAGGCCCCACCACCACGGCACGTCACATCCGGGCAGCCCCAGACACCACAGTCTGGGCCACGAGAGATGCTGCCAAACCCCAGTAACTTGGGATTCGCCTGGTCTTTGCAAAGCAAAATGATTTTATTCCAAGACAGTGAGGTGACTACCTCTCTAGGGGCTTCCTGGTTTTTTTTTCCCTCCTTCTAAAAGCAGGAATTATAGCTGCATTTCTCTCAAAAACACAGTCCTCAACCACTGTTGTGACGTCCTGAAGTAAAATGACCCTGGGAAAGTGGCAGCTGGGGCACCCGATGATTCACCCCCAGGCTGGAGTGGTGGCCAGGGACCAGCCCACCTTCGAGGGTGGGTCTGCCTTCAAACAGCTGGCCCTGCGGATGCCTTTCCCAACAGCTGTCAGGACAAACAGAGTCCGGACGGGGTGGGGGGGGCGCAGGTCTAGGCACACTGTCCACTGGGAGCCTCGGTGTGACCAAGATCCAAACCCCCGCCCTGGAGGACGGCTGCCGTCCAAAGGCTCTCCTGGACCCACTAGGGACGGTCCCTGCAGATAAATGCAGAAGGCTCTTTACGCTGAGACCAGGCTCTCTTCTAATCAATGCCAGTGGTCACAGCCCTAAGGCCCCAGGAGGGTGCAGAAGGCCCCCAGTGTCAAGTTCTTTGCACATCATCCCCACTGCATGCCCTTAAACCTCAGCGATGAAACCAGTGCAGACTTAGGAAACAGATCTCACTGCTCCTGCAAGGAGCTAGCAAGATGTACGAGGCAACTCTCCAGTGGCAGGAAGGCCATGTCACATGGGCAAGGCACACACCACGGATGGCTGCCCTTTGGACGACCCACCAGGAAGTAACATAAAAACTCAGGAACGTACGTCGCCTCAGACCCAGGAATCAACTCGCGGGCTTTATGCTGAGTAAAAAAATCAAGATATAAGAAGATACCTTAAAAAATGGATGCTCAACAGTAAACAACATAAATGCTCACAAAAGGAGAATGAAGACAAAGGAACAGTTTGAGAGAATCTTGTGCCACTATTACAACAATTGTGAAGGATAAGTAGCAACATAGAAAACGCTAACCACAATTCCTAAAAGGCATTGATCACGGTCATATCTACGCACAAAGAAAAACAAGGTTGGAAGAGGACACAGAACAAGGAAACAGGTAATTTGTTGAAATTGGATCAAGGGAAATCATTCTTTCATGCTTATTTCCTACAGTGCGGTAAACATATTGCAACAGTAACTGTTTGTGATATAAATAAAAAGTATGCTCTTTAAGAGACAACGTCAGAAAGCCTTTGGACAAGGACGGGAAGAGCAGGCTCCGAGGGAGACAGGCTGCCGCGTGGGCAGGAGAGGAGCCCCACGAGCACAGACGGGCAGTGATGCAACCGGCTCTGCGGCTCCAACTTTCTGACATTTACCAAAGTGCTGCTTGAAGTACTGCCTTGGACTGGAAAGGCAGGCGTTCTACCCAAAAAGGGGGTGGGGTGGAGGCATTTCTTTTATAATCACAGATTTCTCTAAAATACAGCCAGGACACATTTTCTTAGAAAAAGAATTATTCCATATTATTTGGGGACCTATACATATTTCCGCATGGTTTTATTTGCCTGAATTATATCTGTCAGATTAGAGATTATCCTTTTAGAGTTCAAAACTCCCATTATACATTGTTTCAGAGAACGTGTAGGTCTGCCCGACTGGGCTTCTGTAATGGGCTGGTGGGCAGGACATGTGCCTGGGTGATTTATGGGAAACACCCTCCAATCATAACCCGAGTTAAACTCCCAGAAGAAAAAAGAACTATTGTAGGCAAAGGCGTAAGGCCAGTCATTGCAAAAAGGCAGAGTTGGAGCTGCTGTTGCTAGGCAGGAGAACACGTGGAAGTGGTCAGAACTGCTTGACAGCCCACCTCAATTGAGTTAAACAGATCAGGACTTCTGGACTTCTCTCTCCAATCTTTTCCAATCCACCAAGCTCCTGACACTTCTCCTTCACGTGGAAAGAAAAGAAACCTGCCTCCCAGACTCACTCTCAGGCAGGTTTTACCAACGTGAAGTTCAAAGGGTTTGTCTGCCACTATGCTTTGGAATTTGACCCCAAGACATTCTTAAAAGATGACAGGGGACTAAAAAAACCGGTGGCAGGTAATAGAGCAGACAGAAGGGTTAAAGAGAGGACGGCCAGCCTGTCCCATTCATGGCTTTTCCAGCAGTCACTCCCAGACAGCCTAATTACAGAGTGAAGCTGTTTATGGACTAGAACAGCCAGTAAACAACCAGGAAACGCAACTCCTCACTGGTCTCTAATTAAGCTGGGCCTGTCAGTGGAAAAATATGGTACTTTGGAGTTTTAGGATTTCCTTGTTCCTTAGTTCTGAGATGGGTAATGCATAGTTCATTCCTTTTCTGGAAGACAGTCCTGCCCTGTGCTGGGCCAGCACCTTCCCTCCCGGCCTTGGCCGTATGGATGTTTGCTATCACTTTTGTTTTTTTAACCGCAGGGTAAACAGCCAGAGCTAGAGAGATGGGCCGGTCTGAATCAGAGGGCAGGAGATGTGATAGGGCCTTCAGCCTACACAGCACAATGTCCTTCCCTATCTGGGAATCTAGCTGAAAACAGCAAGGTGAGTCTCTGACTACAAGCGCCCAGAGACGGACAGTATCAGTGACTGATGGCATTAGTGTGTCCCTGAGAGGGACGAGCTTAAGTGCTTACAAACAGAGTAATGCAATCAGGTTGCCCTGGGAGCTAAAAACCAACATCTAAGGGGAAACCAAAAACCAGTGGAGATCCCTCTGCCAAGGAAAACAAGGACCGTTTTTGACCACCTGTGGGTCTCTGACTCCCACAACGGACAAATCACAGCTACAAAGATGCAGATTTCCCAAAAGAGAAACTGTATTCCTGATGACCTTATCACAGTTCCTGGAGCCCTCAAGTCCTTGCAAATAATCCAAAAAGGAAGTCCTAGAACAGGTTAACCTGCCCTGAAGTCTCTCTCACAGTTCTGAGACGCAGAAGTGGACGCCACGTGTAGATTTTTGTTCGACAGAATGAGATGTGGCGAGCCAAGTTCTGCCGCTTCCGAAGAGTGAGAGAGATTCCCTGCGATTCTTCCTCAGACGAAACCCCCCCCAGAACTACAGCAGACAGCCCCACCAGTAAAGGCTGGGGGCGCGCTGGGCGGGTAACGGGGCAAGTGCCACCCAAATGAGATCACCCGCGGCAAGTTTCCACATCTGCTCGAGAGCCTCGTCCTCGCTGGCCAGGAACCGCTGAGCAACAGCTCTGGCCAGGGAATAAAATCCCTTCTCAGCCTCCTCTTCCTCTGCCCACCCTGGAAACGCTGGGACTCCCCAGCCGACGCCCCTGCCACACACCAGGGGATGTTCAGCGCCCCCCACGGTGCTTTCCTTCTCCAGATCACCCTCAAAGGGAGGCCCCAGCTTGGCAGCCAGTCACCCGCAGCCCCCCAAACGACAGGAACCTCTCAACAGCAGCACGGCCAACGCTGAGCTCATCCCGGTGCCACCTCGACCGGAGCAGCCCCACCATCCGCCCCAAGCCCCACCCCCATCTGGCCTCGACCAAATCCAAGCCCCAAGCCCCACAGAAGCCTCCTCTCAAATCGCTCTAAGAATCCGCCCCCTTCTCTCCATCCTACAGCCACTATCTTAGCCAGTAGTTCTCAATAGGCAACTTTGCCCACGGTGGAGATTTCATCAGGACATTGGACCCTGGCATCCAGTGGACGGAGGCCAGAGATGCTCTTCAACATCTGCCAGTGCCCAGGACAGCTCCCCGGAACAAAGAACTATCTGGAAAAAACACGAACAGTGCCGAAGCTGAAACGCCCTGTCTGAGGCAGGTTCCCGCCTGCTCTCCACCGGGGAGCCAGAGCAATCACTGGACTCCAGATGGTATTCCTCCCTCGATCCTGGAAAGCAGGGCAGTGACTCGCAACACCCACACTCACTGACAACCACCATCAACACTGTGCTGTCTTCCTTTTTTCTAGGCACATATATAGTGATAGTTTTTTATTTAAAAAAAAAATGTACTTTTTTTCCTACAAAATTGAGATGATATTCAACCTATTTTGTAATTTGTTTTAACTTAATATTTTCCATCATCATTTTGATGTTTATTTTTAACTGGTCTCTATTTACAACTTTTTCTTTAGGCACACTCCAGTTTTCTTCGCTGTTTCAGCTCATGTTTATGGAACACCACTCTGTGCAGAGACACTGGCCCGACTAAGGCCCGGGACCTCCAGGCTGCTCCCCTTTCAAGAGCTGTGGCTGTGATGGGGCCGCACTCACCTCTCAGAGCCGTAACATTTGGGGCTGTACAGGGTCATCTGGTCTAACCTCCTGTTTCACGGCCAAGGACACTGCGGCCCAGGGCGATGAGAGGACTGTCCCCAGGCCATAAAGCTGCTGCAGTACGTGACCAAACCAACTAGAATCTCGACCTCCTGTCTGTCCACACCTGTGATGGCTAACATTGTGTGTCAACTTGATTGAGCTAAGGGATGCCCAGGTAGCTGGTAAAACACTATTTCTAGATGTGCCTGTGAGGGTGTTTCCGGAAGAGAGAAATGCACATTTCAATCAGACTGAATAAAGGAGACCTCCCTCACCAACGTGGGTGGGCCTCATCCAAACCAGTGAGCACCCAAAGGTGCAAAAAGGTGGCGGGAGAGCGAATTCGCTGTTTGAGCAGGGACATCCATCTCCTGCTGCCCTCACACGTCAGCGCTCCTGGTTCTTGGGCCTTCGAGCTCAGACGGAATCACACCACAGCTCTCCCAGGTCTCCAGGCCAGACCGCAGACCGCGAGACTTCTCAAGCCACATCATCAGATGAGCCGGTTCCCATACAGATCTCCTCTCACATACACCCGTCTCCTCTCGGTTCTGAGCGCCTGGAGAACCTGACCAAGGCAACGCTCGTTTCCTCCTATAACCTGGTACCTCCTCTGCCAGTTTGGAAAGGTCTGAGATGGACTGCCCTCAGCCCGGACTGTCCACCTTCACCTTCCTCCTAAAAACAATAACCACAGGGTAGTGGGCACACTGTCACAACCACCCTACAGGGCAGGTCCTTATCCTCAATTCACGGATAGAGAAACTGAGATCTGGGGAACTGCCACGTACGACACGCTGACTCCATCAGTGAGTCGGGGGTGTTTCAGCTTCCTGGGCTGCTGTAACAAAATACGACAACCCGAGTGGCTTCAAAAACAGAAATGTATTTTCTCACAGTTCTGGAGGCCACAACTCCAAAATCCAGGTGTCAGCGGGGCTGGTTCTTCCCGAGGCTGCGAGGGAGGCTGCTGCAGGCCTCTGTCCTAGCTTTGGGTGGTTTGCTGGTAATCCTGGACACCCTTGGCCTGTGGAAGCACAGCCCCAGTCTCTGCCTCAACTTCACATGACGCTCTCCCTGTGTGTATCTGTGTCTAAATTCCACCCCCAACTTTTTTTTTAAGGAGATGGGGGTCTCGTGCTGCCTCCCAGGCTGGAGTGCAGTGGCACAACCATAGCTCGCTGCAGCCTCAAACTCCTGGGCTCACACAATCCTCCTGCCTCAGCCTCCTGAGTAGCTGGGACTACAGGCATGAGCCACCAAACCCGGCTAATTTTTTTTTAAAGACAGTGGGTTGCTGTGTTGTCCAGGCAGGTCTTGAATTCCTGGGCTAGCATCTCAGCGTCCCAAGTTGCTAGGATTACAAGCATGAGCCACCACGCCCAGCTAAATTTCCTTTTATAAGGGCACAGATTAGGGAACCACCCTACTCTAGCATGACCTCATCCTAACTAACTGCATCTGCAACAACCTCATTTCCACTCTGAGGATCATAGCCCAAGGTCACACTCTGAGGTCCTGGATGTTAGGACTGCGACATGTTAATTTGGAGGGGGGGATAATTCAACACAAATTATGACACAGCATTCAGGCCGACTCCCCTTCCAGCCGGCGGAGTCCTGGAAGAGCTAGAGTCTGGCCCGATGTCACTGCAAGCTGACATGGAGGGTCCCGGAGGTGAGAAATGTCTAGGAGTGGGCACTGGGGCCTCCACGGGGGAAGGCTCGATGACATCTCTTGGCTCCTGACATCCCCGACATTTATCCAGAGAGCCTGAGACGGGATGTCCAACTTCACTTCCCAC
This sequence comes from Lemur catta, assembly GCF_020740605.2. NCBI lineage: Eukaryota > Metazoa > Chordata > Mammalia > Primates > Lemuridae > Lemur > Lemur catta. Next base: position 4,588,549 of record NC_059135.1, read on the forward strand.
AGCCAAGATCACTTCCACAAGCCAAGAGCTTTCTCCTTGGTGTGAATGCTTTGAGTTCAGTGATCCCACAAAAACTCATTGAAGGGGTGTGTTCATTTTTTAATAAAGTCTCCCCAAAAAACCACCGTGTAGGGGACACTATCCTGTCTCTCTGCACATGGCCAGGTAAACTCCTGGAAAGGTGTCCAGAGGGGTGGGGGGACAACACAAGAACACAGAACTGAGGTAGATGAAATTTCAGGGCCAGCTTTTTTCTTTAGACTCCTCTGCCCATAAGATGAGACTTTTAAAGCACTGAAAAGAAAACATTTGTCCCACCCAGAACAATCTATCGATAAACCTTCGAAACCCCCCATTTTCAACCTTCCCGGCCTCACGCGATGACACTTCTCGGCAACCACGGCTCTCTACGGCTCGGCTTTGGAGACGACCCCACGGATAATTGATTTCTGCCCTAGAAAAGTCATCGATCTCGCAGATTGATCTAGGAGATTTCCAAAGTAAAACCAAAGTGCATTCTTTCTTCTGTCTTGTTTCTCAGAGACTTACCCCATGGCTTTCAGATCATTTTAACTGGTCTCAGACAATGGAACTTGTTCAATGATGGATAAAAGAATAAATCTATTAGACAGACCTAGATAATAAATTTTCAGAGCAACGTGTTTTCCCAGGTGGATGACAGAAGCAAGATGAAAGTCGATCCTATGAGACAGTGGGAAAGAGAAATGGAAGAAACGTCCCGCAAGGACAATCGCAAGGAGATGGCAGCGTGCACACCTTGCTCGTGGACCAACAGCACTTCCTTCCCAGGTTCTCCCTGGTAGACATCCTCATCCCCATGTGCAGACAAGGAAACGGAGGCTTGGAGAGGTCTGACCACCCTACCCACTGCCACACCGCAGGGTCAGGGTCGCATTCCAACTCAGGACACCTGTCTCCACGTCCTGCTACCAAGGCACCTCATGACCACCAGGCCCTGGAGCAGAACCTTCTGCAAGATTCCCAGCTGGAGAAGAAATGTTCATGCTTCACAAGGGAAACCGGTCCCCAAGCTGAGGAAGTGCCACAGAAAATCCCCCGTGGATCCAAGGACATACGGTTGGCCACCACCACAAGGGGGTGGAGCTTAGGGTGCGGGGTGCAGGTGAACAAGGGGCCGTCCACTCCACCCACGTGTCATACAACACACACGCTGAGCACCCACAACCAGCCAAAAGGTGTTTCTGAACAAAACAAAGCCTCCTTCATTGGACATAAACTCAATTCTTGCTGAAAATTAAACTTTTCAACACTTTGAAAAGATGATATTATTTTGACCAAAAAAAAAAAAAAAAAAAAAAAAAAAAAAACAGCGTGCTCAGTTCTGAATTGAACTAAAGCAAGAACGTGGAGAAATCCGAGGAGGAAAAAGCTACGAAAACATGGAACACAAACCTCATGCTAAAACGCAGTGCTGAGGAAGAACGTGCCGATGTCTCCAAATCCCCCAGAGGCTCGGCCTCTGCTGGATGATTTGCAGTGCCTTGGACACAACCGGTTGGCAACATGGGTGGCTGAAGTGACGAGAGACGTGTTTAATTCACAGCCCGAGAGACTCCGTTTTGACACAAAAACTGGTTTTCTGATTGACGCTGCCTGTGGTAGGACCCAGCGCCATCTCAGGGAGGCTCCAGGGAATCCTACGTCTGGGCGTAAACAGCACCACACACGGGGTATGTAATTACTACAATGCTCATGTGGAAGACTCCAAAAGATGTGCAGACGAAGTGTAAACACACACAGATAAACAGTTGACTTGTTTACGCACAGAGCTCTCCAAAGCAGAGCTTTCACTTAGCAATGCACCAATACAAACTCAAACGTGTGTTTTGGAAAATACACAGTAAGTGATTACCAGGACCCAAAGAAGAAACTCAGGAGACAGACATGACTGTGGGAAAATCAAGTGAGAGGCCCCACAACTCGCCTTAAAGCCGGGCTCCAGCCTTCCCTCCCACACCCACGGGTCTGCCCACCCAAGGCTTCCAGAAAGTCAGGGCACGGGGTGCAGCTTCGCAGGGAGCGGCTTAGTGGGGCTCAGGAAACGTACCCCAAAGTAAAGGCCTCACTCAGATGCAGCCTTAGAGCAAAGTCTCTTTCTGACCATCTCCCGCCCCCGTCTCTGGCCCCTCATGCTCCCCTGATGTATAAGCCATGGAAACTGGGATTCCTCTTCCCCAAGGCAGGTCATGGAAACCGGAACCTCTTTTCTGCAAAGCCAGTCATAAAGCCTAAAATATTAACCTTCCCCCACCTTCCTGTGTTAACAGCCGGCCATGAAGAAATTAAGACCCTCATTCCAGAGGGTCCTACCCTGTACCCAGGAGGAAGAAACACTGCAGGAGGGGGACCTTGAGGGGTCCCCTTCTCAATCTGCCACCGTTTGCGCATCCCCTTCTGTGCAACCGCAGGTCTGCACGGCTGGCCCTGCTTCACGGAACCGCTGCACAGACAGCTCCCCTGCATCTCTGGGCCTTCGTTCTGCAGGCTTCTGTGCCACGTTAAATTATGATCAAATAAATCTGTTACGCTCTTCTCTTGCTAACCTGTCTTTTGTTATGGGGTGCCAGCCGTGACCTGTACAATGGGGAGGAAAAGGGTCACTCCCTCTGCCCCTATAAGCTCAAGCAAAAGCAGAACTCAAAAGCCTACCGAGCTCCCCAGAGCAAGGGGTTCAGAGGCTGCAAACTAGGTTTCTGGTTTTTAAAAAGGCTAAGACCCCCCTCCCACAAAGCTAGGGCCAAGGCGGCTACCTCCCTTTTCCCAGCAGCAAAGCTCCCACACCTCGCTGGAGACAGTTACATAAATCTAACCAGGAAAATCAAAGCGACAGAGCACGTTTATAAACCACACACCAACACAGCACCAGGTGCCACACATGCAAAACTGGGCAGCTGAACACCGTGGCGGCTAGCGGGTCTTGATTAAATCAGCCAGCACTGCTTCGCATGGGAAACACGACCACTGAAACAGCAGGAGAGAGGACAGAGCAGAGATCCCCAGAGAGAGGCCAGGTGGAACTAGACAAACTGAGCTCCTGATGCAACCCACGTCCCCCACTTGCAGCCATGACCCCCACCTGATTTCAGCTCAGGAAAGAAACCGTATCAAACTTGGCCATCAGCAGATGGTCGTTAGATGACCCCAGGTGTATCTCAGATTTGCCGGCTCACCAAAGCCCACGAGGCATGCAAAGCTCACTGCTGCAACTGCTCACTGCTGCAACAGCAATCGAGAAAGCATAGGTGGAGGGAAGGCTGGGGCTCTGCCCCGACACAATTCCACACCCCAGAGGATGGCCAGCGGCTCTGAAACTCAGAAACTGACTTCTTTAGCCTGTGGGGGCGGCTGGCTGGGCTGCCTCCGGGGACCCTGCTCGGGTGGTGGGATATGAAGTCAGAAAGCCAGTTTGTTAATTCCCCTTAAGTCATTTAACTGCCAGAGCGGCTAAGCTCTCGGGTCTTGCAGATAACACCTTCTCGCTTTGGGTATTAATTAGGATCATTTGGCCACATACAACCAAAACCCCTAAACAGCGGTTTAAACAAGACAGAAGGTATTTCCCTCACACATTAATAAAATCTCCAGGTGGGCTGTCCCTGGAGGCTGGTGACGCCATAAACTCAGACCCCTTCCAATGCCAGCGTGGCCCTCACTGCCGTGGTCTGGGACGGTGGCTGCCATCACCATGCGTGCTGGAACAGATGGAGCAGCAGGGGGGAGGGACGAAGGGACCCATCAGCTTTTAATGAGATCTTCCAGAAGCTGCTGCAAACACCTACAGGTGCATCTCACGGGAGTGGCCACGGCTAACAGTAGCTGCGGAGCCGCACTCACGACAACCTGAACTTCATCAGCATTCCCACCTGCCACAGGCGTCGCCACACTGAATTTCCACGGCAACCATGTGGAGCAGCTATTACCACCCCCTTTTCCATCTGAGGGCAGCAAAGCACAGAGAGGTTGAGTGACTCGTCCAGGCTCACACAGAAATCAAGCCCAGCTGGGCTGGCCCCCCTGGGAAACAGCAGAGAGCAGAAGACAGGTCCTGGGGGAGGGGGGTGCCCTGTGAGTGCTTCTTCTCAAAGAGGGGCTTGGCAGACCGACCTTACAGGCACAACCCAGCCCACACTGTACCTGGGTTCCCTCTCCACCAACAGCGCCCGGCCAGCGGGACACCTTTCTCCCGGGGTCTGCCTTCTCTCCTGCCCGGCGGTCAGGGTTGGCCAACCCATCACCCTTCCATGTGCTACACTCCACTTTTCCGATTAACTCTCCTAACCAGCCCTTCCAAGTCCTCCCGGGTCACCCATTTACTGCCCCGGGAGCTGGCAGCATTAGGATCCCCCAGTGTGCTCTCTCCCACTGGAAGCAGCATTTCCAACGTGTCTGTCTGCAGGAGTAATGAACCCTGGTAACGTCACCCGCCCGGCCCAGTGGATTTCCCCTGGGTTTGTCACCCGGGTATCCAGGCTTTCCCGGCACATTTGCATAAGAAGGAGCTAGACTGCGGGCCCTGTCAAAATATTTTCTGACAGGCCAAAGATGCGTTTTGCGATGTGATTCACAGTTACCAGAGAACGCGTTCACAATATGTTTCCGCAATCTGCCCATCGCAACGGCGGCTCTTTGTTTTGATCGGGCTACGGCTGGCTGTCACTCGCGTTCATACATTATGCAGACCCGCAATGGGCTGGGCCAGCACACGGACCTTGGTTCAAATAATTAGGAGGAACGATGAACAGAAGCGGCGGGGCTGAGCGTTGCCATGGCGGCAGCAAGGCAAGGTGGTCATGTTCCAATGAAGGACAAACCCGCACCTGAGCCGTGCTGAGCGGCACAGCGCACCTCAACAGCGGAGGATGCAGTCATGGCTGCAAGAGTCGAAGCTCGCACCAGCCGCTACAGTTTACGAATAACATGGCTTTGCTATATTGTAACACAACATGGGAAAGTGCTCGTGCCATCAGGCTACAACAAACTCTATCTCAAACATCTTAAAAAATAATGTACAGAAAATATTTAGGAGAAATTCCACCAAAACATTAATAAGGATGTGTGATAAGACTCCCAAGTTTTCAAAAAATCACTTTTCCCCCTCAATATGTGTTTTATTTGGCACAAAATCTTTGTACAGTTATGTATTTTGAAGGTTCATATGCATGCATTACTATCCTGCTGGAAAAAAATTAAATGCAATCAGATATTTTTTATACAGTGATGAAGTGGTTAATATCTGCTTTGGAATATAATCCTTTTAATTAATAAGACGTCATAAAAATCCCCTGCGGAATGGTCATTTCTTGCCTTCTATGAAGCCTATTGATGTCACATTATCAACAGTGATTTTTTTCTTTTTTTTAGAGACAAGGTCTCACTCTGTCGCCCAGGCTGGAATCCAGCGGCACAGTCATATAGTTCATTATAACTTCAAACTTCTGGGCTCAAGTGATCCTCCCGCCTTCGCCTCCCTACAGTGCTGGGATCACAGGCGTCAGCCCCCCCAATGATGATTTCTTACTCTTGAAAACCCTCACATGGTCCCAGGCTGGACACCTGGTCCCCACACTGGACAGTGGTGCTCACCTGCTGATCTATAATGTCTGCCCTGTTCCTTTCTTGGTCTATAGCATCTGAGTACAGCCACAGCCCAACCACCACCTTCCTCCTCACTCCCTTGAAAGTGTGATCACATCGCAGCTCCCTCATCTTTCCAGAGCATCCAAGGCCCCACCCAATCTCGTCTCCATCTTCCCTCAAAGATTCCACTGGGCTCTCCAGGCCCCGGGCACTTCCAGCTGCTTGCTCTTATGCCTGGAGCTCCTCTGTAGGCCTCCCTTCTGCCAAGCCCATTGCCAGAAATCCACACAAAGAACTCCCCCTTTCCAGCCCCACCCTGCTCCCCGCATCCCTGCTCGGCGTCCCTGGGAACACAGGCACAAGCACTGGGTGGTGGCCAGGCTCAACGTCCTCTGCTCCAACAGCTGCTCTGCCACGGGCCAGTGAAGGGCTCGCCACCGGTCCCGTGCCTTTGAAAGGACCACAGGTGATACGCAGAGGTGCCCAGGACTGCGTCCACTGCATGGAGGCGAGGCTGGCTCTGCCTTCCCCACACTGGGCGACTGAGCTACCCCAGTGCAGCGGCTGGGTCTGGCTCCCTGTGGGTCTTGAGCGTCCCCTCGCCTCCCGCCACATGCAGACCTGCCTTGCCTGGGAGAACTGCCCAGTAAGCGAGTAGGGGGCCAGGACCCTCTCCCTGCATCTGTCCAGAGCCCCCTGCCTGCCCAGCCTACCCCGCTTCCCTTCCACCAAACTCTCCATTTCCTTTCCTAAGTTCACGCTCCTCGTGAACCTCTTCCTCTCTCCAGTCGATAAGATTCCAGGACACATTTTTCCAGTTCTGACCTCGTCCCATCTCCCTCTGGCCAGAACTCAAAAACAACATTCAAACCACTGAGAAAAACAGCCAAGAAAAGCCATTTCCCTTTCTCTGAAATAAACGTGAGCCCCAATATTGAGCCATTTTAAATGGGAATACCACGACGGGAGACCGAAGGCTCTGCCGGGGACAGAGCACTGGACTGTGACCACGCTGGGAAATCTGGGGACAGGGACCACAAAAGCAATGAATGCTGCCACTTCCCTCACGCCACCAAGACAGACCCACAGCACTGGACTCGGAACCGAGACCACCAGAACCTGAGGGCTTCGGGGGGCAGCGCCCAACACAGAACTCAGAACAGTCCCGGCCGGTGCGCAAAGACCAGAGGGTGGCGCCACTGTCCCTTAGGGACAAAAGGACGCCACAGTGTCAAATGAAATAACAAAAATAACAACGATCCACATTATTTCTTACTTTTCAACAGTTTAGTTTCAAATTTACTTTATGTAGACAATGAAAATAAACCCAACAAAACAACAAACGTGCTAGTTTGGCCCAATACTGTGGGATTTCAAATATTACAGTCCACCGTGGGACAACCGAGGTCAGAAGTGTGGCCTGGGGGCCAATCCAGCCCACCATGTGCTTTCTGCAAATAAGGTTTTACTAAAACGCATCCAGGCCAATTTGTGGGTTTCTCCCTGCACCGCAGTCCAGAGGTTGCCAGAGACTGTACCACCCCTAAAGCCTAAAATAGTCACCACCTGGCCCTTCCAGAAAGTGTGTGCTGACCTCTACACAAAAACCTTTTACTTCAACTCCACTTTCCCCTCAGAAAATAGACTTTTAATATCACTCAAGTTACTTCTATTTAAATAACTTTGTTTATATAAGTAGTATGTGTTCAGCAAGGAAAAGAGAAATATATACATACATATGAAAAAAATTTAAAGGGCCAGGCGCAGTGGCTCACACCTGTAATCCCAGCATTTCGGGAGGCCAGGGTGGGAGGATCACTTGAGGAAAGGAGTTTGAGACAGCCTGGGAAACATAGCAAGACCCCGCCTTTACAAAAAATTGGCCAGGTGTGGTGACATGTACCTATAGTCCCAGCTACTTAGGAGGCTGAGGCAGGAGGATCACTTGAGCACAGGAGAGGGAGGCTACAGTGAGCTATGATGATGGCACTGCACTCCAGCTTGCATAAGAGAACAAGACCCTGTGGGAAGAGAAGAGGAGGGGAGGGGAAAAGAGAGGAGGGGGAATCACCCATAAAATTCACTGTCACATCACAAATATCCTGGTATACGTCTTTCCAGGTTTCTATTAATATATACATAGACAGTTTTTAAAAAACACTAGCATTAACTTGTGCCACAAACTTGCTACGTGCCAGGCACTGCACCGCAGGCCTCCCTGGGTCTCCCCAATAATCTACCAAACCAACTTACGAGAAAGAATGCTAGCCAAATTCAGTGATTCCTGCTCACTACACAGTATGGAAACCAACAGGGTTATTTACATTTTCCCAATCTTTTGCTCTTATGCAATGCAGCAACAAATACCTGTGCATTCTCTTTGCAAACACCTCTGCTAATACTCTACTTTCCCATTAAACCTTTCTCTGTGTGGAATTTCTAGATTGAATATGTGAACAGTGTTCATGTTTTGGTCACATGTTGTCACAATGCCTTCCAGATGGACTGGGCAACATATAATCCTACCAATAGTATGTGACAACCTCCTAAATTATTGTAATCTTCTATTGGAAACCTCATTAAGCCATGATTACAATGAAAAGACTCAGCTGAAGCTAAAAACAAACCTCGTGATGTCTGTCAGACTACTATTTCATCTCCAGCAGAACGAGTCACAGCCAATTGTGTTAGAAACACAGTTTGAAGACTTCCTAAACACACACCCGCCCTCACGTATGCTGTCATTTTTTAACTCCCTTTTAAAGTTGAAGTTCATAAAGAACTAAAATTTGGCAACTTGGACTTGCAAAATCAGCAGTCCAGTCGGGTTAATAACAGTGAATTCACAAAGCACAGTTCCCTCTTTCAGACCATCCGAGCCCGCCGTTCCCTCCACAGGAAACGCACCTTTCTCCCCACACCTGCAGCCAGCCCTGACCTGAGCAACTTGGGACCCCCACGAGTTTCTTGCGGTTGTGTCAACCAGACTTTCACTGTGCATGGCCTGCAGGTCTTCACGCCTCTTCCGCGTCAGAGCTCAAGTCACCCTCCACTCAAAGGCGTCATCCCCAGACTTGGAGACCTGAGTGACCCGCGTGGTATCCGTGTAGAGCTGTCTGCCGCAGTCAGAGACTTCAAGGTCATGGAGGAAAAGGCAGCAACGTCAAGTCTGGATCAAGCACCGGGAGCGATTCTGCCAGCATTTCCCTTCAAATGGTCACCCCCGCTGCCACCTGAGGGGCTACAGCGGAGCCCCCTGCCCCTTCCCCACAACACGCAGGCACAAACAGTACCACTCTCACTAGCACACGTGCACACACGTGTACACTGCACGGCATACACATACAGCAGAAAACACAATATTTAAACTTAGAAACATTTTAAGTTCTAATTGGAATACTCTGGAGCAGGTAAAAAAGAAAGAACCAGAGCAACATGTAACAATGTTTCTTTCCATTCAGACTGCAGAAGGACCTCTCCAGTATGTCACCACTGTAGGCTCTGACCTCTCAAACATGTATTGCCTAAGGACACACACTCAAGTCATCTTGATGGGAAAGACACAAGCCATCTTCAACAGGATTGAGGAGGCAGTACCGGGCCTCCCACTCACCTGCAACGTTTCCCTTCATAAACATCACACACACACACACACACACACACACACACACACACACACACACACACACACACAACATACAGATGAAGCAAATATGGTCAAATGTTATCAGGGAGAAATGACATTCATCATGGTCTTCTCTCTGATTTTTAGCATTTGAACCATTTTATACATTCAACAATTAAGGTAAAAGGTTCATTCAGCAAAGCACCACTTGGGATGGTGGGTGCAGAGCTGACACTTGGCCATCGGCTCTCCTGGATCCCACCTGGGAGCAGGCTGGCCGCACTCAGGCGTCCTTCTGTTAGTAATTAGCAGGCATGGGTCCCCCAAGACCGCTTACAGGCACACTTGGTGTGATCTAACTTATCCATGAGACAGCTCAGATTGAAATCATCTTTAAAACGGAAACAAAAATATTCCTCTTGGGCACTATACCTTATTAAATATCATCTTTTGTTACATTACAAAGACTAAGTGTTGTATAATAAAAAAAGTTACAAGATTCAAAAAAAAATCTGACATGGAAACTAATGGCACAGGGTGGCTGAAAGCAAAAATGTGTCATTCATTCTGAGAAAACGTCTAAAATGAGGGGAGGAGTCAAGATTTAAAAGTCCAGACATGCATCGCAATTTCATCACAGGCCTGTGGCCGGCACCCTACCCTCCCACTCACTCCAGCCCGGCTCCAGGGCCCCCGGCACCGGCAGCTGGCAGGGGAGCCGGTGGCGCAGGGAGAACAGAGGAACGAGCAAGGAGCAAAGGCAAACGTACGGCACCAAACGGCTCGTTTCATCCTGAAACCCTGAAGCAGCAAATCTCAGAGCCACCGCCTGCAGAACAAGCGAAGTCTAATAACCCACCATTTCCAAATTAACTAATTTTCCATCCCCAAAATACGTTCTGCTAATGTTTACACGATGAAGCAAAGCAAACCCGGATCTGCAGGCTGACGCCCATGGATTCCTTTGTTGTGCTCAACACGCTGCAATCTCCACGCAGAGGTCACCCTGCAGAACGTGCACGAATGCCCAGAGCAGCCCATCCATTCAGACGCATTGTTTCTGCAGCTGCGTTGAAAGTTCCAAAGGAAAGGAAAGGCTCATTTATTTTAAAATATCAGAGCTGTGGCAGCCTGGGGAACATCAGGCAATCAACAGGAAAACCGGCTGCAAGAAAGACATTTGTTACCCACAAAAGGATGTCCACGTTGGCTTCTAACCTCTTCTACTTTTCAACCCCTGAATATGCTCAAATCCAGGGATGGTCACTGTAGTTGAGGCTCTCTTTATTCGGCTCCCACTTCCCTCTGGGTACAGGTGGGAAGGGCTTGGAGCATGGGTCCCAGGCCACCATGACTTTAGGCATTCAATGGTCCTACATCCCATCCTCTTCCTTGAAGCAATGCTGACTGCAAGAAGAGACTATAAACACCACAACTTACTTCCTACAATGACTGTCCAGTGTGTGTGTGCAGGAAGCAACATGTGAGATTCCTTGAAATCTCACTGTGTGACAGGGTCTGGGATAAATGGCTTCATGCTAAGAACAGAGTCTGGCACACGTGAGTGCTCAACAAACATTAGCTACTATGGTCCAAACGAGGTCCAGCCGGTAAGTGCAATGGAGAAAGAGGAAGCAGGTAAGGAGGGGCGTGGGGAGCGGTGCTGGGTGTGGGGGACGCTTCTGCGATGACACTGGAGCCAAGGCCAGAGGAAGTGAGGGCTGAGCTGTAAGGTGGGGGACATCCCGGGGAGGGTTGACCAGGGAGAGGAAACGGGGCACAGACACGATGGGCAGGAGCTTGTGGCCTGCTGAAGGACTAGGAGGACAATGAGCAAGAGGACAGTGGCCAGAAGTGAGTGCCAAGGCCCGATGCCACAGCACACCTTCAGAGCTGGGGGAGGTTTTGGCAGACGGCGTCCAGTCCTGACTTGGGTTTTGAGGACCCCCTGGCTGCAGACTGTCGGAGAGGGCAGCAGCATCACCTAGAAGACAAGAGCAGTGACCCACCCGGCAACGCTGCTGCCGGGGCCAGGGTGCTAACAGCCCAGGCGCCGTGAAGCCATCGCATTCAGGATATGCTTCGAGGGCAGAGTTGGAGGTTTGCTGGTTCCTAGAAGGTGATTCTGTCGCCAGCACAGAAAGGGACAAGTCTCCAGCGTAGAAGGGCTTCAGACGCGTCAGATAAGGTGCCCAGGGCCCAGGGCAGGTGCTGCAGAGGCCCAGGAGGGCAGTACCACAGCTGGGGGCACCAGCTCTCCCCTGAGACGCGCCACATAGGGCAACTAGCCCAGGACGGGGGGCCCAGCAGCCGCCAAATCTCAGGAAAGCCAAGTCCAGCACAGACTCCAGCAACACATCCCGGACAAACCCCACAGAAAAAACAGAGCAGGGGCCCTGGTTGCACTGGAGAAAGAACTGCCTGCACGTCTGAGCTCTGAGGAGAGGGGACACCGGAGCTGACGGGACTCGTGCACTGTCTCAGCAGCAGCAGACGGAGGTGCTGGCTGCCTCTCCGCAGTCTGGTGCGCTTCCAGCAGCCGAGCTGGGACACCCACGAAATTAAGGGGTGGGCACTGGGGAGAGGACTGCCTTGGCCTTGAGCCTCTCCCCTCCTCCGAGACAGAGTGTGACTCCCGCCCCCAGGGTCGCTCAGCCCTGGTCTGAATCCCAGCTCCACCCCGCAATGCAGCAGGTGACCTCAGGCACGTCACTTACCTTCTCCCAGTGCTGGTTTCTTTCGTAGCAAAGGGGGTGACACCTGTGCTTACTGTGTCACTTTCCCACTGCTGCTCCAGCAAATCGCCACAAACTGGGCAGCTTAAAACACAAATCTCTCAACTGACATCCAAAGTCTAAAATCAAAATCGGTGTCTCAGGGCTGTGACCCTTCCGGAGGCTCACGGGGGGATCCACTTCCTCGCCTTCTCCGGCTCCTGGAGACTTGCTCCCGCACCGGGGCTCCCGCACCTGGGCTCGCGGCCCCTTCACCGCACCTCTGCTTCCAGCTTCACATCTCTCCCCTGAGTCCCACCCAAATCTGACTCTCATGCCTCCCCCAACAAGGACTCTCGTGATTACCTTGGGTCCACCCAGATAATCCGGGATAATCTTCCTCCCCAAGGCCCTTAATGTAATCCCTTTCGCCATGCAAGGTAACATAGCCACAGGGCTCAGGGATAAGGACGTGGACATCTTTGGGGGCCATTATTCTGTCTCCCGTATCTACCCACCCAGGTTTTTTGCTTTTGTTCTGAGGATTAAGTAAGATTATATATGCCACATAACAAGAGCTCAGTGAACTTTAAATATTACGATCAAGAGCTTATTACCAATAGTGATTAACAGTCACTATTAAAATTTAAAGTCTTCTAATTTTAAGCTTTTATGGTACGTCATCTAAATATAAGGTTAACAGTGGATCTTATTAATGAAATGATAAAATAATTAAAGCTATTTTAGTCTATAAATCCTTAACTTTGAAGCTTTGTCCCTGAATTGAGCCTGAAAATTTTTGCTAATGCAAAAGTAGAATGAGTCTACCAGAAAGTAAAGGTTAGAAGAAAACAAGGAAGGAAGAGAGGGAGGCGGGGAGGGGACCAGCCCTGCAGGAGGCCAATTACACTGGGCAGGCACAGATACAGGCTTCCAATTGCAAGAACAGACCAGGTGTCCCATGACAGCACAACTATCCACATTCACTCAGCAGAGCAGGTGTGGAGGCCACAAAAGCCCACTGCTCCCAAAAATCACCCGCAAAAACCTACTGGAATTTTTCGGCTCCTGTGGTTTAGTAACAATAAGACAACAATAATTAGCATCCCGTGTATTTGGAGCTCTGAGTTCCAACCAGAACAGAACCCCAAAATCCCAGTAACTCATGGATATAATGGGTTACAAATCACAACTGTGGTACCAGCAAAAGGGAGCAAAGATCGTGTCCATCCAGGACCAACTGCATACAACCACCCAAAACACGTATGTATGATTACATACAGACTGGAACCTTCCAAAGGCCGATCTTCTCAAACCAGATAACCTGCCTGCTCTCAGTTGATGCTCCATGAAATGCTGGTTACTTAACTAATGTCACTAAAGTCTCTCTCCCCCTCACAACCCACACACCACAAAGGGTCCCCCAATCCCCAACTTACTGTGTATTTAAATTCAAAAGTAAGTGCATGCATATTCTAAAACTATCCATTGCATTCACTGCATTGCTTCATTACTTACTAAAAGAAATCTGTTTTGATTGTTAAAAAAAACAAAACAAACAAACAAAACAAAACACCTCTTGAATGGATTTTTACCCAAACTTTTAGCCAGGTCACAGAAACAGAGATTATACCTGAAAAGCAAATGTCCTTTACAAAAACAAAAGTAGCAGCAAGCACACTGCTGTTTTAGGGCTTAATAATTTCAACCACTATCCTCACCTTCCTCTTAAAATCTAGCATTTTCAGAAACGTTTGTAGAAAGTAGTGTTTCTTTGCTGTGCTTTGGCTAGAACAAAATCTAATTCTCTGGACATTTTAACCTAGTTTTTAAAAATTATTCTTCTAACTGCTGTTCCTCGTCCACTCAAACATATTTGTTCCCTAAGAATGTTTTTCCCCCCTACATTACAATTCATCCTTAAAGTTACAATCCCCTGGTAAGGCCACTTCAGCACGCCAAAAATGAAAGCAAATGTTTCCCTTCTTTACTGCAAATTCATAAAATGTGAGCCCAGCCCAATCCCTGGAGAGCTGATGTGACTTTGACTTTTCAATTCATTCGAAGCTAACAAAAAAATAAATAAAGATTCACATGTGTTCATTTTACAAGCATCTCTAGGGAAGTTAATAATGGCATTTAGAAGTTACACAATATATCCCGCTCACTTCAACCATGCAACAAAAAGTACATCTTTCCCAAGCTTTTAAGCTACAAAATAATTTTCTAAATTATACATTCAGAATTCTTTTTTCACTATTAATTTTTAAAAATCTATTGAGGACAAAAACATTTATTAAAGATCTACTCTGTGCCAGGCACCTAAACCACTGAGTATCTTCAAGTTGAACACAACTGGACAGGATGAGACCTCAGGTGGGTCAGGAAGCCATATACACGCTTTCTTTAATGAGTAGAATTAATCTAAGGTTATGAGTAGACAGGCAGAAATGGAACTGCTAGGTCAAAGGCCAAACACCTTTTTAAGGCTTTTATTACAGTTTGCCAAATTTCTCTCCAGAGGTCTATCCCAATTTACATTCTTTCTACTAATATAAAAGCAGAACTATTCCCATATACCTTTGCCAATATGCAGTCTTAGTTTTTAATGTTGAACTTAACTAGGTAAAAAGAAAGATATCACACCTCATCATTTTAATTGTTCTTTAATCAATGAAGCCAAATATATTTACATCTTAATTACCCTTTTATTTCTTCTTTTATGAATTTTGTGCCCATCTCCATTTGTTGAGGAATGTTTTTCTTGTTTTATAAGGACTGTTTACATATAAAAGACAATCCTCCATCACATAAGTATTTTTTATTGGTCTTTTAATTTTGCTTAAAAAGTGTGCTGTTCAGAAGTCGTTCAGATGCTGTCAAAGCAACCTCTTTCATTTATTTTCTGCCTTTAATGTCCACCCCAAGAATATATGAACATCCAAAAAGATTCATTTTTTTTTTTTGAGGGAAGAATTCTGTCTTTGGAATGGTTATAGGCAAAAAGAGAAAACAATAATTTGACCTAGTTTCACAATAACCCAGCTCCCCAAGAGGCAGAACGCATAGCTATCCTGTGAAGTCAGGGGAGCAGGGGGGCTGACCCCGCTTCCTTAAAATACTTTCTCTTGGCATAGAAAATAGGCTACAATGGCTCAGAGTTGAGAATAGTGCCAGATGTACGTTTGATCCACGCTTACAGATAAATTTAGGCAAAATGTAATAAATTCTCTGCCTAGAAACACTAGAGAGATAATGCTTTGAAAAAATATCTCAGGCTGTGAGAAAAGAATGGGATCGTTCCAACTTTTGGTCATATTAGATCATTCCACTTTTAACAATATTGGCAAGCTCCTCCGTGGGGCCCGTTTAAAAGGCGGTGCGAGGCAGAGGAGAGAGGATCTACGTTGCAGTCGGATGCCCTTTGAAGTCTGGGTCTCCAAGTCCCAGCCCTGTGACCTTGGACAACCCAACCAAAGCTGGAATGTCCCTGGACCATGCAAGCTAGACAGAGTGGAAGTGACAAAACCAGCCTCTGTGGGCCACTGTGATAACCCAAGGCAGGAGCAGAGGCGACGAGGTCCCCGCACGGAGGAGCCACTAATACTCTTCACAGAAGAGGCTCAGATCATTTGCATTTGATTAGAAATTAACCTTTAAAAAACAGAAAGACCACTTTCCTCAAATTGCACTCTTTATGTGAGCACACTACGCACAGGCAGATGTTCACTTGGGCTTTGACTATTTCCAAGTCAGCCCTAGTGAACCAAATTTGTTGTAAAATATTACACGTGGCATTGTGCTCCAAGCAGAGAAGACATCTGAACTAAACAATTATTAGCCACAGAATCAAATACATTCCCTAAGAGGCAAAGAAAATGTGACAAGATAACACCTCTTGGCACCCAATGTTTTGTTCTATTTCACAAGAAAGAACTCATGGTGCCTACTGACCTAACCAGCCTAGCCTCTTCCCCAACCAGGTAGACAGGTGTCTGCCTATGAGTCTGGCACATCCCAAGCCAGTTTGCCACAGGGGTGGGGGAGCTGAGCCACATTCCTGCAGGCACCCTGTGTGCTCTGGAGGTAAGTGAAACTTACAAAAGATTACACACCAGACGTCCTTCAGTGAGCTCTCACTGCTTGTGGGCTACACAGCAAAGCCCCTCATCCGTCACCATGCTTCTCCTTTCTCTCTCTCCCCCGAGCTGCATCTCCCCAGATACATCCATCCTATCACAGGGCCTTTGCACATGCTGTTCCCCTTCGGAGATGACACACCTTCCTACCCCCGTGGAGTGCTGAAGGAAGAGCAGCAGCTCACCAGGTAACTCGCACCTCCCTGCAGCCCCTTCCCAGCCACTTGTTATAACACAGCCCGGCACCAGCCACCTCCCCTCTAAGCGACACTGACCACTGCTAACTTTACAGCTACTGCGGTGACTCAGGTCAGTGCTACCTTCCCTCCCAGACTCCAAGTACCCTGAGGCCAAAGACCTCACTTGCTTTCGTGCACCAGTAGGGTCCATAGCACATTCGCAGATGTTCAATAAGTATCTGATGAGTGAATAAATGAACAGGCACCAAGAGAAAAAACTTAGGTGCTTTTATGATTATTTGGCCAGAATACATACACATGCAAGAAAAAAAAAAACCATACCAAAGATTCTGACTCATCCGTAACATTCCCAATTAACAACGGATGCTTGCAGGCCACCACTGGTAGCCAGGTGTCACCTAAGTTCCCCACACAGCAGATGGACAAGGCCACCCCACAGACCGCCCAGCCTGGCTATATGCTAATTCACTGTTAATTACAGCCGCCCCTCAGAGCTGCAGGAGGAGCACCGCCCTACAGGGAGGGCTGCACCAATTAGGCACACTCACAAAGGAATATTTTAAAGTAATTACCAGTTTATTTTAATCCTTCTTTTAATATATCAGCAGATCACCTGGAATAATAAGCACTAAAGTGATTCTATTTACCTGGGATTTAATTTCCCCTTCCTCACAATCTCCAGCAGGTTTTAGGGAGAACAGGGAGAGAAAGGGGATGCCCAGAGGCAGGAACACTTTAGCATTTAGCTGAGAGTTCCTGCCCAGGCCTTTACCTCCTTAAAGGGAACAGAGTGTTCCGCTGGTTTCTGAATTCACAGTTTCTACTCAAACAGACACAACACTTCAATTAAAGGAAGCCACACTGTTTGGATACAGGGCTCTGAACATATGCATTAAGTGTAAACAAGTTTAGATTACAAGGTAGAGCCCATTTTCTTATAAAATAAGCTGCTAAATTATAAGGTACTTAGAACTCTAGGGCTGCTTGCCTCAAAAATCTCATATAAAGAGTATTAAATGCAACACTGTTTCATTACAATTTATATTCATTTGCTAACCTCACCTCGTGAAACAGTCAATTGCACAGCAGAAGAACACCTTTAGCCACAGAGATGCCTCACCTGTGAAAGGTGAGAGTTCACAAAGACGGCCTGAGCTCAGGGTCTCTCAGGGAGGCAGGCACAGGGATCTGGGGATGTTGGGTCACACCTTCCACAAGATTGCAATGTTGGTGGCTGGACAACCCAGAAGTAGAGGCTGGGTGTGTGTCCCCGCTGCAAACCTGCAGGGTGGCCACAACCCCCATGTGACCCTGAATGTACTGGCCAAGAACTCCCAGATTCTGTCCATCTGAACCACGACTCTTCTCACACTAATTTTGTGCATTTGTAGGTTCTAAAGAGTCAGAGGGAAACCCACGCAAAGTCATGCTTTCCCCTTAGTACCTGAATGCAATTAGCTGTTAAGGATGTATTTATTTGTCAGTTTGAATAAGCACAAAGGCAAAGACCAATTCATAGATCATCTGGAAGGGTCCGGGCACTCAAGGCGTTGCCCCCGAGAGCTCATTACCAGCGCCAAGAGCCCCAGCTGACATGAATTATTCACTGCAGTCCTGGCCCTCTGATTACGCACTCGCATTGTCTGTGCAGAAGGGGCATCTGAGCCCCACTTTAACCAGGCCACCTAATCCAGAGGCACCACCCCTGCGCCCCACGAGAGGTGCAATCAATTAACAAGCCCCTGCTGAGATAAGAGGAAATAAATGTTGGTCTTAAATCTGCACAACCTCCCTTCCAGCACAGCAAAGCCGCCCAGCACACACGCCAGACGCAGACCACTCGGGCTTCACCAAGAAAAGAAAATGTATGAAACAATAAGCAATTTGGAAAACAAAGTCCTGAAATCGTGCTCAGATTAAGACTACAATTAGAAAATAAAGCAAGTCTGATTGTTCTCCAATGAGGCTGGAGGCTGCAGACTGGAATAATTTTACATAATTATTAACATCAATATTGATGTTGGACTGCCTGGGAGGGGGACCCGTGGCCGAAGATGTGGTCTCAGCCCCCGAAGGTGTAGCCACAAACACGTGAGACGGCAACGCTTCCAGACATGGAACGGTGGCCATATGTTCCAAAACTGGAACAGCGAAGGATGTCTTTGTCTTGTATGTAAACATATTCATGTGAAAGCTCCTACACAGGTATGAACGTTGAATCATATTTATAATTTATGAATGCTCTTTAAAGAAATGAAGACATTTATACCAAATTGAGATTTCAGCAGAAACTCAAGATTGTATTTTTTTATTCTCACTGTAATGTACATACAGATGTTACTCACAACTGGCTCAGCACCCTGCTTATGAATCGGGAGACCCATGCACCCTCGGGCTCCTTGCTCAGGAAACGCATATGGAGAGGGATTCTCTAATTATACTCCAGTCTGCATCTGCAGGCCTGAGCACCACAGCTAAGCACACGGGCATCATAAATCACAGCCTCGGAACAAGAATCAGGACCCCCTTGGCCCACCCCCCGTGCTGTCACGCACATGTGCAACTGCAGGCAAACCCCTCCTGCAAAGATCAGCTCCTTAAAGACAGCTATCCATTACGAAAATGCTTAAGGCTGCCTTGAAGATGACCATGACCTTGACATACGACCATCATTTTAGTCCTGCATTCACTGCAGTGTCCTGCCCTCAAAGGGCTTGCAATCTGAAAGGGAGAAACTTCATCTCCAGACCAAGTGAGACATGGGTCACCAGGGAACCAAACCAAGACTACCTTTGCAGCTGCCCGAGAAGGTGTTCTGGGAAGACAGCATGAAAGTGGTGGTCCCTGAGCTGGGTGTGGAAACATTTAAATGGGCAAAAAGAAGTGAGAGGCAGAGGCCCAAGTAAGGGCAGAGTCCTCCCCTTGGGGCAACAGAGGGTCAACACACTAGGCCACAGGGGACACAACGTCCAGCGAGCTGACCTGGCTACAGGACCAAAGGAAGGTGGGGCCGCAGGCCGCAGGAGGTGATGTTGGGTTCAGAGCCGTAAGACGGCCTTGGGAAGAAATCCAAGGGAAAGTCAGTCAACCACCCTATCGAGCGGCTCTTAGAGGGGCTGCAGAGAAGGGGACACCAGGCGTGAGGCAGGTGGGGCAGGTGAGGCAAGACTAGGCAACAGGACAAGAATGGGAAGGCTGGAGGGGGAGAGGCCAGGACAGGAAGTAGGACCTGCAAGAATATTCCGAGCCAGAGGACACCTGCAGCCCTGGCCAGGGCACCTCCTCCCAGACCCTGGTCTCGGCTCCGGGGCAGGCAGCCCAGGCAAGCCCAGCGTGCACCGGAGAAGTCAGACCTGCTGAGTGGATGTGTCGGGAATTGCTGTGCTCTAGACTGAATCGGGTCCTCCCAAAATTTGTGTGTTGAAGCCCTAACCCCCAATGCGATGGCAGCTGAGATGGAGTCTTTGGGTGATAACTAGGATTAAATGATGTCATGAGGGTGAGCCCCTCGTGATGGGACTGGCGCCCTTATAAGAAGGGATACCATCCTTGGTAGGGGAAAAAATAAAATAAAATAATGCATTAAATGTAAATTTTAAAAAAGGAAAAAAAAGAAGAGATGCCAGAGGGCATGTGTGCACTCCTCATTCTCTCACCCTCCCCCCACCACGTGAGGACGCAGCAAGAAGGTGGGCGTCCAGGGGCCAGGACTGGGGCATCCACCAGAACCCAGTCGTGCTACATCACAATCTCGGACCTGCGGCCTCTAGAACTGCGAGAAAATATATTTCTGCTATTTAAGCCACCCAGTCTATGACATTTTGTGACAGCAGCCCAAGCTAAGACAAGGCAGACTTGAGCCGATTGGGCATCAGGGCAGGGCAGATCCCGCTTGACCAGGGAGTCTGCATGGTGTTCCGTGAACGTGGAAAACAGTGCCAACTCTCACAGGGCACAGAGGGTTAGCGTGGTCCCATGAGGCAGGGAAGTCAACACAGATCAGGGGCCAGGCTGAGGCTTATTCCACAGGTGGGGATGAGCTTGTCACCCTATCTTTCTTGCTGTCTATCTGTGACCAAGAGCTCAAGGTGCTGGCCCTGCGCAGTCAGGGAGAAGCAGGAAAGGCAGGGCTCCTGCTAACACCGTAACACTTACTCTACCCTGCGGCAAATGGCGGTATCACCCAATGCCCACCTGCACCCAAAGGAGGAGATGTCCAGTTACACTAAGGTAGCTGGCCAGTTATTTCCTGCCCCCAGCCCAGTGGATTCACCTCGTGCAACCAGGGAGCAAGTCCCCATTTACCACGTCTGAAACAGGCAGCCAGGAATCATGCCTTCAACTTTGCCATGCTCCAAATTTCCAAACCCTCCCAACTGCAAACACGAGGCCCTCTGCAGCTCCCGTTCCCCTGGCACAGCACCAGGAATGTTTAAAATAAAGACCCCGAGGGACCAAGGCCAGCAGAAGCCCCTCTGCTGTCCTCAGCACACACGCACATGCAGACCTGGGGTCAGGGCAGGAGGCAGACCCCACGCCGCCCAGCCCAGGCGTGGAGACGGCCTGTCCCTGCAGCCACCCAGCCCGCCCTCCCTCACAGCCTCTCCCACGTCACTGCCCCACCCAACCCCCAGCCCCTATTTCTTCTTACTTCTCTAAATCCCAAATGATGGGACCCAGCAACCCTTGTATTTTTCCACCTGTAGCTGGGGCTTCCTGCTCCTTCCAAAGCTCCTCCTGCCCCGTGTCCCGATCCCTCCACCGTTTCAACACAGGCTTCTCTCTGGGGACTCAAGTCCATTATCTTCCCTTCCGAGTGCCGCTGATCACTTGGATTTTTCCTTCCCTCTCCCCCACAGCTTGTTTTCTGGTAATAATCTGAGATCAAGAAAAAGTGCTCGGAGAACTTCCTCACTAGGGCCTGGTCACAAATTCTCTCCCCGTCCATCAGGAAAGAAAACCACCAAAAGTAAGGCAAGAAAGAAAGAAACTCCGTCATAAGCATCTTCCAAAACGACACAGTTCTGTGCAAAACCCACCTCCACGCAGAACTCACCCCCCCGCCTCCTTCCTCCCTGGTCTCTTCCATTAGCTCTTCTGTGATTATTAATGTCATCACTACCACCAGCACCACTGCCATCACTATCATTTGCGTAGCTGGGGGTTTCAGGACGGAGGGGAAACAAAGCTGAAGTTGAAAGGTTTTATGAACGAGGGTGGGTTACATCAGGCCAAGCCTTCCCTGACATTCTGCTGGTCTAATCCTTGTCCCTGCTCCCCCAGGCCTCCAAGAGATGGACCCTAAGGCCTCCCATCAGTTACATATCATGGAAAATCACTCTTCTCTCTCCCACTAAAAATATAAGTACAACAATTTTTTTGGCTTAAGGCCAAGTAGCAGCAGAGCCTCAGGAATCAAGGGGACCCCCTTTCCCCTCCTGGCTCGTTTTCTGGGTCCACAGCCCCAGACGAGTCCCCTGTCCACGTAACCTCTCCGAGCCTCATCGGCTTTGACACATCCTCCCCGTCCGTGCAAAGGGCAGGGCCGGCCACACGGAGAGGCAGAGGGACCCAGGGCCAGACCAGCCCTTCCCTGACCACCTCTAGGTCTCTGAGGCCTAGACAGCTCTACCTCCCGAAGGCCCCACCCTTCGGAATCCCCGCCAAGCCCTCTCGGCTGGTCTGCACCCAGCAGGTTTCTTTCCAGAGCCAGATTACAAGGGGGAAAAAAAGACACAACGGAATTTTACAGAATATAGCCACGAGTCCAGCCCGCTCCGACTCGGACAGTCTCCGGTACCGTCTGCCAACACTCTTTCCCTGTGAGAACAAGAAGGAACAGGCACGCCAGAGGTGTACCAGGCAGTGGAGGGACGCCGAGGCTCGGCAAGGGGACGTTCCAGAGGAGCAGAGCCAGGAAGCCCAATATAAAAAGTGAGCAAAGTTAAAAACTACAAAGTCTACGTGCAGCAGATGCCAACCTGCCCACGCTCCACAACAGGGCATCCTACAAGTACAGGGGCAGCTCGTTATCGGCCACCTCCTGTCTCGGACACAGTGGGCATTCACTCCATGCACTTCCCAGTCAAAATGAGAAGATCTAAGTGCATTTTTCTAGTCTAACATATTTTCAAAAGAACAATATTTGTTTTGGTGGAATGTAACATCTAGATGTTATCTATCCTTAAAAAATTATAAAATACTATTGATAATAAACCCTCAAAAAATGTTCCCACTATAGTGTCTTGGGGCCTGGGAACCCAAACCTCCCCCAACACAGCAGCCCCCCCGCCCCCGCCCTTCCATCTCCAGGAAGCTGCCGGGAGGCTGGCCTGGAGCTTCCCACACCCAAACCTGTGCTCAAAGCAGGGTCCACGGAGTCCCCTTGGGGACTCCAAACTGTCCTCCCCAGCGTGCAGGCTGAAGGGGTCCTGCAAGGGTTGGAATGCAGCAAAGAAAAGGCTGAGGGAGGTCCTGGGTCATTCTCTGTCCCCCCGACAGTGAACGGCCAGGCCCACAGGCTCCCAGAGAGGCCGCCTGGCACCAGGACTGCTCTCTCCCGGCTGTGTGTGCTCACTCATTGCTGCAGGGAGCAACAAAGGTGGACAAACACGATCCCATAAAACAGAAGCCCTGTTCCCATATAACAGCTAGACTGCATGAGTGATAAGGTGATGTCCCATCCAAGCAGACTGCTTTGAGCACACATTGGAATATTAGAATCCAAGTATCGATGGGCTACACCATGCACTGGTCTTCTACAAAGTCCTCCAATTCCCACCTAAGACACCTCTGCCCAGTTTGGGGGCAGCCCCAGGTCAGGATAGGGAGGATGGTTCTGGATTTAAAGACACAAGAACTCACACTGGTCCCGACCCTGCCTCACCCATCTGACCCAGTTTTCTGTCCACATGGTGTAGACAAGAATATGATACCCATTTCTCTCACCGGCCAGTCTCATCAGGCAGATAAGGAAATGTGTGTGATGTAAGTTTGTAAATCATCATAACTCAAGGGAGGAAGCACTGCCTCTTGCTTTACATTCCGTGGCACCACTCATTGCTTCTGTTACTCAGGACTGCTTCCAGATTCATTTGGTGGAGTGCAGGATTCACTGTGATGCCTGATTACTTTTTCATAAAAAGGCTCCTTCCAGATTGATGCTAGACGTTCCAAGCATAAGCCCCACAATGGCTGAACCAGAGCCGGTACTGCTGTCTGAACTGCTGAGAGCTACCTCCCTGTCAGAGGTGCACCCCTGCCTCCCAAACCCCCAAACCCGCCGGCGGCTGGCCAGAGAGTGAATCATGTTTGCATTAGGCAAACAGGTTGTGCCTTCCTTAAAAACGGAGACGTTCCAGCTCCAGCATCTGCCTGTGCCGTGGGGGAGAGCAGCAGCCCTCTCTCCTGCCTCCTACACCAGGTTCACCAAGAGGTTAAAAAAAGGAGTTGGCAGAGCAGCTGCAAACACATCTGGATGGCAACGCCAAGGGTGATAAACGGCAAGTGAGCCGCCGCCAGAGCAGAAGCCTCACCTCACACCTACGAAAGGCTGAGGAATGGCCAACCTTGGGAATTCAGGAACATTCATCACGTCCACAAGAACCCCTCTTCTCTGCAGACACACAAACAAGTTTGCCTATTTTGTTGTTTTCATTCTGAAACACACACTTATTGGAGAAAGTCCAGAAAATTCTTAAAAGAAGAAAGAAAAACATTGCAGTTCCACCAGGAAAACACATCTTTTTTTGTCTGTAGACAACGTTTAAACAATCGGAGCTCTGTGAACCACCACACTGAAGCTGCGGGAGGAAGATGATGCTGCGTGCCTCTGTTGCCATGGCAACACAGGGTGTGCACCGCATCCTCTGTAGGCTTCAGATCTGTGCCTGAAATTCTAGCGTCGTTGACTAATTGCTGGTTGAGAAGAAATGTTAGACAACAGAAATGTGCGGATCGGGTAGAGCTGGCAATGTTTACAAAAGCAGCATCTTCAAAGACCTCCCTATTTCTGATGGAGAATCGAGTCTAAAATTTTTAAATTATTGTACATGAGCTTATAATTCCTAAATGTTGCTTTCCTTATGTTCTCCCTTACGGGGTCTGGAATATTTGGTGTTTCCCCCTGTTATGCATCCACACCTTACTTGGCAACAAGGCACGGAGAAGATAAATGATACAGTGATATAAGTGACAGGGGGCCCGATGACACAGCACGGAAAGATGGGCAGGAGGGCTGGCATCATCTGGACAAGAACAGGTTCTGGGATTAGATTGCATGTGCAGAAATTCTGCTCTTTTGGCTATTACTTGTGCAACCTTGGGACAGTCACAGACTCCCAGAGCCCGACTTTCCTCATCTATGAAATGGGGATAGTAGGATATTAATGAAGATGATAAATGTGAAATGCATAACAGCACAGCGCCTGGCACATGGAAAGCACTCAGTGTTAGCCCCACTGATTTATTATTATCAAATATTAGCTGCCAGAAGAGATATTAATGTGTAAACTAAAAGAACCAGCATAAAAAGTGCAGGGGCAAGCAATATTCATTTTACACATACCAACCGGAGCAGGAATGATACATGTAAA
Source organism: Lemur catta (assembly GCF_020740605.2). Lineage (NCBI taxonomy): Eukaryota > Metazoa > Chordata > Mammalia > Primates > Lemuridae > Lemur > Lemur catta. Next base: position 4,613,440 of record NC_059135.1, read on the forward strand.
CCAAAGGAAGTTTTTAAATTCCATTCCTGATGCTGCAGAAATTGCATCAGTTCTGAGGGCCATAATTATATTTATCTTAAAGGAAAAAGCAAAATGAACAGATGAACTAACTGCATGGCTAGAGAGCTTCTAACAAGATCCACCTGTCATGCAATGGTTTTTTTCATCTAAATTCTTAGATTAGGGATCTATTAAGTTTTCCAAAAGCAAAAGAAAAATCAACATGGGAATGAGCACTGAAACACAGCCTTCATCTCATGCATGCCAGAAAGAACCGGAGCACCAGAGTGTGTTGTTCTGACGGATATGCGCGCCGAGGCTCTGCACACCCACCTGTGGCTCAGAGACAGACACCAACCGGATGCACTTCTTTCTGACAAACGAGGATAAAACCGACCCCAGCAACTACCAAGAATTCTAGTGCCCAAACGCCCATGAAACATTTCACAGCCAAAACGTACACAAGCAAGACTTCACAGTATGAGAGAAGACAATACTTCACAGAGAAACACTCACCGTTAAGAGGAAAAGATAAAAAACCACTTCTTTTAAAAAAGCAAATCACTGAAAGTTTCATACTTACAGCATCTACCATGTTTTTTACAAACCAAGAGAAGGTATCTCACAAAAACTACATTATTTAGTGTATAGAGTTTTTTAAAGAGTTTGCTCTGATTTTTATGCTGCCTCTAAGCACCTAAATTGTGTGATTATTTATTCTACAGTAAGTCATCCAACAAACCTGTAGGGAGCACTGGAGCGCACCCCATCCTGATCTCAGTGTTTGGTACACATCAGTACCCCCTGGGAGCTTATGCTCTGGCAGTGGCGGGCAGACAAGAAACCAATACAGTAAGAAGTATGTTAGACGCCCATAACCGCCATAGAAAATAGAGATAGGGTAAGAGGAACCGTGGGGGAGGGGGGAAGATGCATCGCAGTGCTGAACAGGATGGCCCTGTTGAGAAGCTGAAATTTGAGCTTGAAAGAAATGGAAGATGCAGGAGGAGGACGGGCACTCCAGGCCCAGGTGCAGCTAGTGCAAAGGCCCCGAGGTTGGCTTGTTGGGGGAGCAGCAGGGAGGTGAGCGAGGCTGGAGTAGAGGGAGTGAGGGGGGAAAGGCGCCTGAGCAGGGGTTGGCAAAGCTGTACTGTCAAGAGCCAGAGAGTAAACAGTTTAGGTTGCACAGGCCTAGAGACACAACAAGGGAATTATGTAGGTCTCTGTCGCAACTACTCAACTCTGCTCATGTAGCACGAAAGCAGCCATCAAGGTGAGCAAACACGCATGGATGTTATCCAACCAAACTTTATTTACGGACACTGAAATTTGAATTTCATATAATTTTCATGCACTACAAACTATATTTTTTATTTTCTTCCCCAACTATTTAAACTATAGAAACTGTTCTTAGCTAGAGAGCCACACATTGCAGGTGGCCGGACACATCTGGCCCGTGGGCCGTAGTTTGCTGACGCCTGCTTTGGGGCCTTGGAGGCCATGGGAAGGCCCTCGGTGTTTGTTCTGAGTGTTACAGAGAGCCACCGTGATCGGACTTGGGCTCTAGGAGTCACCCTGGAATCTCCTTTGAGAAGGGACCGTCGGGGGTGGGGAGGAAAGCAGGGAGACCAGCTCGGAGGTGAGATGCAGTGGCTGCCAGGGACTGAACCGTGCCGGGCCCCTGGTGTGGCTGCACTGGAGACGGGGACTTTACGGAGGTAAACAAGGTTAGATGAGGCCATCAGGGTGGGGCTCCGACCTGGCAGGGCTGGTGGCAGTCTTGTATGGAGAGGAAGAGACAGCAGATTTATCTTCTCCTTCCCGCTCCCTCGCCCACGTGCACGGAGGAAAGGCCGTGTGAGGACACACGGAGGAGCTGTCTGCAAGCCAGCAGCAGCGGCCTCCCCAGAAACAACACCTTGGTCTTGGACTTTCAACTTCTGTAACTGTGAGAAAATAAATTTCTATTGCTTAAGCCTCCCAGTCTCCGGTCTCCTGTTGTGGCCGCCAGGTGGAATAGGACAGTGGGGTGCAGTGGAGGTGGCAGGAGCTGGCAGGATCCCTCAGGTACCAAGGCCAGACCAGCAGCACCTCCCGGCGTGGCCGCACACGGGAGGCAGTGAGAAAAGGAGAGGCGTTAAGGATGACCCTGACATCTGGGGCATGAACTCCTGAGCGTAAAAATGAAGAGACCGACACCTGAGACGGGGGAGGCTGCAGGTGGAACCCATGGGGTGGGGCGTGGGGGCTTCAGGTGGGGGCTCGTTGAGCTGCTGCTAAACGTTTTGCAGAGTCGCACGAAGACAGAAAGGGAGCCCCCGGACTCAAGTACGTGATAGCAGGGAAATGTCAATGTTCACATCAAGGTGGGTAAACAGTGGTCGTTAAGTGGTAGATCACCCGTGCTGGCTTGCAGCCGAATGAGTTACAGAATATTCCATGGTCACAGCTTTTTGTACTTTGAGCAACTTGAACTGCACTTGCAGGATGAATAACTGAAGGACCACAAAGGTGGGGGATGGGGGAGATCCCCAAGCTGTTCATGCTCCTCTGAAGTTGGCAACCCCAAGTTCACTGTGGCCGCAATTTGCACCTCCTGGTCCTCCAAGTTGTCTGGGGGAATGATGTGTTTTCAGATGACAGTTAACCCTCACCCTGAACACACGGGCTTCCCCAAGTCAGTTACACAGAACTATTTTCCTTGTCCTTCACGGCCCCACGTTGTGGTAAAGGTGTCGTCGGGTCCTGGGACCCCTGCTCGTCCTCGCGGCCTGACTCCCGCAGGTCTGTGCACAGAGGCTTCTGCCAGCCCTGGCGGGTGCTCTCTCCACTCAGCCGCGTCCTGGGGAAGAGCCTGACTGGTTCTGAGCCGAGTCTGCCCAGGAAGCACGTATGTGATCAGGAGGAATCAAGTGGGGTTCAAGCAGGGAGACGGCAGGAGCGATGCCTGCATGGCCTGAAAGTGCCCCTCGTAAGGATGGTAAACAGACTTCAAGAGCCATTCCTGGAAGGTTCTGGGGGCACATGAGCCACGGTAGGGCATCCGCAGTCACGTGTGGTTTCCAAAGCAGGACCACTCTGTACAGACCTGACTTGGTGGAGGCTGTTTCTAAATTTATCTCTGTAGCCAAGGAGAACAGTAACGTGACTTCGTGGTCACTTCCCATGGCACACGTTACTGCCCTCCACGTCTGCCGGATCCATTCCAGTCGACACCACCCGCTGGGCCCCCCACAGCCCACCGCAGGGCCTGCTTCCCCAGCCTCCCCCTGCCTACCCCCCTTCTCCATCACCTGACTCCTCCTGGGCACAGGGCATAGCGCACTCCAGCCCGCAGACCCACGGTCTCTGCAAACAGGCCCCTGCGTGGGTTCTCGCGGCACCCGCAGCCGTGGTGCACTGGGGCGCCCTCCATAGGCGGCCAGAAATTCCCACGCTGGCCTAAGTAGGTGCTGCAGTGAGACCAGAGCAGCACTTCAAACTGATTCAGCACGTGCAGCCAAAGGCATCCAGTGAGTGCACTTTTACCTGCGCCGAGGAAAACAGCGAGCTCGTCTGTGTCACCACCACACAGGCAAACATCAACAAGAGGAAGACAGGCTCCCACTCACTCCGCCCAGCCAAATATTTAAAGCAGCTGAGCCCATCCACAGCCCTAAATATTTAGATCAGTGAGTGAAGAATTAGTTTCTCGTGTGCTTTCTAAATAACGCCATTACTCTGGTGCACACAGCAAGCGAGCGGGGAATAGGGCCCAGCTCATGTCTCTGACCATCAGTGAGAAATAACCAAATCACTCCTCTCTCCCCAGGCACGTGCATCTCACCAAGGGAGAGCTGCTCTTTAGGGACGACGAAGGGACTCTGACGTGTCTCTCCCATCTGCCCCGGACCACCACACACCTGCCTCCCGATGTGAGCAAACGGTTCCTGATGTCTCCCAGGAAAACGCCCCAACTCCTCAGCTGCACTGAGACCCACCCAGACCAGCCCAGACACATCTGCACGAGGTGACACCCCAAAAGCCCTGTCATGCACGTGGGCGTCCTCCTAACTACCAGGAGCAAGTCACTCACATCCTTAGGGGCTTCACACTCCACGGCTGTTCGAATGCAAGGTCTCTGACCACCACACCCAACTCCCTGTAACTTTACTTTTGCAACATGTGCCTGTTCTTAAGGGGCAACGCTCAGAGACTCATCAACTCTCCCCAGGAAGTTCCCTAAAGAAAGTTTCTCAAAACAGGGTCGGCAGAATTCGTCTCAACAACCTTTAGGGGTCATGTGTGTTTTTAAATATGTTCTCATTTTGATTAGAATCTTAAAAAATATATATCTTAAAAAACTAAAGACTCTGCCACGAGTCTAACAGAGGTAGCATGGAACTAAGACGTCCCACAGTGCACCAAACACACAACCCGGGTCACCACACTGAGTGCCACAGCCACGACCCAGAGGGCGGATTTGGGACAGCAAAACACACCTGTCACATTTCAAAGCAGTTCCTTTTCATGTCATTGCATTTAATCTGGCAAATTTAAGTTTTTAACTGAGTAATCCAACAGTGATGAGCATAAGAAACTTAAAACTAATTTTACGTAGTACAGTTAAGTCCTCACTGAACACTGTTGATAGGTTCTTGGCAACTGTTAACTTTAAGCAAAACATAGAACAAAACCAATTTTACCGCAGCCTCATTGAGATAAACAAGAATTAAGTTCCTATGGCAGATTTCTGGTCACAAAAACATCATGAAACTTCTAAATAAAGACCCGAAACACTTCTAATACTCAACATTGAAATAAATGTGAGCTATAGACACATTTAGGAAAGATTAATAAGAACTAGCAAGACAGTTATTTACTTATTCCAGGGCAGGGTCTCGGGTGGCTGGAGCCCACCTGGCAGCTCAGGGCCCCAGGCAGGAACCCGCCCTGGCTGGGACACGTCGCAGGGCACACTCCCACACACCCCCACGCACACGCAGGACAATCAGACACACCAAGGAACGTAGCCCAACGGGCACAGTTTTGGGACGTGGAAGAAGGCGAGGACCCAAGAAACAGAGAAAACCCACACAGACATGGGCCCCCGCTGGGAATTGATTTTTTTTCCTCTTCAATGTTTTAACAAAACAGCATTATCAGGGGACCTGCTGGACATTTTTAAGTCACCATAAAACAACATGGGTCAACTGTGTGACAAGGTGCGTTGGAACGGACACTGTTGCAACTTTCAGCCGCCGCTCTGGATCCTGAGTATTCCAGGGTTCGGGACTCTCATCCCAGGTGACGGAGTAAAAGGAACGAAAGTGACCAAAAGAGCAGCAAAGCAAGGGGCACTTGCTGGGTGGTCAAGGTGTGTGGCTCTGGATGGAGCCAGCCCGGTCCTCGTCTCTGGGAGCTGCGCGTGCAGGCAGGACGGAGCCCTGCTCTCTCCAGCTCTGCTCCGCCTGCTCTGAGCACCTGCTCGCCCCCAGCTCTGTGCTGCAGGCTGGCGACAGGCCTGACAGGGAACACCCAAGGTGGCCCCCGCCTTGGTGGTTGGAGGGGCATCCTACCCAACTCCAGACCTGGAGTCCGGAACCTTCACGCTCCCATGGAGAGCACAGCGGGAGATGAGGCCACATCACTGCGATTTTCACGACCACTTCCAAGAACATGACCTCATGAGCATGAGAAACACCTGCCGTCCACTGCACAACGTACGCAAAGCAACACGGAACTGCTTCCTTCTGAAAAGCAAACATTTTGACCTTGTGGTTTTCCATCATATTTTAATGGCCTACCCTAGTTTATGTTGACTTATTCTTAAATGGTTCTTAAGAGAGTAAATGTATAAATTTTTCTTAATTTTCAAAGGCAACTGAAACACTCTTAAACAGCCCTCGCCACCTCACGCTGCTGTCAACAGCTAGTTTTTATTAATTTCACATAAATCATCAGCTATAAATATTTGTGCCGTATCAGCAGGGGATTTATTAGTGAGCCAGCTAGCTTTAGCGATGGATTTACACAAACACCACGCAGGAGTGACGGTCAGTTTGTTTACACGACTCACTCCCTCCACCTGCTGGCGGCTGCTGAAAATGAGTCCCCCAAAAACTCCAGGCTTCAGTTTTTAAATAATTGGCACTGACAAATTGACGCAGCCTTACTTAGTTATAAATAACAGCGTGATTTAACGTGCTACGCTTAGTTGTCAAAGTCACAGCCACAAGAGCAGGCACACGAAGGCAGTCGCAGACCCGCGTGGGAGAGTAAGGTGAATTCGAGACGTCAGTAACATTCACTTTCTGAGATGTATTTCCGTGGACGCTAGACCTGGGGTGCTGTGGGTTCATCTCACCATTTCTGGCCCTGCAGGGGCAAGTGCCCCGAGAAGCCTGCTGTTCGGAGCATCAGTGCTGAATGCTGAGCAGAGCAGGTGTCACCAAGCGTCACAACCACGCCGGCCAGGTCCCTCACACTCCCTCGGTTTCCACCTCCTCCCCCGGATGCCAGGTTGCACTTTCCTCTCTCTCCAGAGCCTCCTGTTAAAGGCTGCCCCCTTCCTGGAGAAATCAGAGCGGGTTCTTCAGGCCTGGAATAGGTGCCCCCTCTGGCTCCACACCTGCCTCACCTGGGCTGTCCCCCTCCATGACCCAGGATGCAACACTCTCCTCTTGGTCAGTGCCCACCTGGTGTCCTGGCTCCAGCTACCTCCTCTGGAGAGGGTGAGATTAGATTTTCTTTAAAAAATAGGTTGATACTTTTATAATCATGTTTACATCATGGAAAAAAATGTCAATCTGGAAGATTACACATCATATTTTCAATTCTTCTTTAAGATAGCAAAATTTCTAAATCTCACAAAATGCCAAACACGGTGCCTGGCACCCTGAGTTGCTCCATTCACCAGCCAAAGGAAGAAAGGAAACGTCACTTAAAAACCCAGAGCATCAGGGAGACCTGAAAGTTATTCCTGAGTTTCAGATTAGAAAGGGGAAAGGAAAGGGACCACCTTGGATCCTCGTTTTGCTTTTCTGGTTAAATAATAAAAATAATATTTAAATATGAAAACCAAATCCAGAATGCCTGTTTGCTACGAAGAACAGAAAATATTAGAATCATGCTAATCACCAGAAGGGGGCGGCATCCTAAAGGCCATGTAAGGACATTCTGTCTCTTAGATCAAGTGCTAGAAGTCCGTCCAAAAGCTCAAAACCTGAAAATTTCCATGTAAACATCTCAATCTCCACTTCTTTTGTGTCACTGGAAAAATATCCTTCCTGTATGTGAGTCTATGATTGTTACAAAAGAGGTTTAATTTATGTAAACTCCAATTCACCGTGGACTCTGATTCATCTTGTAATGAGCCTCCTGCTTTCCGACACAATTTGAACACATTGTTTGAAAACCTCAAAGCCAAAACACAATATGTATATTTCAGTATATGTCCATATACGCAGAAAACCGTATTTATCTTGTATAGTGAGCATACATCATTTGCTTAAATGAAGCAAAAACCTTCAAGACTTTTTTTAAGCAAACTTCATCAGAAACATTTAACATGTAAACCAAGTTAAGAAAAAATTCTATGATCTAAAATAAATTCTGCCTTTCCTGGAAAGTTCATTAATACCACTGTAACTCATTCTAAAACAAATTTTAAGCCACTGCTTTTGAAACCAGGCTGTTGTTCTGCTCCAGTGTTTGATTACTGTGATGGGTCTTATGTCTTTGGAAGACGCCATCCATCCACGTACAAGGACAGACGGTCTGTACGTCCGACACTTCCCATCCGGTGCACAACACACTCTCCTAGAGCGCTCAGGAAGAGCTGCTGATCCGGGCACCAGCGTGGGAGTCACAGGTACTTCTGATTTACGCTGCAGGCTGAGGGTGGCTGATCTCGACACAGGATGCCCCCATCACTTCCCAGCCATCTCACACCTGCCCAGGTGAACAGGGCCCCGCAGCAGAATGGGTTCACCTGAGGCTTATTCTAGCTCAGCAGCCCTCAAGAGCACCCTCACGCACATCTGATCATCCTTAGCTGGAGCTGTCAGACAGCCTCTCCTCTTGCTGAGACAAAATGTGCCTCCCTGGGAGGTCGCTGTTCTTGAAGGCCGAGCGGGAGACGCCCACCCTCTCCTGGGTGAGCAGCCTCCCCAGCACCTTCACCCTGCGAGGGCACAGCCTCTCCTGCCATCACGTCCCCCAATGACCTCAGCCAGACGCAGGCTTCAGGACTGACGTCCCAGCCCAGACTCACCGTTCGGGTGCAGCAGTGAAGGGTGTCTGCTGCCTCTACCTTCAACACCCCTCGCAGGCTTGTTGTACCTGTAAACCGGGGGAGCCTGCTTGCAATCACCTTGTCGACACATTCCTTCCTTCCGGAGAGCCCTCAGAGCATGTGTCCCCCCAGTCCCCTCTCAGCCCTAGAGGCAGCCCCTCCTGGAGGCCGGCCCCCCGAAAGCATGGGAAGGCGGAATCTTCTCCTCGGGGTTCCCATCGTGCTCATTTCCCCTCAGAACTATAGCGAGTCTCCTTCTCCTCTGGCAGCGTGGTGTCCAGAATTAAATGCAACACCAAGTGGCCTGAGCGGTGACGGCAGGGCCTCCCTGGCTCCAGAGCGGGGCTGCTGAGCGCAGCTCCTGGCCACCCGCCCTCCACACAGCGCCCCGTCGGCCAGGCCTGGACCCCTGGGAATCGGAGCCACCTCGGTTCGATCAGCCAGACTCTCGTTTTAGACTCGAGGCCAACCACAACGGCACGGCCTGGGCACGTTTGCTTCTTCAGAACCACATCATGCTAAGAAAAAGTGATTAACTTTCTAAACCCAAACCCAAACCCACGCGCCTTTGTCACATGGGCCACTGGGTTCTAGACCCGAGACCAGGCGGCACATTACTCGCTACTCCGTTCCATCTCGTTGAGTCAATTCACTCCTGTGGCTGTTCATGGCATTAATTTTAAAAAGCGTGGCCTACCCTGGCAGGGGCTGCAACCTTTCAACTCGGTGGGCAGGCTGTGGCTGAGGGTGCAGCACTGGGCTTTGCGGTGACTCCAGGCTTGGTCCCTGCCTCCAACGTCACCTCGAGGAGACATAGAGGGGACTCCAACGCCCTGGAGAGTGAGGGGCGGGGGCACCGGCTGCCACTTCATCACCCACCAGCAGCCCCGTGCAGGGAGGCTGCCCTTTCTTTGCACCTTATTCCAAAAACAACAGATAACGTCCTGGTCCTAAAATCATTCCTAGCTTCTCAGCCAGGCTCAGCTTTCCTGACACCAGCACTGGTCAGTGCTAGCCTTATGCTGCTTTTTATCCAAGACTGTTCCCTGCAGGCTTCAACCACGCCCCACCCTCGGGGCTCAGGGCTCCTTCCTTATCACCCAGGAGTCAGGACACTCCCTGGCCAACCCAGTGCCCCACGTAAAGGATGGGCACCAAAGGGTTAATAACCATCATCCTTGGGCACAGACATTATGGATGTTTCTAGTTATGTTTGTATTATGAGAAAACCGAGGCAAACTAGTTTCTAAAGCCAGAACCTTAAAAAAGTTACCACTGAGTAAAAACTGGAGAGCTGGTAACCGTGAGAGGAAGGAAGGAATACTTCCTACCCATTCCCAAACCTTTCCCTACGACTCGGCCTCTTCCCTGCCCCAGACGCTCGGGAATCCCGTCTGCCCCCAACGTGAGGGTGCCCAGCTTGCACCCTGCCCTCCTCCGTCCCGCTACACAAACACGAAAATGACCATCACTTTCCATCATCCCCGTTCTAAAATAACTTCAAAACAGAAAGGCTTCCCAAAGAGAGCACGCCACCAAGGGCAGGCAGGTCCTCTTGCCCGTGCAGAAGAGCCAGGAGTTACACTTGAAAAGTTCAGCTGGGCTGAAAAAGAAAATTCGGAAACAAGCCACGATGGAAAGGTGTTGCTCAAAATCTCACAGCGGGTTTTCTGCCCAACCTCCCCAAGAGGGGCCGGGGAAGGGCCTCCCAGAGGAAGCAGCACTGGGGAAGTGTGGCTGGGAGGTGTAGTCGAGGTCAGTAAGACACAGCTGTATTTCAACAGGAAAACAAGCAAGCACGAGCACGAACAGTAGGAAACCCAAACTGCTGATAAACCCAGGGCCAGTTAAAGTTCTGGAATGAGCTAGGAAAACGAGCCACCTGAGACCCTTCTCAGCTGGACCACTCCTTAAAGCTCTCGTCAGTAGTGACAAATCCCCAACGTACTGAGTACAGGGGGCACAACTGTGTCTGCAGAGTCTAGCAGTTAATTTTGGTTAATAACATTTTGGTAATTTTTTTTTTTTTTTTAAAAAAGAGACAAAGTCTCACTATGTTGCCCAGGCTAGTCTCATGCTCCTGGGATCAAGCGATCCTTCTGCCTCGGCCTCCTGAGCAGCTGGGACTACAGGTGTGCATCACCAAGCCCAGCTTATGGTATTCCTGCTCTATAATTAACACTGCTAATCTCCAAATAAAAGGTGGATTTAAAAGGAACAAAAAAATAACTACTGTGTCACTCTGTGAATTTAAGGGAATCCAGAAATTGTCCCCAAAAAGAATTTAGGAATCAAAACACAGTATAATTTCCTAATATTAATAATTCAGCTACAGAGGGCTGTTAATGGCTCTACAAAAAGCCAATTATTTTTTACCCAGATTTTACTATTCAGAGAGGTTAACCATTAGAGGCCAGATCGGGCCAGGGTGCATCGGCCATAGCGATTCATGGGTTCTCAGGAGGCCCCAACATGTCAGCATCAAGGGTCGGGAAGGTCACTGGTGCAGGGGCGAGGCTGGCACTCAACAAAGAAAGGGTGGAGGGGTGAACTGTAGAGGAGTGGTGGAAGGAGAAGAAAGGCCAGTCTCCCTTCTGTACTACGGTATTCTACACATGATGAATCCTGAGAACTACTCTCCGCCTAACCATGTGCATTTAACAGTGGTAGAAAGTATGGTGTGGGGGGGCGGATGATGGGAGGCTGCTTGGTGGATACAATGTGCATTTGTCAGTGATGGATGCACTAAAGGCCGGGACTTCACCATAATGCAACTTATCAATGTAACAAAATTGCACTTGTACCCCATGAATATATAAAAATAAATGGAAAAAAAATTTTTTTAATAAAAAAAGAATATTTCTTACCACATAGGGTAAGGGGCCTGGCACGGGACTGATGCACCGTCAGCCTAGGGAGAGAGAAGGCATCCACCCTGGAGAACTCGTGGGCCACCCCGTGCGTCCCACCTAACAGTGAAGGTGCTGTCCCCTTAACACCTGCCCTCAGGCACCAGTGTGTGCTGTGTGTATTGTTTAGAAAGTTGACTCTGGATAGATTAAATGACTTCATAATGAAAACCATTTATGGTAAATATTCCAAGCATACACATAAAATAGGACTCAGAGAAGCAATCTTAGGTGACCTGTACTGAGGCCCCACCTACACTTGCAGGTACTTCTGGAGTCGTCTACAGCCAATTCTAAAGCTGCACTTCTGTCTCTCATTCACAGCCAACTGCAACACCCGAACCCAATACCGAGCCCCAAAACTCATTAATAAAATGTGTGAGATGAAAATAAATGCTTGCTAAATTTTACCAAAAAAAGAGGTAGAACAAAATGCTGAAGCAAAAGGAGCGTTTCTAACACCCAGCAGCACATGACCCCTCATTTCCTGGGAAGCAGGGTGGCGGGGTGTGTGGCCTTCCCCCAAGCCTCAGGCCCCCACTCTGGTCAAACAGTTTGAGAGAAAGTAAATGCTGCATTCACTGTTCCTTGAAGCACACGGTGAGCACCCACTGACCTCAGCCCAGAATCTCAACTTTGCACCCGTGACCCTTACAAGGCAGGGGCGCGCCTGAAGGCAACCCGCCCTCTCTGGTTTTCCTTCACTCTCCAGCCACGTGGGCTCCTCCTTCCTTCAGAAACTCTTTCCTACTTTTCTGCCTAGAATGCTCTGCACAGAATGAGGGGCTAACGGGTGTCTGCTTAGTTAACAAGTGAAAGTGAGTCTATCATTTTCACCGTGTTTATATTTGGGTACTACCTTCTCCCTACAAACGGCTCAAAAATAATTCAATTCAAGCCACTGACTCATCCATTCAAGAAAGGATTTAGTGAGCGCTGTCACGCCGCACTGCACAAGGATGAACTAGCGACAGAGCACAACACGGTCAACATGACTGTCACCCGGTCATTCCCTGCATCTTGCTCTGGATGCTAGGTACACATGTGTTACACGTGTGAGTTCACTCAGCTGTATGTTGATGAGCTGGGCATTGTATGAACCCTATGTGAATTACACTCCAACAAAACACGTCCCCAAGAAAAGCTGCAGTATTTGGGTCATCCCTTGCCAACTGCTCCCTCCTTTCCTATTAGGGATGGGAGGACCTGCACTCCCCCCGCCCCAGGCCAATTTTGGAACACCTTTGTCACATTTCCTAGTGGTCTGTTTTATTCCCATATAAAAATCATGCTCTACATGAAGAGTCCTGCACAGCCTCACTCGGACAACACAAAACAGGAAGGCTGCAAAGCCAGGACTCAGGGCAGCATGTAGCACCGAGAAACCTCAGCCTGGAAGGGCCTGTGGGCCATGCTGTCCTGCGCAGCATCCTCTGGCGTCCAGACTCCCCAAGGACACACAGAGAGCACAAGACGCCCGTGTCAGGCAGCCCTGACTGCTGTGAATTCAAGGCCCAGGCACCACACGGCATCTGCCTCCCACGGGAGAGTCCAAGTATTTGGGGAGGTCACAGCCTCTCCTTCAGCCTCAACATCCTGTTCCCAATTCCACACCCACCGGGTTGCATGGGCTGAGCCTGCCATCCCTGCCTGCCTGCATCCTTCCTGGAGTGAGTTTGCAGAGGGCATTGTGGGTGGTCTGGGCCTGGGGCTGCAGAGGGTCTCCCTCTCTCCCTCTCTCTCCCAGATAACACGCCCCTAAGGCAGCAGAATGCTCATCCAACTCCATGTGCGTACTTACGGGTACACACCCACGCTGCAGTGTCAACTCACACTGAGCCAAGCGTCGGCTAAAACCCTCACTTCCACTGCTTTTTCCAGGAGGTATTTCTTCAGCTGCCACTTCCACAACCTGCCTCTGACTAGCTGATTAAGCTTGGAACCCGCCTTCCCACTCAAGCCCACACCTAATCCTTTGCAGAACCTGTCTAAATACGCCCCTCCAGAGGCAGCTGCTATCCCACAACCTGAGAGTTTAACCAATCCCTCTAAGTTTGGTTTGCAAATCCGTGCAGCATTCGGTGGCAGCTTTTTAACAACTCACCTGTGATCTCAAGACACTCTCCAATGAAACAGAAAAGAGATTGGCTTTATTTCGGGCCTGCACAAAATTAACGAGCCAATTCAACAACAAAGTCAGAACACCATGGACATTCAAAGTAGGTGTGTGAGCAGCAGGAATGCACCTGTTGATTTCCACCTACAAGGTTTTAGAAAGCTAAAAGTACATTCAAGTAAAAACGGGACTCAAATTTCTGTGGTATCCTTCTAAGCTACTCCTTCAAACCCTAAACCGAAAATCACCTACCCATTCCCTCCAGGTCATGACCTAAGAATCAAACTGAATGTAGAAATACAAGACAGGACAAAATACTGAGACCTGGGGTGTGAGTACAGGCTGCACAATGGCCTCCCAAAGATGTCCAAGCCCTAATTCCTGGCACCGGTGACTGAGACTTCACATGGCAAAGACGTTTCCTACGTGCAAGTAAGTTAAAGATTTTGTGACGAGGGTTTTAAGATGATTCCGGATGACACAGGTGGGCCCAACGTGACCACAGGATCCTTCTAAGGAGGTGGCAGGGCAGAGGGAAGCAGAGCTTGGTGCCAAGGGATGCAGGCGGCCACTAGAAGCCGGAAAAGGCAAGGAACAGATTCTCCCCCAGAGCCCCTGGAAGAAGCGCAGCCTTTGATTTTAGCTCTGCAAGACCCACATTGGGCTTCTGAGCTCCAGGACTGTAAGATAATAAATTTGTGTTGTTTTAAGCCACTAAGTGTGTGAGAATTTGGTACAGCAGCCATAGGAAACACACACACAGCCAAAGAAGAGAAAAACCAGAACGGAAAAAGGCCAGAGCTCCAGAAACCCATCAGCAGCTCCACCAAAGGACCGGAAAGAAGTTTCCAAGAAGCCAGAGGGATTAGCAGAAGCACCAGACTTATGGGGGTAAAAAAATGTCTACAAGGAGTTTTTTAAAAAAAGGTCATGGCCAAGCCGGGGTGGACGTGGTAACCACACAGCCAATGACCTCAAAGTTTCCACTGGGAAAAGTGATAAAAGCAGAGACCACAAGGCAATGGGAGGAGGGAGTGGCCAGGATGCAGACTCAGAGGTTGTGGTGACTTCGGGGAGTTTCACAGCTGCTGTCAAAAGCTCCACAAACCAGGGGGCTTAAAGCAACAGACATGCACCCCCTCACGGTTCTGGAGGTCAAAGTCCAAAACCAAGGCATCTGCAGGGCGGTGCTCTTCACAAAGGCTATCGGGGAGGGTCCTCCCTGGCACCTACCTGGCAGTCCCTGGCTTCAAACTCCGCCTCCATCACCACCTGGCCCTTCCCACCGTGTCCCTGTACAAATTTGCTTCCCTTATGTGAACACTGACCACTGGCTGGGACCCACACTAGTCTAGCGTGGCCCCATCTTCACTAACAATACCTACAAAGGCTCCACTTCTGAGTAAGGTCACACACACGGCTACCAGGGGTTAGGGCCAGAACGTAGCTTCTTGGGGGGACACGGTTCAACCCACAACATAGTCTCTCTCCCCTGTACTGACAGGAACAAAGGGTGCAGGAAGAACTCGTGCTTAAAGCACTCACTTGTGACTAATTCCTACCTGCGAGGACAGCCCGGACACTTGGCCTTTCCAACCCCTCACAGAGATCCACAGAAAAGAAATAGCTTATTGAGGTCGTGTCGCTCATTTTTAGGGGACAAGGCAGGGCTGGACCAGAGTGTGTCATGATCTGTGTTCACACCCTCCAGGATGCTGTGCTACTGGCTGGGTTCCCAATGCCCGTAACACGGCGTGGAGAACACGACAGTTAAAACCAGGGCCCTGCATAAAACCCAGCACTGGATTTTCTGGGATGGAAAAGGAGCCACCAGGGGACTTAGAGAAAACTGGGAGGACAAATCCTCAGCTCCGCTCAGTCCCCAGGGGGACGTGGCAGGGGGCGGGGACAGCTGATGCCACCTGGCCCCTTTCACAGGCAAGAAGTCAGCGTGACACCGCCCTGCCCTCTTCCAGGCTGATAACCACCAGCCTGCAACAGTCACATGGGTCCAAACACGCCTCTCTGGCCAGGGCTTTGCAACAGTGAGGCTCAGGACAGACATGCGACATCCAGGCTGGGGCCGCCCGCCTGACCTTGGCCCACGTGGGGTGCCCCAGGGCCCTCGGCTTGTGGCCTTTCCCCCTATGAATCAAGGATAAACACGGATTATTCCAGAAAACATACAAGTGGTTCTGGAGATGGCCAGTTCACTAGAGAACCATTTCAACTTACAATCACATAGGCACTTGGCAGGTTCAGAGCCAAATCCCCAACCATGTAAAATGAACAGAAAGCTGTTTGAAATGTTTCCACCCAATTCCAGAAACACATTCCATCAAAAGACTTACCCAGATCCTTGCCAGCCGCCTCCCGGGGTCATCAGTGTTCGAAAGCAAATGTAGGAAAGGGACTCGGAGGCAGGGCTGGGATCGCAGGAGCTGGGGGGCAGGACAAGGCACCAGCCCCTGCTAACAGCAATGGCGAGATGAGCTAAGGACCATGAGTCACCGCTTCCTGGCATCTCTGGGGCTCGGTCAGCCCATCACTCCGGCAGCTAAATTCCTCCTCCTGAAGTCCACTCCACGCCTCTGTGATAAATCACACTTGAGAAATATGCACAGGTCCTCCCAAAAGGATCCTTCTCTTCTATTTGAATAGCTCGGAATTCAGTGTCCTTTTAATCACAAAACACCACCTGAAACCTGACTGCGTAATTACACACCTGACTGACCCCATGACGTGGCCTTAGAGGGCTCTGTCAGTGCAGTGAGCTGCCAGGGTGCCTAAGGAGACACCCCAGGTTTCTCAAAGAGGCACCACTGGCATTTCGGGCAAGAAAATTCCACACCATGTGTGGCCTGTGCAGCACACGGCGAGGGCTGGGCAATCCTGGCATTGCCACGCTGCCTCTGAGGGCAGCACCACCCAGCCGAGCTGCAAAATGCAGCTCACTCCTCCACCTGTCCAAGGTCAGGCTCAGGGTGGGGCCGAATGGATCAAAACCACAATGGAAAGCTCTGGGCCCACATCTGGTGACCAGCAGCAACCACTGGGGACCGGTGTCTCCACTCCCCATACAGGGCTGACAGCCCATGGCATCACAACCAGCTGCCATGATCGTGTCTTCCTTGAGTGGGACGAACATTTCATGTCTCCTCAAGGCTGCTTTAAAGATCTCAGGCCTTGGAGATCTCCTGGGGTGGACACTGGACAATAAAACCTCCCTGGCATGCTACTCAGTCACAGTCCACAGTTTTCTTCTTACACGTTTCCAGTTTTGACGCCAATCATTGTCATGTTTCAGAACATAGTGTGACTGCAGGACGTCCATGGTAACCTATTTTCTCTTTAAATGGCCTCCACTGCTGTATTTCCATTAGTTTCACACTGGATCCATTAAAAACAGAATAGTGCTGCCAATCTTACTGCACAATCAAATTCTTATAAAGTTGGGGACCAAGAACAAGCTTTCAGTCCTAGCACCTGCATTTAGAGTGTGTGACAAAGTCTCCATCTCCTTGAGCACCAGTTTCTTAATAGGAAATCCTCACTCCCACCTCACAGGCATATTGTAAGGATCAAAGGACACAACAATATGCACAAAGTGCTTTGCAAAGTGGAAAGTCATGTTGTCACCGGCAGTTAGTAGTTGTGAGTCACCATGAAAGCAGTGGGACTATTACTCCATAAGATCTAGACCAAGAAAAATGTTAAAAATAAAAAATCTAGAGCAAGAACCCACTGCTCAGAAATAAGGTGGTGCTCCTCCCACACCAAGGCAGACTCCAAGCTTCTCTCTGGATTTGTTTAGTAGTTGAGCTATGTGGTTTCCTTTGCTGTTGCAACTGTTGGTTGTTATCTAAGTACCACTGTCAAAATATTAAAGGCCAAAGAAGTCAAAAAGAAATCAACACAAAATGATAGCTATCATCAATTAATAAAACCGTTCTAGATGAGCTCACCAAAATGATTCCTGTACTTGAAAATGCCCATCGACGCAAGCACACAAGTATCTGTTCTCTAAAACGCAAAGCCATTTATTCCAAGAGGGACGCACCCTTGGTCCCACTCACTCTGCCTCCAGAACACACCCAGAGAGCCCGAGTGGAAAGCGCACCTGCCCCAGCACCGCCGCTAACTGCTAACCGGCACCAGTGGAGAAGCTGCTGCCACCATGAAGGAGACAAAACAAAACAAAGAAAGAAATCAACCCGGCAAAAGGCCAGCATCTGTTAATATATCCTCACCACTGACAAAAACAATGAGCAGAACAGTGTGGCGACTCCTCAAACAGTCAAACACAGAATTACCACGTGACCCAACCATGGGCTCCTAAGGACACACTCCAAGGAACTGAACAAAGGTGACTCAACACCTGTGTTCACTGCAGTAACGTTCACAGTAGCCGAGACATGGACACAGCCCACATGCCCATCAACCCGGGAACGGAGAAGCTCAATGTGGTCCCTCCACACAATGCAACGGCGGTCAGCCACCGAGAGGACTGGAGCACTGATGAAGCTACCTTTGCCTGGACAGCAGGTGACAGAAGCCAGTCCAAAAGGCCACATGCCGTATGGTTCCATTCATATGAAATGTCCAGAATAGGGAACTCCAGAGCGGGAAAGCAGACTGGTGGCTGCCAGGGGCCGGGGAGAGGGCAAGCAGCGAACGACTGCTCAAGGGTACCTGGTTTCCTTCTGGGGTGATGAAACTGTTTGAGAACCAGACAGAGGTGGTGGTTACACAATACCGTAATGGACTAAAACCCGGTAAAGTGTTCAAGATGGTTAATTTCATGTTATATGAATTTTGCCTCAATAATAATTTTCTTAAAAATGGCAACAACAAAAGGGTCCCTTCACCCCCGCGATCCCAGCCCACAGCTACACTGAAGGCCATGAAGACCGGCTGTGCCCAAAGGAGATATTTTAAATGAAAAGGCTGGTGACCGTGGGGCCTGGGAAAGACAGTGCAAGGTCACCTTGCCAGGAAGGACTAACCGGTGTCCGCCAGGGCCACCTGGCAAACCCTCCAGGAGGGACAAGGGCTGCTTCAGCGAGCGGCCCGACTGCCCTGGGAGGCTCCTCATCTGGCACCAGAGCTGGACCCTCAGGGCCTTCCCAGATGCTGCCCCAGGGGGAAGAATGGAGCCCGGTTCAGCAGAAGCCAGCTGGGCGTGAACAGAAGGACCTTTCATTCCTGAAGTCCTCCCCGAGCCACTCGGACACAGCGCGCCTTTACACGAAGTTTTGTAACGGTAAACAACCGTGAAAACGAGTGCTCTGCTGTGACGAGCGCTGAGGAAGGCTGTTTCATGATGATAATTTTGTTTCCTGATTTTCTTTCCAAGATTATTAAAGAGGGCACCTTTCAACGTTAGCCAGTAATAATAAAACCCTTAATTCTTCTAAGGCTTAGACTATCAAAGGAAAGAAAAAGATTATTTAAATTACACTGCATCCATCTCTACGACTGACAGATGGATAGGTAGTAGACAGATGTGTAATTCTGACCCTAAACGTTGAAAAACTATTGGGCTATAACACAAATGTTTAGTTAAATAGTTTACTATAATTTTTTAAATTATGATAACATACATGTAACAATAAATTTACCATTCTGGCCATTTTTTAACTGTACAGTTCAGTGGCAGTACGTGCATTCACACTGTTGTATGCTTCCTGTAATTTGTAAAGGTCTTAATCATGTCACTGATGTCTCCCCCAGCACCTGGGGCTGGTGAGGAGAACAGGCATTGTTCTTGGGTGACAGGACAGGAAGCAGAGGGCCCATCCTCATCGAGGGAGGCACGGGGCACAGTGCAGGAGGCAGGAGATGGGCACTGCATGGCCCCGTCTGGCTCTGACAGTGGCAGCGTCGTGACTGGGGGGACAAAGTCCTGGCTGGACGAGGTGTCCTTTACAGCTCCAGCAACCGACAGCAGTCCCACAACTGAGGCTTCCTCTGGAGCTCTTTGCTGCACCCCCGTCATGCTCAGGCCCCCTGACCTCTGGGGCAAGCTAACAGCAGCACCCTGCTTCTCACAAAGGACGGTCCTGGCTGATATGACCACCACAAGCAGGCACCTAGACGGACTCAGGTGCAGTCCCCCCCCTTTGCAGACGCTGCACCCCTTCTCTGCAGCCGGAGCCTCCTCAAACAGCCCTGCTCAGACCAGGCTCGGTTTTTGGTTTTTTTCATCAGCACAAAGGCAATCTATCAGGTCCAAGCCCGCAGACATGGGGCTTTTGTGCAGGGCTGAAAGAGGGATTACATTTCAGGAATAGCAAACCTACTCTCTCTCCTGGGGGCGGGCAGCAGACACGCCGGTGTTGAATGCACTTTTTGTTTACCAGCTCAATTAGCAGAGCCTTCGAGGGGATGACGACAGACACGCACTCTGCACTCAGCGAATGTTCAGAATGCTCAGAGTTAACCGGGCAAACAAAAACAACTACGGGAAGAGGGGATGGAAAATCGCCACCTGCCCACCAGCCACGCAGCCATGCTCTGGGCAGCAAGGGACTCTTGGTCACCACCAAACCCAGCAAGCGGCCAGGGACACCGGAACTTCAGACGATTCCCCAAAAAACACAGACCCCACTTCACGCAGGCACTTAACGAAAGGCAACGTCTCGTCTGACAAAGGCTCTGGGCAGGAGGTCAAGAGAACAGAATCGGGTTTAAATTAAAACCCTAAGGCCGTGCTGTCCAGTCCAGTAGCCGCTACCACATGTGGCTACTGAGCACTTCACACATGGCTGGTCCACATTTGGCTATGAGTGTACATTACACGTCACCATCCAAAGATGTAGTACCAAAAAGGAATGTAACACACCTCACCAACAAATGCCACGTAACTGCAATTGAGAGGATAACAGTGCAGCTATGTTGGACTAAACTTCCCCTCTTTCTTTTTACCTTTTTAATGTAGCTACTAGAACATTTTAAATGACCTATGTTGGCTTATATTCCATTTCCACTGGACAGAGGTGCTGGGGGACCTCGAGAAGGTCCTGACAGTATTTCATGACAACAGAAATTCCTTCCTGGGTGCAGATGCAGAGGTGGAGGCTGGCATTCCGAGTATGAACGGGAGGCGGATCCCTGCGCAAGGAGGGAGGGAGCAGCACTGGCCGGAGAGGCTGAGCTGCAGGCCCAGGACACCTCACCGGGAGCTCTGGAGCATGCATGGCCATCGGAATCATCCCAAGGTGGGCTGAAATCCGCCCCCCAGCCCCCTGCATGGCCGTCACACCCTGGCAGAATCAGTCACTGCACGAGGGCATGAGAGGATGTGCCCTTGAGCTGGGCATCTCTCCTGGAAGGGGCCGTAGCCCATGGTGCTAGATGCAGCTGGGGCAACAGTCCTTCCTCGGAGGGGGCCTGGCGGGGTGTCCCTCCCCTCTCTAGAGTTCCACCTCGACATCCCCAGTACTCAAGCCAGCCCTCAACGGCCTGTGAGATTCTAGCAACCTTTAGCACACAGTGTGACCACTGTGAACGTTGCAGCCAATGACACATTCAGCAAAGTTCTTAAAACCAGATGCTAAGTCAACTCAGTAATACCAGGCATTACTTCCAGCCCATGCAGAGAGCAAACACTCCCCAAGCACTGTCTGCCTCCCTAATAGAATACACCATGGTCGCCAAACCTCAGGGGAAACTGCAAACGCAGGCACAGCACTTGATAAACGCCCAGTAAACCCAGTTTCCACTTCCTGGCCCCCAAACAGCAGAATAAAATAAATATGGCAACTGACAAACCGGAAAAGACTCACAGCACAGAAGCAACCAAAGCCCCCATCCTGCCCTTGCCAGTGGGGACCTGAGGCCCAGGTCATGCTAGATGCACACCTGGCGCTCTGCCTGCCACAGCAAGGCTCAGGGAGCAGATCACCCACTGCTGGTCTCTGCATTACAGCGGCTTATCACAGGTTGAGCACAGTGACAATCAAAGACACTTAGGTCCCTCGGACAAAGGGAAGGTGCCCAAGGAGCTACTTGAGGGTACAACTTGTCTTATAAAAAATGCCATTTTCCTACCTCTTCTTCTCTTTTGAAAAGAGAACAGAAAGAAGGGAATGTTTCATCTTATGTCAACAGGAGATAACTCCAAGGAGACAGACTCTGCTTCTCAATCTCAGGAAAGAGTTATTTTACAGAAAGAAACAGGAAACCAGAAACAGAATAAAACCAAGATACATCTACATTTAAGGCTGGGTGCAATGGCTGATGTCTGTAATCCAAGCACTCTGGGAGCCAAGGTGGGAGAATCACTTGAGGCCAGGAGTTTGAGACAGCCTGGGCAACATAGTGAGACCCTGTCTCTACAAAAAATTTTAAAAATTATCCAGGCGTGGTCGTGCACGCCTATAGTCCCAGCTACTCCGGAGGCTGAGGCAGGAGGATCACCTGAGCCCAGGAGTTTGAGGTTGCTGTGAGCTATGATGATACCATGGCACTCCAGCCCAGGCAACAGAGTGAGACCCTAGCTCAAAACAAAATAAAAGATAAATCTACATTTGAAAAGAAAAAAGCTAAAGAGAACCTTTCTGATAAAGAAAACTTCTATGATTTTAAACATACAAATCTGTGCACCTGTCCGCAGCCCTGTCTCCCAGGCTGTATGAACAGACGTGAGGGTGTGTGTCTGAGCACGTCTGAGGGTTGCTGGTATCAAACACCCGGCCACCAGCAAGCACAGCTCACCAGGGGACAGAGCTACAGGACACTGCCCTCCACAGCTTACAATCACACTGGTCCTTAAAGGGCCAAGCCTTAATCAAGTGTCCTGGATCCGCTTCCCAGACTTCAAGCACTCATGTACCACCTTTGTCACTTCTGCCACATTCAAATACCACCTATTTCAGTGGTCCCCAACCTGCTTGGCACCAGGCACTAGTTTCAAGGAAGGCAATTTTTTCCAGGGGGAGGAGGAGGGTTGGTTTCGGATGATTCAAGCGCATTACATTTATTGTGCACTCAAACCTCTCTGCTAATGATAATCTGTATTTGCAGCTGCTCCCCAGAGCCAGCATCACCGCCTCAGCTCCACTGCAGATTGTCAGGCATTAGGGTCTCATAAAGAGTGCGCAACCTAGCTCCCTTGCATGCGCAGTTTACAGTAGGGTCCGAGCTCCTATGAGAATCTGACGCTGCCGCTGATCTGACAGGAGGCGCAGCCTATGCGGTGATGCCAGCGACGGGGGAGCGGCTGTAAATACAGACAAGCTTCACTTGTTCGCCTGCTCACCTCCTGCTGTGCAGCCCAGTTCCTCACAGGCCCCCAACCTGTACTAGTCCTCGGAGCAGCACAGACAGATAGATACTATAGTATCACCTGCTTAATCAATCTCTCTTCAGAGCAACTTTAAGTTCTTCTAAACCTTAAGTTTATCCTAAGCAATAATACTTACAAACTCACACCTTTAATGTCGTCCAAATACATATTAAAACATAAACAAATAATCAACAAACATCACATGTAACACCCATTGAGGAAAACCCAATCACACCAAGCTACGTTTTATAGAACTATTAGGCAGTTGGAAAAACAACAAATCCAAAAATCCAAACCATCTCTTTATTCTCTCTCACTTATCTAAAGTTTACAGTCTAAACCAAAGATCTCAGAAAACATTCAAAATTAGTTATTCGGACTTGTTTGATTTTTCCTGTTCCTTCCTTCTTGGTTTACTTAGCCCACTATTGCTCCTGATACAGTCTCTTTAGGGAGCAAAAGGCCCTCTCTTGCACACACACGACTGTCACCCAGAACCAGAAAGGACCCAAAAGGATGTTGCTTGACTTTCTCAACAGCCTGATAAGAACTTTCAAATTAAGGAAACCAAAGACTTCAGTGGTGGGAAACGTTTAAAGAGATTTAAAGGTATGATCTGATCATTGCTATTAAAATGAGAACCCACATTGCCATAAAGGGTTCTTAACCAGTGGCTGAAATTTACTTTTTCAGATAATACACCTTGACTAATCATATTTTGTTAAACAGTTTATGTGTTGAGCTAAGAAAAAAAAAAATGCTCATATAATTAAATCAATCTATTGAGGCCTTTCCATTAAGGTAAGGGGACATTTTTAGCTTTTCTCTTCAGAAGATTTTAATACCTGTTAGCAAGAGTTGGGAGTGGGAATTTAATAGGTACTTTTAGAATAATTATCCTACCAGTTACATACATTTGAGAATCTGAAGTTCACGCAGCCCCAAACACTTCGGGTTGCAGAATCCATTCATAGACTGATTGCCCAGCTCAGACTGAGTGCTGCAAAGATGACAGCGACTTTCACACGATGTCCCTGCAGGTCACGGGCCTCTACCAGGCCAGGCCCTGCCTTCACGAGAAGCCAACAGTCCGGGGCTGGGGAACTCAGAGTGCTCCTGGCCAGCACAGGAAGGGTTGAGCAAGGAAGAGATGGTGCCGGCGGCGAGGACAACGGAGCAGGAGGCCAACCGGCCAGAAGGTCCTGCCCAGAGACGGCGACAGCCATGAGAACACACGGGGCCTCCAGCCTCCGCTGGCCGGTGTCAGGACAGGGGTGAGGGAAGTGTTCAGATTTCAGCAATGCACACTCTATATGGTAAAGCTGTCCTGACCAACCACCCCCTCACCCGACTCTCCAGATCAGCGGAGGCTCTCTTTTTCTCCTAAAACACACCTGTCACGCCCGCCGTCCACACTGGAGCTGGTAGGGGGCTCACCCACGCCCCTCCACACCGACCAGCAGGGAACTCGGTCCTCAAGTGCCAGCGGTGTGGTTTCCAAACTACCTTCCACCCGCTTACTTGTAACTGTAATTACATCACTTAATTAAATATCGCATAAATCGATTAAATGGGAGTTTTAATAAGAGTAACTATAATTACATCATTTGATTAAACATTACACACATTGATTAAATAAGAACTTAAATAAGAGGGTTTTTTCCTATGAAAATCAAGTTAAATGTTTTGGGAAGCCTCAATGAAGTTGCTTTTTAAAAAAAAAAAAAAGTTTAGGAAACTGTGGGCCGAGACAACTTCAAAGATGAGGGAGTGTCTAACAGCAGCCGTTATGCTCCGTTTCTTATTTATTTACATGTAATTACTCATGTTCCAAGAGAAGAATCAGGCAGAGCATCTGCTAGCCTTCCCTCAACCCCTGAGTCCTAGGAGCTCCCTCAAACCGGGCTTCGGTCCTGTTCATTTTTGTAGCCTTAGGGTCCAGCACGTGCTGGGCACACAGCCAGTCCTTGCTGGTGGGGCTGATGTCAATGAAGTGGCACACAGCAGCCAACCAGGTGGGGACGTGGAAGCTCCAGGGGCAGGTGCTATGGCATTTCAAAGGCTGAGATGTGACTTCTGGTCAAGGAGATGAGGAAGGTCACCATTTCCCACAGGGGTGAGATGAGCCGTGGGCAGAACCCCAGGTGCAGAGAAGAGGGCAGGAAGCCCCAGGGTGGGGAGGTACACGAGCAGGTGCAGGACATCTGGAGGGCACAGGAGCACCAGCCGGGCAGCTGGACCCAGTGGCAGAACCTGGCTGGCGGGACCCCCACTGTCTGGGGAACTACCCCAGCCCTCCAGGGAACAGGGCCCAGGGAGGCCCCCAGGCTGTGGTCCATGAGGGAGCTCCATGCACAACAAACGTCACTCCTGGACTTATGTGACTATGGAAAGTCCTGAGCCACACAGCACACGCTGGGGCCGGCTGACACACGCATGGGGCACAGCACACACTCTTCCTTACCCGCAGGGGGTCTTGGCAGTGCTATGTGGCTAATGCTTCTCCACTGCACTTGTCAAGCAAAGCGCAATGAAGTTCAAACCCAAACTGAGGCTAAACCCCACAAAGCCAGAAGCAGCAGAACCATGAGCAGAACTCAGACCCGTGAACTTGCAGGACGGAGAGAAAGCCCCTTTTCCCTCCCTGAGTGCTGGCAATACAGTAGGGCATGTTTTTGCCTCTTCCCTTCAAGCAATCCACATCTTCCAGAAAAGCTGCCTTTAAAACAAAAAGTCCCAATTTCCCTATAACACACAGAGCTATACAAGCAGAGTAAGTATTGGAAAAGAGCCAAAGAAATGGGTTTAGATAAAAAGGAAGTGCAGGCAGTTAATATTTTGACCTTAGCTAGACCAGCGCTAGCCAGCAGAACTCTCAGTAGGGACAGAAATGTCTCCTACCCACACTGTCCAGCAAAGCAGCCACCAGCAACACCTGGCTGTTGGACCTGAAAAACGTGGCTGGCTGGAAGAACTCAATCGCCCAATAGCCACGCGTGGCTAGTGGCTGCCATACTGGAGGGTACAGAGCTAGAAAACATTGGTAATCATGTTGGAAGCGTTTCCTAGCAATGATGAGATACCTAGGATCTCCTGAGCAGCACCACCTGCCAGGCACTGCCCTGATCCCTGTGCATTATCACACTTCATCCCGATAAAAACGTTCTGAGCTATTTTAAAAGAATCATGGGAAAGAAAATTAATTTGAAAAGAAACTACTGAATAGTTTATAATGCATCAACCAAAGGTCAGTGCTAAAACAACCCTCAAACTGTGATACCCGAAAAGGAACCAAACACTGCCCAGGTAGCACACGGCTTCTTCCTCAGTTTCCGCAGAGAGAGACAGAACGGAGGGCGAGCTCACATGGAATGTACTTTTCACATTAAAGCCACCAAGCTGTTAGTGTAAGTCCTTGTCCCCTTTCAAGAAGCAGACTCTCTCATGCATTACAACTATAATATAAAATCTAGTTTTCAGGTTCCTTTTTGGCCCGCAAGGGAGAGAGCAGCATTAAGGAAGCTGTTGTTTTCTTGAAAGGAACCTCCAGTCCCCACCCAGGCCCTATAAATAAAGGGGCTGGTCGGTGGCAACAGCTGCTGGCTAGAGGCAGCCTGAGCCTTCCCCACCAGGACGAAAGCAGGATTACTCCTTCAGGAAGAAAACAAAAGTTCCTGCTGATCGGGCTCAGCCCAGCAAGGAAAAGAAAAGACTGAATAGAAGCACAGCCTTGGGGACTCGTTCTGGACAAAAATAAAAGAGTCTCCCACTGGATTTCTCTTTAAAAAGCAAAAAAACTAACAGGCTCGGAGACAAGGACAGAAAGGAGAAGAGGACTGAGAGAGACTAGAGCCAGGACGACAGGCTCCAAGTATCTTTCATCATGGGCCAGTCAACCGTTCTTCCCTTAGACACACAATCTGGATTTAATGTTCAATTCCATAAACATTGATAAACTTTCACTGTTGGATGAAGTAAAGGATCTCTCAATCTGCAAAATGATAGCATGCACTTTCAGCTACTGATTAGCAATGGGACTTCTAGAGAATTCCAGACAGCCTGAGAAATTACAACTACCCATGGTGCAAGTCTCAGAACCAACAGGCTCCACAAACAGACCTGCATGTCCTGTGATGGGTGAAACCCAGAAGGCCTGTGCTAAGGTGAGACAGCAAACCCGCACCCGCGGGCACAGCAAACACACCCACCTGTGCACAGCTCCTCCAGGGCTGCCCTCCCCTGAGGACCCCCGAGCGTGTCCACAGAGAGGTTTGTTCACAGGCTGTGCTCAGGAGGCAGGAGGGCAGAACTCCAGGCTCAGAGACAGGAGATGCCAAGCTCACTTTCTGTTTTGCCCTTTACTTCCTTGGGGGCCACCAAGGGTCTCTCTGCATCTCAGTTTCCTCTCACAAAGCCCCGTAGGGACGTGCAGTGTGAGAACGCCCACGGGAGGAAAAGCAAGGGCACAGGTGTGGGTGGGAGGAGTAG
This sequence comes from Lemur catta, assembly GCF_020740605.2. Lineage (NCBI taxonomy): Eukaryota > Metazoa > Chordata > Mammalia > Primates > Lemuridae > Lemur > Lemur catta. Next base: position 4,640,517 of record NC_059135.1, read on the forward strand.
GGATGGAGCTAAATGATGACCATCGCCTAGCTGAGGGCGGAAGCCACAAGTCTCCAAAGGAAAGGGCCGTGGGTCAGCTGAGGGCACCTGGCAGGGCAGGCCTCTCCAGATCACTTCCCCACCTTTTTCCTGGATCTCCATTTCTGAACATCCTTCTGCCTCAACCCGTAACAGGAAAGCAGAGAAGCAAAGACGTCTAGCCTGCGCATCCAAGCTGTGTGCGCACCCTGTGCCAACAGCTGCCCGCTGCCCTGGGGGTGGGCACACTGGCAGTGTGGTTCCTCCCAAAATTCATGCCCGTCCAGAAGACACACAGGGACGAAGGCCATGTGACAGCAGAGGCAGAGGTGGGAGTGATGCAGCCACAAGCCAAGGGATGCCCAGCATTGCTGGGAGCCACCGGAAGCCAGAAGAGGCAAGAAAGGGGCTTCTGGAGGGAGCACGGCACTATGCACACTTTGACCTTGGACTTCTGGCCTCCAGAACTGTGAGTGAATAAAGGGGCCTGCACCTCCCAGTCTGTGGCAGCCACAGGACACTAACACGGGGCCCTGTGGGCAGGGAATTCCAGGGCTCACTCGTGTTTAATCATAACAACTTCCTGCCTGGACACACACCGCATCCCTCCCAGAAGGTCTGCTGGGCCCCGCCAGATGAGGAAGCGCCGGGCACATGACATAAATATGAGACGCAGGAGACGGCACCTACTCACTCGAGACACGGAGAATCCAGGCCTGTTTCATAAAGTAAAGTGCTGGTCAAAACTCACGGCGCTCTTGGTCTGTGCATTTCACTGTTTATGAATGCTTAGCTTGGGGGAAAAACACATAACCGTAAATCAGTATTGATCCCAGCTAATAATAGACGGGTGATATGCATTCAGCAGTACTTAAGTCAGCAAGTGACTTTAGAAAGCATTAAAAAAATAAAACAATTGAGGGATGGACAGATAAGAGACAATGCAAGCAGTCAGATGTTGCTTGTAGAACGTAGGTAGTCAGGGTACAAGTGCGCACTATAAAATTCTTCCCACTTTTCTGTATGTTTGAAATGTTTCATAATAAAATGTTATAAAAAATACTTCACCGGCAAAACATCCTTTTAAAGTTTTTTTAGAGATGGGTCTCACTATATTGCCCAGGCTGGTCTCGAACTCCTGTCCCTCAAGAGCTGCTCCTGCCTCCGCCTCCCACGTAGCTGGGACTACAGGAACCCACAGCATTTTTAAATACCAATAACATGAGAAACTTCTGTGATTTACACTTTAAAACAGGACTTTTTAGGATATTCTCATCACAAATAAATAGGCAAAGTATCTCCCTAATAACATTCAAACACAAGAAAGGATCCCTGGTTAGTTCCTATCAACTACCCCTTTTGTACGTCGCACTGTGAATCATGCTGGGGAGGCAGGAGCTGTGCAACCACACACGCAAAGTGAAGAGAACACACAGAAGATGAACTTTTAAAGTATCTTGATTCCCATAAAACAGACATTGCAAAGCTAAGTAACCCCTTCACCTTCATTTAAAATGCTGGCGAGGGGCACAGAGCTCCGCACAGCCTGGGACCAGCGCCAGGCGCACACTGGGCCCTGTGTCTGGTTCCAGGCAGACAAGTCCTCAACTACGTGTTAAATGGGTAGAAAATGCAAGAACCTTAAACTGCAGAGTAGCACCTGAAGCTGTACTCAGAGGTAGCAATGCTTGCACAGAATTTGCAGAGAGCTGGGAGCTGGTCGCAGGTATCTTAGCCTGAGCAACTGGACTGAGATCCTTCCCCCATGTGAGGCACCTTGAGGCCTCCCTGGCCTACTGTATGTCAGACAAAATCAATATCCGTGGAAAACAGTGCTCAGTCATAGTAACAGCATCCCCCGGGAGTCTGACCGCTCAAAAGCAAGGCTCACGGTCTTAATTTAAATCAGGTCTATCGGTTCAAGGAAAGCATCACATGCTGTCACATGTTGGTCATTAGTAGCTGGACCACTTTAAGATTCAATGGATACAGGCCAGGGTCATGATCATAAATAGATTTTAAAAGGTTGTGTGGGCTGGAAAAAAATGTGCATAACAAAAAGTAATTGCGAAGAGGAAGACCTATCGACTCCTCCAGAGATAATTTCCTCTAAATGGAGGGCTAGAGTAGCAACGACACACGCACCAAGAGGCCTAGCTACAGGAGGCACCGAGACCGGGGGTTTGGGAATCAGAGACTCCCACCCATGGCCCGGCTTCCCGGTTACAGCCATGCGACCTGGAGCCCCTGTTTAACCCACAGGAGCCTCAGTTTCCTCATGCGTAAGAGAGGGTAACAATACCGACCTCACAGGGGTCGTGACAAGGACTAAATCAAACAACACAATTAAGCAGCCGGCACAGTGCCTAGCACATACCAGACACTCAATAAATGCTAGTTTCCTTCTCTCGTGCTCCATTCAGAGGCTCCTTCCAAAGCTGCAGCAAAGTTAATTACAATCCAGTGAATGTGGCAAATTCCTAGAATATACCCAGAAAGCAAAAATCACTCTACCCAAAAACAGGATGATTGCTTTATTAACAATCCAAGTCCCGGGGCTATAATTTACACAAGAGAAAGTTATAAAACTACAACTTCTTGTCCGATTATAAAAGTAGAACAGTGTTCATTAAGGACCCTGGATCCAATTAATGCATGAATTTCCTCCCAAAGCATCTTAGTTTCTGCCGGGGTGGAGGATACCAGGACTGACTAGCACGGGCTCGGGAAGCTCCTTCGGGGCCGCCGCAGTCATCTGGGCAAGAGTCACAGCAAGTGTGAACGAAAGCTGCTGCCCAGAGAGGAGGGCCCGGGAGCGGCAGCAGATTCAAGACGGGGCAAGCGACAAAAGAACCAGAGATAGGCCAGGTATGGTGGCTCTGGCCAGTGAGCTATGACAACACCACTACAGTCTAGCCAGGGAGAAAGAGCAAGGCCTTATCTCAAAAAAAAGAAAACAACCAGAGACAGAAAAAAAGAGGGGCAGGGAAAAAGAACTGAGGTGTGGAAAGGGACCTAGGGGGACAGCAACAGGGGATGACTGTAGGAGGGGGAAGGCTGATGCTCGCGTGCCACCAGGCCCTGGGTCCGTGCAATCCGTGCTGCTGGACAGCAGTGAGCTCTGCTCCAAAATGCAGAAGGGAGAGAGCTGCAGGGAACGCCCCTCCCCACGGTGAGTGGCCAGAGGGTAAGAGAAGACCTACCATCCCTCACCGTCCCTCAGCCCCACAGTGGTCACCGCACACTATGATCCCTCGATTACAGTCCTAATGTGTGAGGATTCAACCACACTGCTGCTCACTAGGACATGGGATCATCAAGGCACAGTTTCAATCACTCTTAATGTAACAGATGAATAAAGGAATCACTTTAGATCATGTGAATAGCCTTAAAGCTTAATTAAACACTGATTTCCTTTAAAAACATTGCATGACATAATCTGTTATATGCAAAAATGTAAGTACTATATATACCCCAATCTCTCAGCTCAAATATTTTATCATCATTTGTTGAGATTTGTGTTTTTGCTCATTTTGACAACATCAAGGTATTAGTTTGCTTTGGAGAAAAACCTTAAGCTAGTCCGTGGAAAAGCCATAAATATAAGTTGAAATTAAAAGCCTGATATTCTGTAAAATATGCCAAAAGTCAAACTTGGGAGGGAAGAAAGGAAGTTATGTTTCAACTTGACTGGAAGTCAGTGGCTTTCTTCTACAAACAGAAGCAGCTTAGGCTCAAATCTGTCAACAGTTTTTAAATCAAAGGCCTTCGATTCTGCCTTAAACACGAAGTCAATTACAGTTCTAATCCAAAAAGGTATTTAATGGGCCTTTATTTAAGTTTACAGATACGTTTCCCAAATCCTGAATTAGCTGTGTAGTCCTGTCAACGTCCTCGCCAGCCAGGCAGATCGGGATGAGCTGAAGAATCCCTGCCTGGGGCCGTGCCTGTGGGTCAGGCCCTCAGCCCGAGAAGGAAGCCAGGCCCACCCATGCCCGGCCCCCAGCCTCCCCTCCTGCAGCAGCCCTGCAGGTCAGCAGCCAGTGGAAGCCCCAGGTAAAAGGTGTAACTAGCTGCACACCTGAATCAACTGGCAGGAACTAAGAAAAATTCTACCATGTCAGGAAACATCTCCCGCCCCCCAACCCCATCCCTGAATCAGTGGCAGAGCCTCCTAAACCCCTGCTCTTCCCCCACACATCCTGGCAGCCCCCACCTGTAGAGTTTCTACAGGTCATTTGTTTGTTGGTGGTTGGGAATTCAGAATACTTTTCCCAAGGAAATATTAATACTGGAAACACGGGTCCTAGACAGCTCACTGAACCCCTTCACCCACAAAGATGCAGAAATACCATGTTCACATAAAGAACACAGACTGAGAGGCGGAGCCAGGTGAGACTCAGAAAACTGACCCCACGCAGGAGCTCAGAATAAGGACTGCGGGTGGGGCCGCCCCAGCACCAACCCCGGGAGACAGCGGTCACCTCTCACCTTCCAGGGTCCCCTTCCTTCCACGGGCCTTTTCCACACAGCCCAAACACAAGGCAGCAGCACACACTTCAAAGAAACACTCTCACATCTTTTGTCTGTGCTGACAGTCTGATCAACACTTTTTATGACTTTGCAACAGAACATGAGAAACTGACGGGGTGGAGCATCCAGTGGTGACCAGAGGTCTCCTGGAGCATCGCCTGGCCTAGTGGAGAAGTCCACACCTGCAGTTGAAAGCACCTGAAAAGGACATGCATTCATCTCCCATCGCCGCTGCAATCAAGTACCACAAACCCAGTGGCTCAGAACAGTGCCAATTTACTGTCTTTCGGTTCTGGAGCTCACGAGTCCAACATGGGTCTTCCACAGTCACGGCTCCTCTCTGCCTCTCCTCCCCCCTTCCCTCTTCTACTCCTAAGTACTCTCATGACTACATTGGGCCCACGAGGTGGTCCATCTCAAAGTTCTTAACCCCAATCACACCTGCAAAGTTTTTGCCATGAAACGTAATCACAGGTTCTGGGCACTGGGGCATGGGCATCTCTGTGGGCCATTGTTCTGCCACAGGAGGGGAAGGGGAGAGGAGAAAGCAGGTTAACTCTTACACCTAAAAATACTTCTTGACATATGCTCAAGTCCTGTTATGCTCCTTGTAACTGAAGAAAGAGACGGACCAAGTAGCTCTGAACGGGGGTCTAGTTAAACAAATGGCATAGCCATAGGACCGAAAGGCACAGGTTCTATAAAAAAAAAAAAAAAAGAAAAGAAATCTAAGCATACACATGTGGAAGATGCACAAACATATTGTGAATGGGAAAAACCAAACTGTAAAACAATATTAGAAGGATTTCATTTTTCTTTTAAAAAGTGAAGAACTACCCCATCTCACACCATACACAAAAATTAACTTAAAATAGATCAAAGACCTAAACATAAAATTCCATAAGACTCTAAGAATAAAACGTAAGAGGACTATATCCTCATAAACCTTGGATTAGGCAGTGATTTCTTAAATATGACACCAAAAGCCCAACCTACCGAAGGAAAAAATAGGTAAATTAGATTTCAATAAAATTAAAAACTGTAGTACATCAAAAAACACTATCAAGAATATGAAAACACAAACGATAGAATGAAAGAATGTATTTGCCAATTATGTATCTGAGACACGTCTGTTATCCAAGATACATAAATAACTCTTACATATCACAATAAAAAGACGACTCAATTTAAAAATGGGCAAAAGATGTGAATAGGCATTTCTCTAAGAAAATATACAAACAGCTAACAAGCACATTAAAAAAATGTTCAACACCCTTAGTCATCAGGGAAATGCAAACCAAAACCACAATGAGACACCACTTCACACCTTCTAAGTCGGCTATAAGCACAAAGACTGGCAAGGACGTGGGGAAATCGGAACCCTCATACTCGGCCCGTGGGGACTTCTGCACAACAGCCAAAAGGTGGAAACAACCCAAGTGTCCATCCACACATGATGGATGAGCAAAATGCAATGTATACGTACAATGCAACATCATTCAGTCTTAAAAAGGTAGGAAATTCTAACACACGCTGCAATACGAATGAAGCCAGTCACAAGAGACCACATATTCTATGATTCCATTTATGTGAAATGACCAGAATAAGCAAATCCATAGAGACAGAAATTAAATTAGAAGTTGCGAAGGCTGGGGGGAGGAAGACATTAAGAGCGTCTGCTACTAAGGGATACAGGATTCTTTGCGGGGAGGGTGACAAAAATGTTCTGAAATTAGATAGTGATGATGGTTGCCCGATTTGTGAATATTCTAAAAAAAAACCAAAACACTGAACTGTACACCTTAAAGAAGTGAATTTTATGCTATATTAATTACATTTCAATTAAAAAAATTTAAGAGTAGAAAATTACATATTAAATTTCATGGGCATAGGAAATTTCTGGAAGGAGCTAACATTACTCACAACCACACAACTGTGGTTCGTCTGGGGATTTGGACAAGGCATATCCTTTAGCTTTGCATTTCCTGTGCTATCTAATTTTTTTTTTTGAACAGTGAGTATACATATGTTAGTAATGAGAAAGTGATTTAAAATCTTAGAGAATAATGCTTACAATGAGGGAGACACTGGCACCAACGTCATCACCCACCAGCAACCGGAAGGTGTGCTCAGTGCAAGGCCTCTTAGCCTGCTGGAGGGCAATGGGTCAGGACACGACACACCAGCGCTTGCTCCCCTGAACAACGTTCCCACCTCGGGACACCCAAATCACCCCATCATTTCTTATAAAGTCTAAACAGCAAATTTAAAAAAAAAAAATCCTCAATGAAATGTGTAATGAATATTTTTCCCCTTATTAAAAACAGACCTGTTCAAGACTCTGGTCATTATTTCAGAGCTCCAATGTGTGTATGCTCTGCTCCTACCCACAGCACCTCGTGGCTCCTTGTGAGATCAATTTGCACAGTATATTTACGGCTTAGAGCGTAATTGCATTATTGCAAGTTACCGCGGTAGCAAGTGGCTGCGTCATTCTGATCAAACGCTGCGAGCGGAGTCCCTGGCCAGGAATGCAGCCCCATCCCAACATAACACCGTTCCTATGGGAAAACCAGACCAGGCTTCCTGGAACTCAGCGTGGGGGAGAGTGGGCTGGACTCTCCGGGGTCTTTCGTTTCTCCAGAAGGCGAAGGCTGGAGGGTAGCTAGGTTAAGCAAAAAGGGAGAGGAAGTTGAGGGAGACGTGAGAACATTCTGGAAGGGCTCTGAGTATTTTCAAGGGCTTAAAAGGTCAGATTTCAAAACATGTGGTTTTCCTGGTCACACTTTATTCTTAGAATCAATCCTATGCATCAGAGATACTGGGACGGAGGGAAACCAAAGCCAGGGAGACACACAGAGGTCCAGAGAGAACTCTGCTGCCAGAGACTGACAGACAGCAAATGTGTATTCATGGCAACAAGGAAGAGGTGACAGGAGGGGACGGCCCTGGCCCATCTCCACTGGGCGCCACACACCCCTCCACACACAGACACACACACAGGTGCACGCAGCCCCCGCAGAACTGAAGGGGCCCCATCAACGGGGGCGTTCACTGCACACCCTGGTGGACCAGGCACAGAGCTAGGCCTCTCCCCGCAGGGAAGGCCTCCAGCCTCCTCCTCCTCCTCACCACCCCTCCCCGCAACCCCACCCTCCTACAGACCCGAGGCCTGAGCTCGGCCAGGCTGAGTATGCAGCCTACGGTCACAAACAGGCAAAGCCAGGACTCTGCCCCGGGCACATCTGTCCCTGAGGACCCCGCTATTAGTCCAAACCTGTCACTTTACAAACAGGTGGCCTGTGGAGGGGAGTTAGGCCACCCAGGGCCACAAAACCTCACTCTCATGAGGAAAGGCTGGAGGAAAGCCCCACAGGCTTCTCAAAGGGCAATCAGCCGTCAACAGTTAACTGCAAATCTACGTTCTGCCCTTTGGGAAATGCAGCCAGGTCAGTCATTTCCACAAGGTACAACCCAACACACACCACGAAGGCACACACAGGCCAGGCAGAACCTGGGGGCCCACTCTGGGGCCTGTCTGGGTGGACCCCGGCAAGTTCATGAACCCTCTGTGCCTCAGTTTCCTTATTCAGGTAGCAGAGAAAGTTCTAGGACAGGATGCTGGGAGGATTAAGTTGGCTTGTTTAGGTCAAGCACTTAGAGTTCTTGGCAGAGAGAAAAAGCCAATAAATCTTCACTGACATCATCATCATCATTTCTCATTTTCCATAAGTTCTCTTTTTATAAGTTTTCAAATGCCAGAATTTGGGGGATGAATTCAGACTCGATGCCTTTACCAAATCAAAGTGACCTCGAGACTGTACCTGGCATCATGGTCTTCAGTTACTTCCTAACTCCTGTAGCTCCACCACTGGCCTTCCCAGCTGCGGTAGGTGAGCAGGGCTTTCCAGCCCTGAATAAGAGCAGCACACAGCGAACAGCAGCTTCCAAGAGGAGAGATGTCTGGGAATCACAGAAAGAGAGAGGGTCTGGGGAGCGTCTGGGTGTCCCCATGACCGCCGGTTCCCACCTTCCTGGCTAGTTCCCCGAGTGGGAACGTCCTCAGGGCTTCGCCTCACAGGACCAGGAACAGGTGGGCTTCATGTCCTGAGGCTCTGCTCTGACAGCAGGAGGCAGACCCTCCCCCAGCAGACAGAACCCAGGTCAGGGCACCAGCCAGGAAGACGAGCCCGCCCTTCTCCACTCACCCTGGATCTCCAGACGGCCCCGGGGCAACAACAGTCCCACTAAATGCTCACTGTCCTCAGAAACGGTCAAGCCCAGATCCAAAATTACACAGCCCTCAGTTCAAAGTTAACGTCTACGTTCCCAGTGAAGAAGAGCAAAAGACCACACCAGCTTGTGTCCAGGTTCCAGCCAATACAAACTTCCAGAAACACATTCACTCAGGGGTAAACAAGTGCCACTGCCTGACTGAACAAGAAATGACTTCTAAACTCGAGGCTTCTGGACCTTACAGTCCAGTAGAGCAACCTGCAATACTCACCTTACTGCACTTTCTCAGGCAGTTGGTGCACTAATATGTATTAATATAACTAATACATATTGGTTTGTATTAATCTAAACACACATGAGGGAGGGGGGACCAAAGCACTGGAAACAAAGACCACCTCCCACTGAACTCAGCCAGAGGCCCAAGAAGCTGCCCCCCAGCCAGAGGTCAGGGCGGGCCCAGGTGCCCGGTCTGCCCAGGGGATGGGTAAGAAGAGTCCAGGCACTCATGGCCTCTCTATTGAAGCCCATCTCTGGTTTGTGTGGCCACAGATTCCCCCAAAGCTCATCTGCAGAAGGAGTCTGGGGCCTGCAGGCCTAGGAGGGGCACTGGGAAGAGACCAGTGTGGGCCCTGGGGTCAGCCTGCCCCACCCCCTTCTGCAGCCCCTGGAACAGCGGTTGAGCCCTAGAGTGCAGACGGTAGGTGTAGGTCAAGGACAAAGGGGGCCCAGCTGTCACAGGCCTGTTCTTGGATCCAGGCTGGACAGGAGGAGTTCCCCACGATGGGTCAAGTTCACCGGGAGGCAGCTCCAAGGAGCTGGTCAGCAGCAGGTGTGCTGGGGCGGCCCCACCAGACTGCCCTCCAGCCACCTTCACACATGTACCTTCCTCCAAGTCTCAGTCCACCTGCCCATCCTTTGGGAAACTTCCAGAAGCAAAGCCACAGCCCGTCACCCAGGCTCTTGCGGCACACCATTCTTCCTCGCAGCTCCCACTGAGCCACGGGCAGAAACATGAGGATGCAGCGGCAGGGCCTTGTGGCTTTGTTGTTTAGGCCTGTGTTGCTTTGCCTCGTTGGGGCAGGTGCACAGAGTGGGTGCCCCAAATGCACCATAACATAACCAACCAACCGTCTCCTCGACAAGCCGGCCAGCTCTGGCCCTCAGACACACGGCACGTGCCCGACCAGGGTGCTCCCCGCTCTCTGCCCCTGCACCCTCCAGCCAGCCCCACTCCGCTCCTCACTCTGGCGTGAATCACACCGGGAGACGGCCAAGATCAAAGCAGAAGTTCACAGATGTGGTTTGGGTCAACTCCTCACATTTTGCCAAAAGTAATCTGACAAAAAGAGCCAAGGATGAACAGCTCACGCACGGCCCAGCCTCTGCATGGGGGTGTCTTTCTTTCCTTGCAACTGGCGAGCCCTCCGGCTCCGGCCCTGAATGCTCCTGTGGAGCGACCCGCCCGCGAGTGCCTGTGCCCTGGCGCAGGTGAGTCACGGCAGAGGCCAAACATCTGCGAGCACCTTCCTGTGCGCGTGGCCAGGCGGTACACACTGGACTGGGGCCGGCCCTCGTCCAGACACCAGAGACGGAGTCCAGTGGGCACAAGGACACGGGAGCTGTGAGCAGGACAGTGGGCTCTCTGCATCCCAGAAGGGCGGGGACAGCGAGAAGAGTGGCCTTTCAGAGCAGGCGCACCTCTGGCTCCTTTAGGAAATACTGCTCCTGTTGGCTCAGACAGCTAAGGAAACACCCGCATGGGGACAATGACCACAGCAGCCCCCGCAGCTCTGCCCAGGGCACCGGGGCTCCCGTGCCTGCCGCAGCACCCTGACCTTCACACCCGGCTGTGACCCTCACCTTCACACCCGCCCGCTGTGGCTCTCCAGCTCCAGGACACAGAGACGCCAACAGCCCCACCACCCCTCCAGGAACCCTCTACTATTTTACTGGCTGGAGAGAAGGCATTGTTTGGAAAACTCGAGAAAGTTCCAAATGGCATCAGGGTTTTATGAGGCACTTGGAACTTCCCACCACAGGCTGCTCCCTCCCTAAAGCTGGAGCTGGAGCCTTCCAGATGGGGGGGCGGGGGGGGGGGGGTCTTTCCTTCCCAGAGCCCTGGTGCCCCACCCCACCTGGGGCTGAAATCCAGCCAGCGCTCAGCTTGGGCTTCCTGACACCCAGGTGCCCTGGGGATGGATCCGGGAACAAATGTCACACGCCCCAGTCACACCCCAACTTCCTGAATAAGAAACCCGAATAAACGGTGAATAAATGGTGTGGAGCCACGAAGCAGGCCACACTCTCAGCCTCAGCGTGGACACTGCGCAGCAGGCAGGGCCGTGCTAATTAAAATGAGATGCTCACGATCAGGGTTCCTAATTACCTGCCAAATTAGCGTGCTGTCTTACAGGCTCCTTCCTCCTCCTCCTCCCCAAAGCCCTGCCTTCAACACACCTTTCTATTTCTGAAGATCACCTTCCCCAGAGCCTTCCGCAGGTCTCCTGCAGCGACTCCGAGGTGTTAGTTACAAATAAGCTTCCCTGAGTTTCCGGCCAGAGGTGACTCAGAGGAAAAAAGCCTGTGTCCACCCAGTTAAGGGGCCCCGGAGGGCCGGCCTCGGCCGGGCCCCAGCAGCTGGGGTGGGAGGTGGATGACGCAGTCCGTCTCGGATCCCTAAAGTGAAGTTCCTTTCACACATCAAGTGACCAAAGCTAAGCCATTATCAAAAGGAAATACTACATCACTTACAGATGTCACCGTGCTCACAGATGCCCTGAGTGGCTCCGCTCCTGCAGGCCACCACACCTGCCAGAGATCTTACCCTTGGCTCCCTCCAAATCCAAAGCCCCGAGACACGACTGTCTGACCTACAGTCCCGCGGTGACTCCAGGTGTAAAGTGGAACCGGCTCCAGCAGTTCACACGCAGAACCCACTGCTTCCAAATGTCAACCAAGAAGGCAGGGAGACGCTCGGAGACGCTGAGGACTCAACCTGCCTTCTTAACACTGGTGATGACGACAGCGATTCCAGCAAAGGCCATCACTAAGTACTGACCACGTGCCAGTGACCTCAGATCAGCCTCTGAACTAATCCTAACAAAGCTGCAAGACAGGTATTAACACCACTTGCAGATTAAATAAAACAGAGGCTCAGAGGAACGACACAGGGGTAGGGACCGATTGAAAACTGAAACCCAGAGGAGGCTGTGTGATCTTCGCTGTGGTCACACAGTCGGACGCTCGTGTGTGTGTGTGTGTGTGTGTGTGTGTGTGTGTGTGTGTGTGTGTGTGTGTGTGTGTGTGTGTGTGTGTGAGCAGTTAGTACTGAGGGGGGAGCTGCCTCTCTGTGCCCACAGCAAGCCCCCGATGCTCTGCAGAGCCAGAACCCGGCTCAGGTGAGAGGGACAGGGCCCGTCACGCTGCCCATCGGGCACTCCGTTCTGCAGCTGGGTTCCCGAAATGCCTCACGATTTTGGCCACTGCCCTCTTCTGCTTCTCCCCCCACCTCTCTGAACCCTCCTGGTGTCACCGTCCCCCATTCACAGGGTTGAGCCTCTCTACACCCACAGCAGCTCCGCACCTGTCAGCAACGCCCATCTCCAAACCTCTGCCCGGTGTGCACACCTGCCCGTCCCCACCACCTGGCAAGCGGGAGTGGCACCTCCACCGCTGCCAGGATGCTGATGACTGTAACTGGATGAAGGTGTGAATGCAGGAGCGATGGGGACAATTCCACACTTCCCAGTGCTCTGCGCTGCCCTCAAGCAGCCCACGGCTCCACTTGACCCAGGTGGTCTTCCTGACCTCCAACAACGCCAAGCCTGCAGTACACAAGGAAATCCCACTTGCATTACAGGGACACCAGTGAAGTGTTCCAAGTTACAAAATGCCCCCGATAGAATTTCTTTGCACCAACTTCTCTCTCCTTCCTGCACAAAGTGTATTTCTCAACGCCAGCAAGCACAGAACCTCCAGTGGACCCGGGAGCCACCTCCAGAGGAGCGTGGCCAGAGTGGTGGTGACTTAAACAGCTTCTCACAGTCCTGTCTCAGTGGGTGGCAGCGGCCAGAGAAAAACCATTAGTTGCACAACTCTAGCTTTCTTTCAAGAAACTTTGCAAACTACCTGTATCTTTTTAAAAGCGGGTAAAACAAACCAGGAGGGCACTGCCTGGCTCCTCACAGCTGGGGACTGCTCGGCCCCCCTCTGTCGTCCCCTGAAGCTCCAGGTACTTGGCAAAGCTCACCTGGACTCCCCAGAGACCCCCTTCTACACCTCCCAGCCCCACAGGCCAAGGTGAAGAGCGAAGGCAACACCAGAGAAACCCCCAGCAGTATGTCCTGCTTTCCCTAAAGGGGCCCACCTTGGCATGGGCCCTCCAGGAAGTAAACAGCAACCACCTGCCCTGTGCCTTGGAAAGAAAACACATTGTAACTCATCTCACATAGGGTCCTTAGAACTTGTCCAGCTCCTCTCTTCACCCCCAGAGAATCAACTCCGGAGACCCCGAGGCCTGGAAGCCCCGGTCCAGGACCCTGAGCCTGCCACTTCTCTTCCTGTGGACGTAAACTCGCTTTTAAGAAACACTATTTCACCTGCATCAAAGAGCTCACTCTTCAGCCCCAAGGCTCACGGTTCACCACCCACTCAGCACCGTGCCCAAGCTCCCCGCTCAGGTGCCGGAAGGAAGAAGACCCCACCACTGCGGCCCCTGTGTGTGCAGCTACGGCGTGAGCGTGCGCAGCTTCAGCATGCAGAGCCCCGAGGCGGCAGGCCTGGGGTGGGGCCCGTGAACTGCATTCCCAACGCTCTCCCAGGGGCACTGGTGGGGCGAAGAAGGCAGAGCTGGACCACGAGCTGAGCGGCGAGTGTGCACGCTCAGCTGACTCCTACTGATGACCAGCTGGTGAGGAGTCACCAGCAACTTTACAAAGGGCTCAAAGGCAACGGAACCACAGAGCACATGAAAAGAATGCCGGAGCAGACCCCACCTCGGGGCATAAATGTGGAGACTCACCCACCTACCCCAGGGCTGCCCAGAACACTGTGGGCCACCTGTGTGCTCAGTCATAATCCATTTGCAACACCTGCCACGAACACGGGCTGAGCGGGTGCAGGGCTGCGGTCAGGAAGCTGGTCCTGCCCCCTCCAGGGTCATGCCACCAGATCTCTAGGGCAGCAACCCTACCAGTCCTCCCTAAAAATTTACACAGCATCACAGAGACAAATACAAGGACATTCATCAATCTCTGCCGCTGTGGGTCAACCAGAGTTTGCTGCGTCCACGAGAGCCAAGCCGAGCGCCAACGCCCACCCTGTTCCTCCATCACTGAGGCCCACTTCAACCTGTGGTCACCCGAGAACCTCCCCCACCCTAGCCCTAATCACCTGGGCAGGATGTTCGCTCCACCAACCCCCACACTCCCAGGGAACGCTGGGGCTGCTGTGAGCTGCACTAGGGTGTTGTCCGCATTTCCTACCTTGTTGCCTGAATTAACAATTCTGAGTGGTTTAAAAAATGGTTCTATATAGAACAGGAACTGCTTAAGGGCTTTCATAAAATGGACTTGTGAGTGCTCAGAAATATCAATATGTATATCAATATGTGCCAAAATGTAAACAGTATCAGGCTCATTTTTTTAATTAGATGGTAGAAAGGGTTTTTTTAAAAAAAAAAATCCAAAGGAACAAACGCTGTCTGCAGACATGTGGAGGGCTGACCAGCAATGCAACTCCATACAATGACAGGCCTCCCAGGAAACAGAACAGAAAGGCAACTAAAAATGCAGGCTGCACGTGGAGGGTGTCATGCTGGCCAGTGAATAATACCCTGCATCTGCTCTAAACCTCTGAGTGGCTGGGGATGCTCTCCGGGGTCCCTGAGGGCAGGAGGCGTAAGCAGTCTGCAAACCTGCACGCCCTTCCGCAGGATGCACTCCCTGGTGCTGCCCCATCCTCGCCGCGTTAACATCCACAGGAGCCAGCCTCGTCTAACTCCACATTCCCTAAACACCAACGGTCTGGAAAATCCCATTTACGTGGCACACCGTCCTCAAAGAGCTGTGAGGTATAAAATGCAAGAAGAAAAGGAAGCCTTGAAATATTTATAGCCACCAGCATGCGCTCCAAGTACCCCGAGGCTGTTTCTCTATAGAGAAAAGTCACATTTCTGCACAAGTCCCACCACGCCACTTTCCTCGCAAACTTGGACCGCCTTGCAAACAGGGTGGTTTCTCTCTAGGGCAGGGGTGGAGGCACTTTTTCTGTAAAGGGCCAGATTCGAAAGCAGCCACAGGCAATGTGCATTCAACAGACGGTGCCTGTGTTCCCGTGTTTTTATGTACAAAAGCAGGGGGCCCTGGGCCCAAGTTTGCTGATCCGCACTCTAGAGCGGGGGTCCCCAACCTATGGTGAGCTGTATAATTATTTCATTAACATTACAACGTAATAATGATCAAGTGCACGATAAGTGTAATGCGCTTGAATCATCCCGAAAGCATCCCCTCAACTCCCACCCCCACCCCCCGCAGTCCATGGAAAAATTGTCTTCCATGAAAACGGTCCCTAGTGCTAAAAAGGGTGGGAACCACCGTTCTAGAGCGCTCCTTAACCAAACACACGGACACTTCTGCAGGCAAATGTGCACCTTCACATGCATGACACGTGAAGACGACAAGCAGCCTCCCCACACGCATCTTAGATTTTGATGCCAAATACATGTGCTGGGAAATGAGAAGCTTTTGAGTTTTCAAATTCCCAATAAGGGGCTGGGAGCATTTCATGTATCAGTGTTTCTGAAAGTAAGCTGGGGCAGGTGAAAGAAATCTTAAAGTGGAGAAGGAAACAGGAGAAAGCGAGCCCAGCAGGCACCAGCTATCAGGGAGTTTTACGACACTCATCACAATTCTGGAACAGCAGGACTGCGGGAAGACGGCCCATCCCAGGGACAGGGCAGCACCCGTCATCACCATTCCCGGGGAGACGAGAGTCAGTCCACTGAGCACTGAACTAGTCCCAAAGGGCTTGACTTTGCTCTAGAACTACAGGAACCGTGGAGCAATCATGCTGTTTGCTTTCATGCTCTAAAACGAACATATCTGTTTCTCTTGACATTTGGGCAGAAACGGCAGCCACAGGCTAACTTCCCCAGGGCTTGGCTAACCAATATTTACCGTACCTGTTCTGTTGCCACTGCATACACATTCTCAAGCCCTTTCAAGAACAGTGTGTTAAACACAGATGGGCGTGGAATCTCACCGGGCTCTTTTCCGGTCGATGCACAGACACTAAGCACCCGCCTGCCACCTCCACCACCAAGTGCAGCCCACACCTGCAAATGCAGCTTCCTACGGGGGCAAGGGGAAAGAGGGTCAGCCCACGGTAGAGAGAGGAGAGGAGGTGTCAGAGGGTTGGCATCATGGAGACTTGTGCAATTCCTGGAGGAAGCAGATTCCTTTCTAAACAGAACACCACGAGACGCATGTTCACCGTGACATCCCTTCAAGCGAGCACCGTGCAGAATCTCAGCACATCCAACATGCTTTTGCAAAGAAGCGGGGGGGGGGGGGGGGGGGAGCGGAGGGAGACATATAAATCATAGTAAGGGAGGCAAAGGGAACAGAGGAGACGGAACATTTTAGGCCCATTCCCTTCCATCGGACATGCTCAGTGAAAGTTAGCTAATCTACATGGTAATAGATTTTCACAGCAGCCACAGGTTTGGCCGTGCTAGGTTGAAAATATGACTTCATGAGCTCTGGCATCTCCTTCATCTTTGTTCAGTTTCCCTAGGGTGGCCGAAGGAAAATGCAGAAAGCATGTGACTTGTTTCTCTTATTATTTTATAGACGCTCCAGGCAATAAAACAATGTTCACTTAACCAAGCCCCAGCGGGGGGGCGGGGAGGAGCCCAGGCACATTCTCTTGAGTGACAAGAGTTTGGGAAACTGTTCAAAAAAGTCAATATAAGTAGTGTACTGCTGCCTGGAGTTTTATTCAGGTATTGGGAGGAGGAAAAAACAATACTAAAAGAGGCAAAGACTTGCTGAAGATTTCTTAAAGCCTTTAACAATCATCGGAAGAAAGTGTGTAACTCTAAGTGGGTACCAGGTGGCAAATCCATCTCCTTGCATGCGACAATGTCCCAAGTCCACTGCCACCCCCTGCTCTGTGTGGGAGGGGAGAGAGCATCTCTCTGCCTCAGGGCCTTACACCACGGTCCTAAAAGTGTGGGGTTTTTCTGTTACATAAATAGTCAAAGGCTCCTAGATCTCTGTGGGTAGCATCTTTCTGCTTAAGTGGTTCACCTCTGCACAGCGGCACGGCTGGCACAGCAGGTCCACGCGGATCGCGAGCTGAATACTGCAAAAAGCTGCCTTCTCAGTCTGCTTCCACAAACTGCCTGGCTTTCTTTAACCTTCTTTTAATCTGCTTCAAGATTCACAGCAGCATCTAGATGAAATCTGTTCATTTTGTCAAAGAAGAAACTGAAGACGACAGAGGTAAAACAACTTGCTAGCTGAGAGGCCTCAGACCAACAGTTCCTCGTTCCGACCCACGCTGAGGCTACACGCGTGGTTCTGGGCTCCAGGACCGCCGGGGAGAAGACAAGCTGACGGCCCTCTCACACTCGCCCCCCCCAACCACCACCAGCTGCTGAAGAACCTGAACCCTGGGAGGAAACCAGGGGCACCTGGGAGGGCCCCAGCCTCGCCTCCCAGCGAGCTCTGCAGCAGGTGTGCTGACCCCAGGTGTGGCTCTGGGGCCACCATTCCCTCTCCACGGGACACCAGGAACCACCAGTTCAGCCTGGCTAACTAAAAACCAGGCTGCTTCCAGGCTGCAACCTCCACTTCTCTTGTCCCCTCTGACTCTAAAAAAGACTTAAGCCACCCATTTCTCTTCGAGGGATAGCCAAGGCCCTGAAGAAGCAGGATGGCCTCCACCAGGGCAGCTGAGGGCCCGCTGGGCACTCGGACGTGGGGTTCCTGCAACTCCACTCTTGGCTCAGATGAGCGGTATTCACACCCAACGATGAGAAATCAACTGAGTTCTGGTGGAACAGCCCAGGTTGGTTTGATCTGCTTTGGTGACAGCTGTTCCCATGTCCCTGAATTTCTGCCCTCTGCCCGCCCCCCGAGACAGTTACAGCCCAGTGTGTGAAGCACACAGCTGAACTGGACACAGCAGAACCTACCTTGCTCCCTACAGAAGGTGAGGCCTGGGCCCAATCTTGAAGAATGAGGGTGGAAGGGCAGGTGCCCTGGGGCGACTGGAGGGGGTGGCATCCCATAAGAAACAGCCTACAGGTGAGAAACTCACTTGGTCTCAAGCAAACTTCTCAACCTATTTCTCATTACCACCTGCCCTAAGGAGCCTTTGCAGACTTTCTTCCTAATTGTTCTCCTCCCCCCACCCTGTGAAATTTTAATAGCACAGATATATTGTACACCTGTTTATGTCTTTGGCCCTTCGGAGGGCCACAAACTGTTATAATACCTAGGATTTTTTCCCCTCCCTCTGTCTGTGCCAAGAACTAAGCTCTGCCTGCTCAGGAGCAATACCGCCCCGCTGGGAATGGGCGCTATAAAGGAACAAGCAGTTGGAGTGGCTGAGGCAGCAAGCGCAGGCTCACTCTGCCAACAGGGGGGTGCCCGCCATCTACGGCCTGGCTGTCCTCTGGGCCCAGGAGCTGCCTCCCTATGGGCCCTGCCTGCCCCGCCTGTATGGGGACCCTCCCCTGCTTTGTGCCCAGCAGTCAGTGGTCCAACACGTACTCAGCAAGTGCCAAGTGATGCTGGGTGCTCCGGCAGATAATGAGGTATGTAAACGGTGGTCCTGGGCCTCGAGCACTTGCGGGACCAGCAGAGCCAAAGCAGAGTCCAGCTCCATCCACCATAAAGCCACATCCGGCAGGCCCAGAGTAAGAGCATCACTGCAGGTGACAGGAGCATAGGGGCACCAACGCAGCAGGGAGAGCTGCCGGGAAAGAACCCCACCAGGGGAGGTGACACACACGATGGGGCAGCAGGACACCCAGCATTTGGGGGAAGCAAATGGCTTCAGGAAACAGTGGTGGAGTCTGACCGAATCTGACCATGTGCTAGACTCAGAGAACGTCACACAGTTTCCCCTGCTTCATTCTCTGCAGTTGCAAGAGACCCAGAAAGGTTTTGGCTCAAACTTAAATAAACTTTAGCTAAGGTTTCATACGCTGGCCCTGCAGAACCGTAGCCGGGATGGATCATGGTTTTCTCGAACTTTACAGCCTTGCAATAATCACCCCTTCCTTTCCAGGGCAGCAAACTCACACCCAGGTTATATGGTTCAAGTTGTTTTCCTGACAGCATTCTTTAATACCTGCACTGTTTCCAACATGAAAAGGAAGTGACAGCCAGGGCTATTTTAACCAACAGCACTGTTATTAACATGCCCTTTGACCCTAAGTGCTGTCATCTAGAACAGCTTTGCAAGTGTCCATGCCCTGCATGGAGTCCCAGTTCCCGCAACACACTGTGATCTGAGCAGCAAAGTGGCGATGACCAGGGTGAGAGAGGGAAGGTTTAGAAAATCGGTAGCTCCACCATAAAAGGCGTAAGAGACCTACCAATATGTCGAAATGACAGCTTACCTCGTCAGAATGTTGTTTAAAGCAAGCCAAAATTTAAAAACTGTTTAAAATTTATTTTAAAAACTTCCACCCACAGAATACTAGACAATTGAGAAGACGCAGTGTGACGTTGGACCAGCCTTAACCACGAGGAAACAAAGCACTTCTGAAAACTGAGACAAAAGGTTCCCTCAAGTCAACATTCCAGTAAGGAGATAGATTTTCCCGTTCAATCAACTGGAAATTCAAGTTTAACAGTTGCAGTGTGGGAGGGCCTCAAGCACAGGGCTCAGGGTGAAAAGGAGCCCTCATGTTTTGGGCTCCTACAACGGGGGAGGATGTCCAACCAGCCTTTCCACCCCGACCCAGCCCGGGACCCGCTGTCCCGCCCTGGTGGGCCACAGATGCCTGGGTTACCTCACCCAGAACTAACAGAGGAAGGGGCTCACGTGGTCGGCCTGGCAGGCACCAGGCGCTGGGAACTGGACTTTAGGAGACTGAGCAACTCGGCCACAAAGACTGGGGAAGGATCATGTGTTCACCCCGAGGGGAGGGTCGAGTCCCAGAGAGGATCCTTTTCCTCCTGAAACTTACACAGCAGAGACTGAACAGAGGCACGTCCAGAGGGGAAGAAAGTCAATCCCTGCGGAATTCAGGACCTTGTAAGGCAATGCCAGGCGGCACAAACCCAAGCGGTGTGGTTCTCACACATTTTTAACAAAAGGAAGTCTGCTGGCTGCTTCCTGCCACACTGCCCCATCCTCCCCAGTTGCACCGCTGGACAGGGGGACCCCTCCCTCCTGAAAACCAGAGAAAGTCACGTCTGAGCTATTTGTCGGTGGCAGACAGGGGTCTTGCCATCTGCAGCAAGCCCCCAGCCAGCTGTCACTGCAGAATCGTCCTGCAACTCCCTCTGAGTCTGCGCTTTCAGAGGGTGCATCCCGCCTCTGGATACCTGGAGGTACACCCCTCAGACAGCGTGGGCTCAGAGTGGCTGCCTCCTCCACACCCTCACACCAAGGCTCCCACCGTTGCCCCTGCAGACGTATAAGCAAGGCTTCCCACCAACGGGGTGGTTTTGGTCCAGCCTCCCAGGTCCGTGAATTAGGGCTCCAGGAGACACAAAGAGCCCTGTGGAGGGTGAGGCCGACCTCCTCCCTCCCCTCTCCTCAGGCACCTGGGCCAGAGCACAGGTCTGGGGAGAGGCCCAGAAAACACCACAGGCAACCCTTGCCGTGGAGCCCAACCCAGCACCATCCTTCCTCCTGCGTGACCAGGCCAAGCCCCAGCTTCTTGTCAGGATGCTCCGGCATGTCCTCTGTCCCCAGGTTAAGATTCAAAGCCAGCAGCTCTTCCCAAAACTGTGACAGAGAACATCGCCAAGATTCCAGACTCGGAAGTAACGACTTCCTACCGAGCAGACTCCACGCTCCCGGGAGTGGAAACTGAACAGCGAAGGAGGTGACTTTCGTCCTGATGCATGGCTACATTTCCACCGCAGGGATGTCTTACTGCTGCCTCAGCACACAGGGGCCCGGCTCAGTCAAGTCCCCACTAGGAACCTGCAGGTGACACTGAGTGACTCTGGCTGTCATGACAACTGGCCTGCACCCCAGCGGGGAAGGAGCAGCCTGGGCTACTGGACACACAGCAGGCAGGTCGGAGATACCCAGGGAACTCGCCCAGCAGGTCCCGGAGGAAGCCAGCCCTCAGCACACAGGATGTCCAGGTGAGGACTCCAGAACATCCCCAATCACAAAAAAGCACAAAATCCCAACTGCAGTGGGCCCTTCCACTTTGATGGTCCCAGTCACACAGGTGAAAGATTCAAAGTCTCTTTTAAAAGCCACTAGGACCATTATAGGGAAAACCAGGGGTGTGAACTGGGCCAGCCAAGGAGTCAGTGGCCCCGGCCTGGCGCCCCACGGTCAGCGGCTACGGAGAAGGGCTCGTTCCCAAGAGACGCTGCAGCAGCACCTGAGGCTGAGGTGTCGAGGTACCTGCAAGCGTCTCAAACAGTTTAGCAAAAACATATAAATTTATGTCCATAAAGACAGATAAAGCAAATGTAATAAACTGGTTTTTAAAAGTCTCAAAATCATCTTTCTAAAATCATGTTGAAAAAAATTCTCAGAACACTACTTTTTAAAAATGATTCTGTATGTAAAATATACAGTTTTATAAACTATATCAGGTGGGTAAGGAGGATTTACAGATTTGGGATTTTTCCTGGTATCTGAAAGAAGCGAGGTTTTATTTTTCGGAGAGGGAGGCTGTGAGCTGATGAGCTCTTTTGATCTGACAGAGAGGGTGCTGCCTCGAAACTAGGAGGAAACGAGCACCATTGAGTGCTTCCTTTTCATCTAAGGATCCACTTCCACTTGTGCACTCAAGGGAGGGCCCCCTGAAGGCCACGGCCAAGAGTCCCGCCCGGGCCCCGGCCCGGCCCAGCCCAGTGCTCAGGGGGGGTCTCTGCCCGCGCCTCAAACACTGAACCCCAGGCTCTCTGACAACTGCCCCCCAGGGCCCACTGTTTCGATTGCACTTTGCTTCCTGGGTCCTGCTCTGAAGTCTTGTTGCCATAAATGAAAGCCAAAGAGACCCAGCACACAAACAGTTCCAGCATTAAGGGCAATAATTCTGCTTTCACAAAGAATACCAACTTCATTCCTGGAACAAACTGATCATTCACAATGCAGGCCCTTACCCATCTAAAAATGTCAAATAATACCCAGCGTTAACAGAAAAAATAAATACTGCAGCCATTGGAAAGAACAAGACAGTACTAAGGGTGGTCATCCCGTATAATGCATTAGGTAGAATATTACACAGCAGTGAAAAGGAATGAACTACAGGCTGTGTGCATTATCGTGTCTCACTATGCAGAATCCTGTTTAGCCAAAAAAGTGACTCATGGAGCCATAGACAGGTAAATTACATTTATGTAAAGTTGACAGAAACAGGCAAAACTGAGCAATATGTATTTCAGGCACACATATATTAAGTGTTAAAACTGTAAGTGAAAAAAAGGAATAATGAACAGAAGATACGGGAAGGCGGCTTCCTCTGTGGAGGGAGGTGGCGGCACGTTCGGTGGGGAAGCAGGTGGGCTCCTCCAGGGGTCAGCTGGACGGTGGGTGTGCAGCACACTCACCTGGGCTACCCCTCGGTCTGTGCCCTGCGTCCCCTCCTGCCTGTGTGACGTGCACCCACGCTCACGGACGCAGGGCCACGCCCACTGGTTACCATTAAACAGAATGACTGTTTCACTGTCTCAGAGCAGGCAAAATACACGCTCACGTAAGAACAGAAAATTTCTGGAATGTTCCCAAATCATTAGCTGTAATTATTGTTGATGTTGATATTCCCTTTTTTTTTTTTTTTACTATAAGCAAATATTACTTTTACTTAAAAAAAGATAAATTCTCTTCAAGTTTGTGCCTACCTAGACTTTGTGCAAGCAACTAAATGACCACATAAAGAACTACGTTGGACAAAAAACCATAGCAAACATCCCCCCGAATCTGCAACTTTTTAATTCCATGTCCTCCAAACACAGGAAATCCTTTCCTTCTCCAACATGAAGTTTACGCGGCAGCCCTGAACTGCCTCCTCCTCGCGTCTTATGCCGCCCAGGTGTGGGGGGCGAGGTGGGCGCCTATAACCCCGTATCCCCGAGTGCTTCCTCCCTCCACAATGGCCTCTTCATCCCATTTTAACTCAACACACATTTGTTTACCGTCTGCTCTCTCCCAGCCACTGTAAGAAGATTTTCTAAAGATTTTCTCCAGTCTTCACCCTCCAAAGAGAGAGTACCAAGGAGTAAGCAGAGCCTTCTAGCATCTTCAAAAACTTCAGTTCTTTTGCATTTCTGACAGTCAGGCTCTTTTCCCTTTTTTGATCCTATTAAATAAAAAAAAAAGTGTTCTCTCCTGAACAAGAATAAAAAATGGATTGAGGCCAGGCATGGTGGCTCAAACCTGTAATCCCAGCACTCTGGCAGGCTGAGGTAGGAGGGTCTACTTGAGGCCAGGAGTTCAAAACCAATCTGGGAAACATAGCAAGACTCCATCACTATAAAAGAAAATAGTATGAATAAAATTAGCCAGGTGCAGTGGCGCACACCTGCTGTCCCAGCTACTCTGGAGGCCGAGTCAGGAAGATCACTTGATCCCAGGAGTTCGAGGTTACAGTGAACTATGATTGTGCTACCGCACTCTAGCCTGAGTGACAAAGTGAGACCCTGTCTCTAAAAAATGAATAAATAAATAAGAAATGGATTGACAGGGAAGACAATGAGAATGGAAGTGTCCCCACCTGCTACTATCCATCCATCCAGCTGCTGCTGCCCATCCCTTGCCTGCCCCACCCCCACCCCCCACTTCCTAAGGACAGAAGTAGAGCTGAGCATAGTTCCCTGGACAGGATTTCATGGTCCACAGTCCCATCGGCCAAAACAGAGACCCAAGGGGACCCAGGTGGGTCACCAAGGGGAGGCACAAATACTTCCTTGCCCCAGACTAAAAGGGCTTAATCTCCTATGCCCAAAACACTAGTGGAAAGGAAACCTAAATTTCCCGTAATACGTCTTCACTTTCATTCCCATCCACCCTGCCTCCCTCGTCCCCAACCCTGGCACCCAGAACTAATGTGGTCCCCAAGCAAGCCCTCCCTGACGCAGCTTCGCTCTAAGCCTCTCCTCTCAGAAACAAGCGACTGATGGGAAGAGAAGTCGATCCCTCTTTCATCAGGACCCGTGGGACACTGGGTCACTGGCAAACTGCACCACCTCACACCTGAGTCTCCTCCCTCCCACCTTAGAGGGAAACATGGGGGAGCGGGTGGAAGAGAAAAATTACTGAACAGACACAACTTGAAGGAGGCAGCGTGGCTCCCTAAAAAGGAGCAGGAACCGGGAGGCAGGAGACCAGCATCCCTCATTCTCATCGGGCCAGAAGGCCCTCAGGCGGCAGCACTGGGCAGGGACAAGCCCCACTGCCTATCCCCAAACCTCAAGAACAGGCACAGGTGCAATCAGCAAACTCCCTAAGAGATCAGCTACCTGGCACATTGTAAGACTCCAAAGCACTGTTACTGCTCTACACCCTTAAAGATATCTCCAAGACAGAGACAATCCAGTGTGTCATTAAAGTCCGGTCGTAGAAGATAGCATTCCTAATGGAAATTTTCCTATGAGCAGAGGTTGCAGAAAAAGTAGTTATTCGATGCAAGCGGATGTTGACATACCCATCTCTGCAATGCTGCCCAGGGTCTTCCAGAGCAACACCGATCACCATTTTAAATTAGGAGAAGGCAGGTGTAAGCACTGCTTCTCTGTGGTTTCTTACTCTGTCTGAAAGTCTATAGGTAAAAATGGAGCTGCTACTTTGCTGTGGACAATAAAGCATGATATAAAACTCTCACTTAAAAGAAGGAGCAAATGAGACAGGACCAAGTTTTTCTTTCTGCCTCCCACCAAGAAAAAAAAAAGGTTCTAAATGCTATAATAAAGTAATAACAGGTTCAAAAAACATTTTTCCACTTACTTGAAAAAATGGTTTTAAGATGCTATGATAAACTAAGTTTTTAAAACATCATCTTTCCTCTTAGTTTTTCCCTTTGGTAATCCAATTTTCCCACACTGGGATTCCAAGCCCTGCTCTGGAATACTAAATTCTGTCTTGGACAACACACTTCTAAATGTCCTCAGCAAGGAAGACCCATGGAAAGCAGGGACTCTGCTGAGGAGACAGGAACAGAAGCTCTGCGAGATGAGTAAAGCCGGTTCAGTCTGGACGGAAGAGGAAGAGTGTGGTCTCCCGCAGAGGGAAGGACCACCAGGTGGTAATGTGCTCCACGCCCTCAGAAGGCAGATAGCAGGCATGTGGACGCCTATGCAGAGAACTCTTCAGAGAACAAGACCCCTGGCGCAGCCCCCTCCCCACCATCTGTACACAGGTGCACCGGCATGCACATGCATGCATGCATGCATACACACACACACACACGCACACACACACACACACAGGCTAAGGAGCTGCCTCAAAATCCCAGGAGCGGCAAGCATATCCTCAGACAATCCAGTGGATTCTGGGATCCAATAACGCTAACCACATAAAAATCAGATGCTCTTTTTTCCTTCAACAGTCTCACAGCAACAACATGCCTCAGCAAAAAACATAATCTTGTCCTTGCCCTGGAAATTCAAAATTGTACATTATAAGTCAGTAACACCCAACTTGTACAACCATCAACACTCAAAGGCTCCAAATAAGCCTATAACCCTATTTTCTTTTCAACAACATCACAATATGGATTAGAGTTTATAGTCATTCTCTGAATATATCCTGGGAGAACAGGGTATAAGCTGAGATTAGCTTTTATCTTGAATATGCAACAGCTATGACGGCATCAGGCATATTAGCAGCTCTAGAAAATACGAATTAGCAGCTAACATGAAGCCACTTAGTATGGCTGGTACAAAATGTTAGAAAAAGACTTTGGGCCTGCTATTTAGGGGAAAGCATGCCAGACACTCTGATGACAGAAGCACAAAATTTAAAATGCAGCTGACTTAATACTGTGCAGAAAAATGGAGGGCAAAAGACAAGAAAACAGAAAAACAAAAAAACACCAAGTGACTGCCAACAACGAGTCCCTCACATCACTTGGTGACTTTAGCCTGAAAACATCCATGACCCACAGCCAGTGGTATCTCAATTGCTGAGATAATTACTGGGCAGGGTTCAGAGCTCAACGATTGGACGCAAAATCACTACAGGTTCAGCAATATTAATAGCAGTAGTAAGAATCAAATGGATAATTTTCACACGGACAGCTGCAACCTTCTAAGATTCCTTCTATTTCACACGTGCCCAGCAATGGGGCTGCTGAGCTGTGCGTGAGCCCAAGTGCAAGGTCAACTGGGTGCTATTCTCTCCCCGCAGTCCAAGCAGCCAGCATCCTAGGCTCCCAGCCTCCCCCAGCCCCACAGCCTGGTTGCACTGCTTCCCTGAGCCATCGCCAGCCCTCTGCCTGCACACTCCCTTCTTCCCCAAGGCCTCTGCCTCCCTCTTCTTTGGCCTGGAAGCCCCACCCAGGCCGTCCAGGACGGCTCCATCCTTGGCACCCTCCCCTTCTGCAAGTCTGCAGTCTGGAGTCCCCTTCTCGGCCAGCCCTCCTATGGTCCCCCCCCCCCCCCGTATTTTCAAGATACACACACATGCGCGCCCACACCCCTTCCCTGCTGCATTTCTTTCCTTGTCAGGTTTTGCTAGCTTTCATACCATACATCTTGCTGAATCGTTTATTGTTTATATCCTCCACGTGTCTCCAAAAGCATTTGCTCGGAGAAGCCAGGTCTGTGTCGTCTTGGTCACTGCTGCAACCCCAACACCTGGCCCAGACGGCACAGAGAGTGCAGGGACCTGCCGAGCTGCGGAGGAATGAATGACTGAGACAGACAGACGGAGGGGCTGGCCAGGCTCCCACCCTGCCTGTCATGGGACCTAGAACCTGCTGGTCCATTCAACAGGAGGTGGGAGCAGAGACGCAGGAGCAGAAGGAGAGAGGAAACCATCATTGGGAACTAAGAAAAGATGACACTCAAACTGGACCCACCAGCCTCAGAGTTTATGTGACGCTCACACGGATTCTCCCCTGTCATCTGCAGCCCAGCTCCCCGTTCACTGCATAGTGACACCTCCAAGGTGTGTACAGTGTGGGGGACAAGGAGGAACTGGAAACAGTCCTGGTGGCTGTGGGTTTCCCACCAGGGTCCCCGCGGTGTGGACTGCGGGGAAATCACAGGAAAGAACCAGAAGGCCGACACCCTCCCCCAGGGCTAACGGAGAAGGTTTTCGTGGAAAAGTTAATATTTGATCTGTCCTTAAAAGATTATCAGGACTTCAACTAATGGAAAGGGAGATTATTCTGGTCGAAGGATAAAACGTCACGAGCAAGGAGAAATGAAACACAGCTCAGCAATGTAAGCTGGAAAAGGCCAGGCCGGCTCGGGTCGCACCCGGCACGGAGAGGGACGCAGAGGCCACCACGTCTGCAGGTCAAGGCAGGAAGGGCCTCCGCGGCCAAACCCTGGAGAGTGGCACAGGCCGGGCAGGGCCGGGCGTGGGCTCCAAGTGCGTGCCTCCCACTCCCAGAAGGTTCTGGAAAGCGGGCATGTGGAGACTGTCTGAGCCCACTGCATGTCACACGCTCACTTATTAGGCATGAAAATACAAGTTTAGTGAAAGGCGGCAGAAAGGCTTTTCTGCAGAAATGAAAGTGAGGGGCTTGAATGGCAAAGCGCATTAAAGGGCCGGCGCCTTCTCAGCCCCGCCCGGCCCCCAGGGCCTTTGAGCAAACCTTTCGCCACCACACCGCTCCTTACCACCCCGCCGTGCAGAACAGAGAGAGGGAGGATAAAGAGGACAGAGGTTTCATTTCATGTGTTTTTTTAAATCCAAAATGCTATCCTAAGATCAATTCCTCCTGTGTCTCCGCAGGGGCAGAGGGACAGTGCAGTTCTAATTTCATTTGGTAGCGACTCACATAATGAGGGTCGGGCTCCGCGACCTCCACACCCTCTTCATACACTTGCCCGTCAGGCACAGGACTCCACTCTCCCGAACTCAGTTCCGCCTGGCAGTCCGCGCGCACGCTCTCCGCGACAGCGGCTCAGATGAAACGGGAGCAGCCGCCAGGGCGCCAACAGGCTCTCCGGAGGCTCCTCGCTGCCACCAAGGACGGAGAGCCACCCGGCCAGGGCACCGGCAGTAGGAGGCTGCCCTCGGCTCCCGCACACACCCCGGCGGAAATCTGTGCACCTGGTGGCAGGCCCTGCTACGTCTCCGATACAGCGCTGGGATTCCAGTGGGGCAGGACAGGGAAATGGGCAGGAAAACCCTTCCTGGGGTGCTCCCGAGGGCCTGGTGTTTGCTTCCCACTGTCACTCACTTCAGTGACACTTCTGAAGAAAATGTCAGTACAACTGTCAACTCATCCAAGGAGCCCCAAAGAGGGCAGAGTGAGGCTAAAACAAAATGCCCTGACAATTAAAGGAAAATAAAAGACCGCTACTATTCCTTAGGCACTTATCCGTGCACCGGGCTGCTGTTAGCACGTCCGTGGATTTCTGCATTTCAATTTCCCAGCGCTGCTCTGAAGAGGTACTATTACTACCCCCATGTTACTGAATGCGGAAACTGAGGCACAACACATCCCTGACATTAAATGAAATGACTTCCAGTGGACACATATTATGATCAAACTAAGTAATACAGTTAATAAATGAACACGTACATATAAGTAAACTTCTGATTAGATCAAGCTTCAAGCATTGATCAGAGAAGGTAAATGACCTTGAAGCTGAAATAGATTACAGAGACAAAAATATCCGCCCAGCGATGAACCACCAAAAGTGCATCTTCAGAAAACACAGATCTGGCAACAGCACAGCCTCGGGCGCTGCACGCAGGTACCACGGTAGTTTCTAGGTGCACATTTCATCAGACGAGCCCTCAGAGGGACGCTGCTTCTGGAAGAGTAGAAATGCCTTGCCAACCCCCTATTACGATCAGAGCAGCTACCTTTTGTTAATATTAAACACTTACTGTGCGCAGGTACTTTGGCAGCAGGTACTTTTTTTTACTTCCTCACCTTCACTCTCCACAACTGGCTCGAATCTGTCTCATTTTGCAAATACTGAGCATCTGTTAAGCCCTCTGCTCGAGCCACCCAGGGGGTCAGGGAGGGCTGGAATCTGAACATACTACGCTGCTTCTCACAGGAATATGGAAAATCACTGAGAACACACAGTGCCCGTTCTGCAGTCCATGGGACCGCTACGGCGCAGATGGCAATGATGTATGGAGGGAGAACCTTAGGCTCCGGGCAAGGGCTACAGAAATGTCAGTTAGGGTACTGCCCATGCAGCCCACCTGGACCCCGCCCACTCGCGCCCCGGAGAAGTTCTTTGCATGAAATGTTGGTTTGGTCCAGCACGTAAGAAGCCACCATTAACACAGTTTAAGCAGCTCGCTCTTGCCCAGCCCACAGCCCAAACCAACCAACTCTCATCACTGGCCCCAAACCCGAAAAGGATGCCTCCAATACAGAGGGGCAGGTGGGGACGGTCCCCTATGTGCAGAGCAGAGGAGGGACCCAAGGGGACAGGAGCAGTAACAGTTCCTCACACATGAGAAAATCCCAACACTGATTTCCTGCTGGCCTCCCAATGCCATTTTCTAAGCATTCCTTTTCATTAGCGCAAAAGACAAAAGAAAAAAGACCAACAGAGTACAATAAAGCCTAGATGATGGTTTTAAAAACTGGAGTAGGATGCTTGCCACGCATTTCATCTCAGCCAGAGCATAATTTCACTCAACATTCCAAGTAAGATCTTTGTTTTGATGCTTTGCACAAAATGCCACCCAGTTTCTAATTATCTAATACACTTCTATACAATGGTAATTATAATACAGTAAACTAACGAGTCTTGGATGTACACATTTCCCCAAGACCGTTCTCCACTTGTCTGATCCAGAAAAATTAGTCATTAAGCTTTCTTACATAATTTCCTATTAAAATCTGCTGGATTTCCTGCCTGCCACAAACATTTGAATCTTCATTAATACTAACAAGAAGGAAGTCAAAACCCTCTTCCATCAGAACGTGGCTGAGTGTGGTTTTTAGTGAGCTTGATCATTTCTGGATTTTAATGAGCTATTACTAGGGAGAAAAAAAAACTTTCTTTTTCTTAAAAACACCCACAGCAGGGCTGTAAGTCTATATACATCCTTGATGCTCCTGCCTGACCACAGTTGCGGCTTGTTCTACACCAACTCACTCCCACGATGGCTAACACCAACTACATGGCTATGGGCTGGGGTATTCTTCTTTCTAAAAATCAATAGCAATTTATTGACATGTATTTGTTATTTGAAGATAATCCCATGACTAGTCTGAAACATCAAGGACAGAATCAAACCAAGGAAAGCAGAACCCGTGTTCGCTAACCTACAGAAGCAGCATCAGGTGGTGCATCGGAGACTACGGCTGTGCACAGTTAATACCAAGGGTTCTGGCCAGACAGACACCAGCTGCCGGGGGGACCAGCACAGCACACAGGCCACCACACCCACAGCCATGCTGTACCTAGGTACAAAATAACGGGTAAGCTGAGGCAGGGGCACTTGTTTTTCTTTTCATTTCTTTTAAAACATTAACTTCTGTCATTTTTATTTAAAACATTCCAAAAGTTTTTTTAAAAAATCTAGTTTGGGATGAGTCAATCCCAACATCCATATGATTAAGTATTATTCAGCCATTAAAAAAAAAAGTTTATGAAAAGGTGAAGACACAGGAAAATGTCACTATTACAATGATTAAGTAGGAAAAAATCTGGACAAACCATTGTGTATGTGTGTCCGCACCCAACCCTCATAAAACACAAAGGCGGAAAAACAGCAAACACCCCAAGAGTAACAGCAGTTGTCCCCAGATGAAAGAATTATGGGTGACTGTTTTCTTCTTTATAGTCTCCCATTTCTCTATATTAGTATATAAAACATTAATAATAATTTAAAAACAGCTGAACTCATTTCCTGAAAAATCTACTTTTTATGATCAACTCCACCTTTTCTCCCATATTCTTTTTGCTTTTTAAAATTCTAAAACTTTGACGAGCATCTGCCCAGCGTCTGGTCCAGCGGAGGCAGCCCCTTTTCAGGGCTGGGGCTCCTGCCTGCAGTTTAGAGGCAAAGCTAGAGGCAAAGCTAGCAGAGAGCCAGGGGTCTCCCAATGCCCTCGTCCCACGGTGGATGTGCACAAACAAGGACACACGCATGAATCATTACCAAATTTCGAGGCTGGAGTGGCAGGTGACATGGGAGAGGGGACTCATGAGCTATGGACTTGAAAAGAGAAGCCCATGTGGGAGATGAGGACTGCAGCCACCATGCAGGGCCAAAAGGATAGACCGTGTTCCCAGGCAAGGGGTGAGGGGCCAGAGCAAGAGTCTGCCCAGCTAGAAAAGCTGCAGGAAGGAGCGAGACCTCTCAGTGGCATGAGGCTGGCTGCAAAAGGGCCGGCGATCCCATGATTCTCAGGATGGTGCAATGCCTCGCCGCACGAAGGGGAGCTCCAGCCAGTGAAGGACAGTGCCCAGAGGCATCACTGACCAGAGAACAAGCTGTGATCCCAAAGTCGGCCCCTCACGCTGAGTCTAGATTTGTGTACACGTGCATTAGCAGAGCTGTGCCAAATACCCCAGCTCTTTATTCAGCTACTGGTTTTCTAACTGCACTTCCTGAACTGAAGTGCAAGAAGGTGAGGACCACCAGACAGCTTCAGGTTCACCCGGGCCCCCCTGGCCCCCACCAACGTGGGCTGGCTCAGACCCAGTGACAAGTGTGCACGGCCTCCCATGGCGAGAGAAGCATCGGCCCTGGGAGAAACACAGAGGAAGGGGACTGAGATGGGCAGAACAAGGGCCCCCCCAAAGATGCCCACATCCTAATCCCCAGAGCCTGTGACTATGTGACCTTAAGAAATCAAGGGGGCCTGGGAGATGTGATGAAGCCAAGGATTTTGAAATAGGGAGACAGTTCTGGATCATCCAGGTGGGCCCCATGTAAACACAAATGTCCTTAGAAAGTGGAAGAAGGAAGAAGAACAGTCAGAAAAGCAGACGTGAGGATGGAAACAAAGTCAGGGAGAGCCTGGAGGATGCTGCCCCACTGGCTTGGGAGACGGAGGAAGGGCCGTGAGCCAGGAAGCTGGAAAAGGTGAGGAAACAAATCCTCCCCTGGAGCCCCCAGGAGGGATGCAGCCCTGCTGACACCTTGATTTTAGGACTTCTGACCTCTAGCACTGAACACATGTGTTGTTATGAGCCACTAAATCTGGGATAACTTATTATAGCAGCAATAAGAAACTGACACAGAAACCAAAATCGCAAGGGACCCTGTGAACATCTTCGGACATAAAGTACAAGCACAATCTCATGGGATATTTGGCATGTAGCAAATCCACAGTGCATCGCAACTGGTCAATAACGAAGACTGGGAACGAGCTCAGCCTCAGCAGCAGTTTGCTCCGGTCAGTCTGCTAACCTGGCGATAACATGACCTGCATTTGAGGTAACTGCATCTTCTGGACACCTCCTCCGGGTGGCACTGTGGTGGTCAGTGGTGCAAGACTCGCCGGTGCTGTCAGTTTCAGGACAGCGGGGGACGGAGGTCGCCCTGTGTCTTCTCTTCTCAGTGTCTGTGGGCTCATTCTTGCCTCTCCAGCCCAGCTTTGACTCAAAACCACACTGAGGTATTTCTTGAATTTCCTGCCCATCCCCAATAAGGCGGACACGGCCTTTGCCCAGGCCAGGTACTTACTGCACAAGGCCAGTGCCCTGCCCTCCTCCCAGCCGTGCAAACAGGCTGGGGGCCGGAGTTCTGCCTACTGGGCTTCTCTTCTCTCCCCCTCTGCCTGACCACTGCTTCCAAACTGCCCAGGAGCCCTGGCTCACAGGTTAGGCCAAGGGGACGGAATGCACAGCGGTCCCAAAGAGCACTCACATGCAAATGAACATGTGCACCTCACATGGGGGATCACCCATGTGGGGACAGATTAACACAGTGACGAAGATAACCTAAGCATAGAGACTCATCGCTCCCTTCCAAGTCTTGGATTTTGTGATGTGGGGAGCCTGAGCCCTCTAGTGTTCTGCATTAACTCCCTAGAGCTGGCCAGCCTTACGCTGGATACACCCCTCTGTCCCCTGCCCCGTAGACACGCAACATGCTTACATGATCTGCAGCGCCTGCCAGTTTAATCTCCATCCACGGGCTCTGGGGTCAGGCATACCTGGACACCACACCTGGATTCACCATTTGCCACCTGCAAGACCTTAAGTGAGGCCCACATTGTGAGTCTCTTAATCCCTATAATGACAATGATGGCATGGATTTTGCAGACTACTATGAGAGGTGACCAATGTACATGAAATTCTCAGCACATAGTAGATGTCCACCAGCACAGAATGGCCTCTGGAATACACTACAGAATGACCAGTTCCCTGACAGGACTTAGAAAAATCTGCTTTCTACCATATGCAGGTGCCATACCTATGCCAAGGTAACACGTGCATGGACACAGAAGCTTTCCCACAGAACAGCGAGAAAAGTCACCAGGCAGCAGAGCTATGAGTTGGGGGCCACTCCCCATACACAGCTTCCTGAACAGGGGGACTGGGTGTTTTGTGGCCCTCAAAAACAACCAGCACTGCAGATAAGGAAAGAAAGGAAAGAACACAGTAGGATAATCAAGTAATAACCAACGGCCAAACAATGATTAAAAAAAAATAAATCACATACACCAAGGTTCACAACAAAAGGCTGGAAAGGTGTGTTCTTCCAAAGCTACTGCATGATGTAAGTCTGACAAATATAATTTGTTGAGAAGCCATGTCTTTTAACCGTCTAAAAAATGACAATCTCTCAGGCATCTCTCCGTATACAACTCCCACACATTGCGCTTCAACTTTTCCCAGTGTTTTTGGCATTTTTCCATCCCACTCTCTAATTCTAGATCCGAAATCAGCTGAAAGTCCATAACCAATATCCTTATGAAACCTAAGAAATAAAAAACACCAGGGGAAGGCAGGAAGTGGCAGAGGTAGGGGGCTGAGTGCACAGATGGCGGATCGACCCCAGCTTGGTAAAGAATGACCACCCCCCCAGGTGCCTGGCACGGAGCAGGAGTACAGACCACCCGGCCAGCTTCCCTCTGAAGTGCGGGGGCACAGGGAAGGGGTCCACTGGTACAAACGTTTTGGAGCTAATGCGACAATGTTGTTTTTATTAAAAACAAATTTTTGACAGATCAGTTACCCACTAGGACAACATCACAAAGAAGGGCTCAGTGAGGTTATGATGAAAATGCCCTCATTGCAGGATTCACAATAGCAAAAACTGAGAAGCAACTCAAATGTCCAACATCCATTCACTCAAAATGATGACAGGCAGAGTTTGGTGAAGATGCTCTAGACGAGGCTCTCTGCATACCTTTACGCAAAGGAGCCGCTTTGTTGTAAGATGTGAATAGAAGTAAAGAACATCTAAAGTGACACACACAAAAACCTAAATACTGCATCTCGAAATGCCAGGCTACGGGCGTTTTTTTTCCCTGTCTACTTTGAATAAACCTACGATGAATACAAATTATAGATGTTTAAAGTAAGTAAAGTCTGTTTTAAAATAATAGGGTAGCCCTTATAGACAACAGTAAGTGAGGGCTGTTTTTTCAGGCATTATCCCCACTTAGTAATAACTCCTTGATTTAGGTCCATTTAAATGTACAAGCAGCCACACCCCCACACTGAGAAGCAATGCCTGGGTGATGGCTTGCGTTCCTCCCAAATCCTCCTCCTCTAATCACACAGCACCCACCATTTCCTGTTTCCAAGGGATTTTCCAATATCTCATCCTGTATCTATTTCTACTGATCACTGTTTGTCAGGGATAAATACTAACTGGACACAGAACCACCACTGTTTCACTTTTGCTTGATACAGTTTCATGGAAGACTCCAAGTCTGACGGTATTTCCATTTCAGGAGAAAAACAAGACCAGAATACCTCCACCCCAAAGTGTAGACAGAGATAAATGCTTCCTAAAACAAAAACCACAGTATCTATTCCCCTGTTTCATTTCATCTGTGGAAGTTTGCCTGAAGGTTTTTGGACACAATTCACCCACTTTCACCTATGATTTGAGAGAAAATAGTGTTACTTCAACTTTTAGGTTTATTATAAATCATAATTATTCTGAACCTAAAGAAACAAGTGCCTCCAATTTCCAACCTCAGGACAGCAATGACCTTTTACACATCATCCACACTGTTCAAGTCCTCATCTGTATCCCTTTTTGACATTAATTTATGCACAGTAATCTTGTAAAACTCCTTTTGCTTGTAAGGTTTTTTTTTTTTTAAGGCTTTTTTCATCTCCAAATAATTCATTCCTTGTCACCTGAACTTATTCACAAGAGGCTTGTTAAATCTTTTTATGTAACAGGATTGCAAGGGATAGTCTACAATTTCAAATGATTTTCTTGCTGCAAAAAAAAAAATCTAATTCACAATCTCCAAGTAAACAGGGATGAATCATAAGCAAAGGCAACAGCCATGCCCGACCTTCCCACGGGAGAAGATGGGTCCAGACATGTGTGAGGCACCAAAGCCCTTCCCACATCCTTCCCCACAGACGCCACCGGCCAGGAGCACACAGCAGGTCCACAGGTTCCCATCAGTCAAGAGAACCCAGCTATGCCTCTGGGTTCATTTGCCTGAGTGGCCTTGACTTTGAAAAATAGCCATCCAGAGATAACTGCCTTTCAGTCTATAGCCCATTGTCTCATAACAGAGACATCTGCTCAAAATCACATCAATCTCTCGAGTTTCAAAGGAGGCACTGACCTAAAATACAAATTTAGCAATGGACAGTCACCACCCCAAAAAAGGGAAAGTAAATAAATCAATCTCAATTTTCTTTGCTAAATTTCATGACTGCCTCATCCATTAACCGTAAGAAATTGAACCCTGACATTATAAGGTGATTGCAGACTAAGGAGCACATGATACATTTTAAAACTTTTTTTAATGAAAACTCCTATTGCAGCAGAGACATTTTATCTAGAATTTGTAATTAGTTTTTCTAGAATTAAATAACTAGTTGACCAACAACACCCAAGAATCAGCTCAACACAGCTGTTCCCTGAAGGGCTCCCCCTCCCCACCTGCCACCTCCACTCATCATGTTCCCATCCAAGGCAAACCAACAAGGTCCCTAAAAAGGAGGGGTAGCATGTACCTGCCACCAGGCTTTCTCTTGGATACAGCATCCCTCTCTGACTCCAGGAGCAAGAACTGTTGTTAAACATTCTCTCCAGTTATGACATTTCTGTTTTCCCACTTTACAGGATGAGTACTTTTACCGGAAGACAGTGTGAGGCTGTGTGTGCAGCCCAACTCGTCCACTCGCGGGCCTTACAGGAAGGTAATGGGGTTGGGGCTTGTACTTACACGTGGCAGCTGGCTGGAGCCCCTGTCTTCTAACACCAACTATGAGCGACTGCCCTCCTGCACCCACTGTTCTCTGCAGAGTCTCAGCCCAAAAGCTCTAAACCTTCCCCCACCAGCAGCCCAGCTCAGAAATGTTGGCTACAAATGGATACTTTACCTCCCACAACACTGCAGTTTGCTAACCACCCTGTATTTGTCTTGCCAAACCGGAAAGTGAGAAGGGACTTAAAGTTACACTTGGGCCACACTAGGCCTGTGCACCACCCCCCATCCCCGCC
Organism: Lemur catta; assembly: GCF_020740605.2. Lineage (NCBI taxonomy): Eukaryota > Metazoa > Chordata > Mammalia > Primates > Lemuridae > Lemur > Lemur catta. The sequence goes on from NC_059135.1 coordinate 4,677,270, forward strand.
ACCACCTCACCCCAACATGACCCAGCTCGTTCTGGGCAGGACTTCCCATCAGAGCTAGAGTTCCTAGGTGTCACTGGGTTTGGGGTCCACAGTACTCGCCACAGGGACCCAAGTTCGGCCAGGCCATGTGAGGCTGGTGCTCCACGGACGTCTGCAGTAACGACGTTAATCAGAAACACTGGTTAAGTATCTACAGTGACTCACCCTTTCAACCTCACCACAGTACTCAGAGCAAGTAAGTGTCAACGTCCCCTCTGGATGGACAATGGGGAAGTAGAACATGATCCCACACCCTGGCCAGGTCACACAGTGGTCAGTGGGCCATCCAACCCAGGGCCGTGTGACGGCTGCTCACAGCCTTGTGCCAACGTGGAGCCTCCCCTGCAGACGTCCAGTCCTCCCTGATGCATGACTAGACAAACACTTGTTCTTTTGTCCCTGGGTGGGGAAAAAGCATTTCTCAGAACTGGCTCATCACGGTGGGGTGATGGAGGGCTGCGAGGGAGCACCCCAGACAGCCTGCATCCTGAAGGAGCCACCCCCATTGTGCTGTCCATCAAATTCAGCCCTTGTCTCAGGTGCTGGCAGGAGACCGTCCCTCCCCCAAAATGCACCAACAACCACAGCACTCCAAAGGTGCAAAAAGACTAGGCCAGCAAAGGGAAATAAAAGATTTCTTCCCAAAAGTCTCCTGGGAAGGCTCCACCTGAAGTACCACACCCTTACCCCCTAGGGACTGAGTGCTTGTGTCCCCCCACATCCACGTGCTGAAGCCCAATGCCCAGTGTGATGGTATTAGGAGGTGGGGCCTCTGGGAGTTGATTAGGTTTAGATGAGGGCATGGGATGGGGCCCCCACGATGGGATCAGTGTCCTTACATGAAGAGGAAGAGACCAGAGCTCTTTCTCTCTCCACCACGTGAAGACACAAGAAGGCGGTCGTCTGCAAGCCAGGAAGAGAGCCCTCGCCAGAGACTGACCATGCCAGCACCCTGACCCCAGGTCCCCAGCCTCCAGAACCGGGAGAAATAAATGTCTGTTGCTTAATCCACTCAGTCTTCGGTATTTTGTTACAGCAGTATGAGCTAGGACACCCTCCTGTTCCCACATGCCATCCACCATGCCGACCGCCAATCCCAAAAGAAACCAGGAAGCTCCATCCTCCTCCTCCTCTGCCCACCAGCTGCCCAGGGATGCAGGACAAATCGCCCAGCAACACCGGGCAGATAGCCCATAACCTTCGCCATTCCAGCCTTGCAGAGACACTCCGCTTGCTTTCCTTGGCCTTCTTTGCACACCCCTCTCGGCCCCCTCCCAGCGCGGTGTGCCCCTCTCCCCTGTGGCCAGCTTCCTGAGACCTTCACATTGTTCAATGGTCAAGCATCCCCCAGCCCCGCAATCTCTCCCTCGCTGAGGCCGGAGTTCACCAAGGACCCACCATGCTCCGGTCTCCCCCATCTGAGACACCTTCCTTCCTCCCCAGCTTGGCTTCTTCAGGGGTCTCGGCTGCTCTCGAGTCTCTGCTTCCTCACCTCTCATTCTCACTGCCACCATCACGACCCTCACCACCATCAACATGGCGCCTCTCGTGGGCCAAAGCAAGGCTGGCCCTGGCTGCACTATCGACACCCCACCCCCTCCAGCACAGACAGGCTGACATCTTGCCAGGCAGAGAGGCCTTGACCAGGTCACGTCAGCCAGAAGCCCAGGAGGTCTGACCGCAGAGCCCTCACTCCTTGATGCTATACCCTGCTACGCGGGCACAAGCCGCGCTTGGCTGGCACCCCTCTCCAAAAGCCACTGCGCCTGCCCTCACCAAGGCCACTTCAAATCCTCACCCACCCTGACACCCTCAACACCCCATCCAGGCTCCCTGTAGACATCTCCGGCTTCTATCCCGGAGCCAGGCACAAGGTGAGCACAGAACAATGTCTACTGCCAGAGACTCATCTCCTCTAAAGAGGCAGGCTTCTTGAAGAAACGTCGTAGGCTGCTTGGAGCTCAGCCTACCTCCAGGAACTGAAAAGATCACACACCCTGATTTTATCCAGCACATTCAAAAACCAAGCTGTGAGCCTCTCAGACTGGCAAACACCCAGCAGTTTGACAACACCCTGCTGCGGGGAAGCAGGCGCTCACGTACGTCGCTGCGGCACACTCAGGGGTGGGACTCGGCCGCCTCCAGCAAAATGACATGTTTGTTACCCTTCCGCCCTAACAATCCTACCTCCTGGGCATCTATCTCAAAAGCGTATTGATAAGAAATAAGAAAAAGACTAATGTACCCTATACAGCACTACTTTTAAGCAGTTGGAAAAAAAAACAAAAAAAAAAACCAGAAAACTAGATATATCCCAAAGTCTATCAATAAGGGACCTGTTAATAAATTGGGACCAGTCTCACCACGAGGCATGTTCTAGAGCAGGGGTGGGGAACCTGCGGCCTTGGGGCCACACGTGGCCTATTGGACCCTGGACTGAGGCCTTTTGACTGAATCCAAATTTTACAGAACAAATCCTTTTAATAATAAGGGGTTTGTCCTGTGAAGTTTGGGTTTGGTCGAGGGGCCACATCTGGGGATCCGGAGGCCACATGTGGCCCTGGAGCCTGCACCACAGGGGTCCCCAGAACACGCTCCTACGTAAGAAAGGCAAATGAAAAAAAAGTGCATGGAAAGCTACGTTCATCTAAGAAGAGGTTATATGACTACCCATACACACATATTTGCTTATTTTAAGAGATAAGTATAAACAATACTTTTTAAAAATATTTTATTTGTAGGTGAAGGGAAGAAAACAGGGTGGAGAGGTGACAAAGATGGAGTCTTTGGATTTATCTTTAAAAATCAAAGCCTGGATTCTTAGAATTCCTTTTGGTGATTTGACATTGATATCATACAAACAGGTTACCTAATTATATGACTGTTTTAAAAATAATCCCTAAAAATTGAGAACAAATTAAGGAAATGAACCTAAGTATGCACCCACCAGGACAGCATGATCACAGAGAAGACCAATGACAGGTGACTTTAAACACGATAACTGCAGTTTATAACCCAAAGTGAGATACACCTCAAAGATGAAAAGAAATGGAAAAAAAGTGTAAACTAGTGCTGGTAATCACACTGTTGGTAGTTGTGCTGGTGTTGTTATTCTGAGACTGTCTGTGGCCAAAGCAAATGAGGAATTACGTCAGTGTCCTTGAAGATCCTGACTTCCGGAGAGAAGTGGCCAATGTACCAAATGAGCCTGGAACATCTTTCCAGCCCTCCCAGAGCATCAGAAAGTGAGGAAGCTGTCAATGTCACAGCAAGAAAACACAGGAGCCTTCTTGAAAAGGCTTCCATGGGCCAAAGATGGGACAATCTGACAATAACTTCATTTAAAAGGCATCAAATGTTTAACTGTGTGAGTTCATAACGATATAGAATGAACTAGTGACTCTTAGGAGGATTCTACTAAACCAAAACTTGTTGTTTTTAAAATTAGCAAATAAAGGGAGTTACCTTGCCTTTCCTACATAACCTGAAAGGTATTCTTTATAGAAGTATTTCATCTTAAACAAATGACAAAAAACAATAAACAACAGAATTACAAAATCCTCATTCTGCAAACGCACTAACTGGTCCAGATCACGATCGTCAGAGACTGCTAACATCGAGGGAAAGACAAACACAGGGTACGCTGCTCCTGACCAAGCACACGCCACCACCCAGGAAGCAGTCGAACCAAACCAAACAAAACCTGGAATCTAAACAAGCCTCCAAATAACCACCAATTTATAGGAAAATACAGAAGACAAAGGAGCATGCTAAATGACTCCAAGGAGATACAGTAGAAAAGAAAACCAGACGGGACACACTACAAGAACACAATCCAGCTTTGTTAACAAATAGATTACCTGGGAAGAAAAGAACAATGGCTGTGGAACCTATTCATTAGGAGAGATTTAGAAGTATCAACCAATTGCAACATGTGGACATTATTTGGATCTTGACTCTAACAGACAAACTCAAGAGAAAAATTATGATAATCATGAGACAGCTGGAAATTTGGACACAGAATGGATATTTGATGATATTAAAGAACTGTTAAATTTTTTTAAGAGTGATAATGGTAATGTGGTCATGTGTGTTTTTTTTTAAGTTCCCATCTTTGAGAATAGATACTGAAAGATTTATAGATGAAAAGACAGAGTGGAATTCACTTCAAAATAATACTGGTAAGTGGCAGGGTGTATAAAGGAAACAAGATTGGTTTGGGCTGATAATTGTTGAAGCTGGCTGGGTGATGTGTACCAGGAGGTCAATACACTGTTCTATAAAGATACATGTTTGGTTTTTTTGTTTTTTTTTTTTGTAACTTTCAGAAAATAATTCTTAACTTAAAAAATTCAAGCTTCAATGTTTCTTCTGCCTTCACTTTCTACACACATAAAGTACATCTACACATACACATGAACATACATACATAAAATTCTGCATTTTCTATGCTTATTCTTAGAACTTTTTCTGGAGAGGTGAGGAATACACTGTTTTATCAGTCAATACTCTTTGTCGCAAATTCTGAGGCCTATAAATTGGGAATTATATAAATTACTGCAAGGATTAAACCAAAGAATAAATATAAACTAACATGATTCTTATCACATAACCTGCAAATTGCTGTCATACATGGTTCTAATTTCAATGGTATCAATGTTTGTTGACAATTCTGCTCTCCTAGAACAGTGTGGGGACAGCTGGGGACAGCTAGGCACAGCCTCCTGTTGCTGCCCCATCGTGGAGGCCCAGGGACAGGAGACCCGTCCGCTGAAGGAGCTTCAGGCATGCACCAAGTGTACTCGAGATGTCGGACTCTGGTTTATGATACAGAAAGTTAACATGATTTTGAGGATTAAAAAGTGATGTCCAACTGTTAATTTCTGTTCTTGGTTTGTGTGTAAGTGGAGGCTGCTTTCCTATAAAAACATTCCAAATTTTACATGCTCGTTCTTTCTCTCTGTACTGCAGCAGAAAACACCAGCTGGAGAGACACGCTCACAGCTCAGCACCACTCCCGAGGCTCCCAAGGTTGACCGTGGGGAGCAGCTGACACAGTTGACCTGCAACTGCCATCCTGGCTCTCATGTCAGAAAAAGAGGAAATCAAAGTAAACTCTACGAAGCCGACTGCCAAGCTGGGGAGGGGTGCACATAATCACAAAAAGCCTCAGGGGAGGTCGTTTTGGAGGTGTGGGATTTGCCTGATTGCCAATTTTATTTCTGTCACTTCATATATCCTTTATCTAAAACCTTTGTAAAGAGCATTCAAAGATCGCTGTTGGTGGACGAAGGAGAAGTCAAGGTCATCAGATAGCCCAGAGCTGTGTTTGGAGACTCTGGATACTACCTGTCCATCAATCAAATGGTATAAACATTTAAATTGTTTCTACTTAGATTAAATACCAGAGTTACAAAAAGAACCGATCACAGAGAAAGGAATGTGGCAGAACAGTCGCCTTAAGGCACAGGGAAGATGGTCACACCCCTTCCTGCCTCTTCCAGGACGGTATTTCCAGGCCAGCTCTTGGATAGAAGTCCCCACTCTGTGACTTTGGGGTGTCGGCCTGCCTGGGGGTCCCTGTCCTCATCCGTGAGTCGGGGCGTGAGCACAGAGTGAGGCATTGCGACTTAAGTCTCAATGTCAACTATTATTTCTACTTTTCATCAGGCTTCTTTCTTTAAACCAAATTTTATACAGTTTCACAATCTATTGTATATTATAAAAACATTGCTGTAAACACACATTCCTTTCAATTTTTTACAAAGCAGTAACCTCATGGCTAATCCTTTTTTCCCAGTAAAACTTAGTCTCTGCAAACTCAATTAAAGTAAAATTATAATAAAGATATAAAAATACAGATATTATAAAATAAATATATATGAAAATGATACAGAGAAATAAATATAAGTTACAACATAGAAAATAAAGAAAATAGTTCAGTTCAGGGTCAGAAATTCGCTATCCCCTATCTCCACTCACGTCGGAATTCAGTGGCTGAACTCCCGCCTGGCACTGGCGGCATCCGACGCAGCCATGTAGTCAAGCCCCAGCCTGGGTGAACAATGAAACACTCATGATGCCATGTCAGTGACAGGTGATATGGAGGGGTGGGGGACACTGTATGGACTGAATTGCACCCCCCCAAATTCCTATGTTGAAGCTCTAACACCCCAAAGTGACTGCAATTGGAGACAGAGCCTTTAAGGAGGCAATTACGGTTAAATCGGGTCACAAGGGTGGGACCTAGTTCAACGTGACTGGCGTCCTCACACAAAGGGGGAGACACACCAGAGATGCGCAGGCACAGGGAAAAGAGCAGGTGAGGACACCGTGAGAAGGCGCCACCTGCAAGCCACAGACAGAGGCCTCAGAAGAAACCAACCTGCCTAGACCTTGATCTTGGACTTCCAGCCTCCAGAACCGTGAGAAAAACACTTCTGTCGTCTCAGCCCCCGCGCTGCATTATTTGTGATGGCTGCCTGAGCCAACTGGCACGGGCAGCACCCCCTTCTGCTGCCCACAGCACCCCCTGCCAATCAGCCTGCCAGGCTGCGATCTCTGCCCCGCAGGGTCAGCAAGGGGGAGCCCGTGGGAACCACCAGGCTTGCGTCGGCAACGGCAGGGTCCATGGGCCGGCAGGGTCCACAACACGACTGGGCTACAGAGGCCACACTCAGCCCAGCAACTTCTCCTGCCCGTAGCCGGCCCTTATGTCACTCTGTCACTGACCCCATCCCCCCAAAAAAGGATCTCATTTCCACTAAGACTCAAAAGGCAACACCATCCTCTGGCATTTTCCCAGCTGTCTGTGCATTTCATTTCCATCCTCCATATCTGCAAGAAGTCATTCAAAATGTTAGAAGTATCTTACAGTTTGCACATGGTATCTGCACATCTTAAAGACTGGCATCTGTGGCAAAAGTCACCAACGACTGCATCACATTATCTTTTAAGTACTGCACAATGTCTGGCTCAACAATAACCAGACTTTTTCACACAGAGTTACAAGGAAAGACTGGACGGGGGCAGGCGCATAAAATGAAACTCAGGACTCCCGATGAACGTTCACCCTCGACAGAACAGCCTGTGTCCCTTCCCCACCACAGTGGGCCGGCGCCGTCCTGGCCCACCCAGGACCTACATCCCTGTCTTTCCGAGAACCATTTCAATTTTCCTTTGAGGGCCTGCCCCTCTCCTCTCTGCTACCATCCTGATGGGGCTGTCAATCTAAGTGACCTGCCCGCCCTGGCCAAGAGGTGACAGAATATGAGCCAATCAGACACTATCCAGGGAACCCAAGTGGTGCCCTGAAGACAGGGGCAACTTGTGCCTGTGCCCTGGACCCCTGGGTTCCATCTGTCCCCACACTACCACACTCAAAGCCACCGCCACATCCTTCTGATGAATTCCGTGTCTGCTGGAGTTGGCCAGAACGGGATTCTGATGTTTTCAACTAAGGACCCAGTTGACCTACCACCACCTCCAGCTTGAATGGCAAACAAATTCTGACAGTTCTAAAAGGTAAAGACCACCTGCTTATGGCAAAGATCACCTAAATTGAAGGACTTTTTTAGTGTCTCCAATTCTGATGGTAATTTCCAAAAAAAAGATTCCCAAGATGGTGGCCGGGGCAATCGCAACGGCCAATCAAACGGCCTCGCCAGCTGATTGTCACAGCTGTGGGCCTCTTCCCCAGGATATGAGTCCTTTAATATCTCCATTAAACATCTGGTATGTTCCTTATTGCTACACACAGACTCATTCAAGGGAAGATGCCTTCAAGACCAGAGCTCAGCCATCCGCTCTCACACAGCCAAGCTCCATGGAACTCGCAGCGCACATCCAGTCCTGGATGAGATACTGGGTCTGGTCTCAAAACCACAGTCCCTGAGCACTTGGAGCACATGCAGGGGAGAGACATGTGAGTCCACAGTTAGTGCAGAGAGCACAGGGCCAAAGAACCAGCCCTGGCATCACCACCAGGAGCCATGGGAAAAAGGCCCCACACTGGTATCACCACCAGGAGCCATGGGAATGGCCTCAAGGAAGCGTTGAGAAGGTGTCAGTTGGGTTAAGAGAAGAAGCAGGACTCAGCCCACCGAGAGCTCAAGGCGGAGCCCCCGGCAGATGAGGGGCCTGCCAGGAACCGTGGGTCAGTGGTGCCTAGTGCCCTCCGCAGCCAAGGTACCCACCGGTGGGCAAGACCAGGCTGCAGAGCTGCAGGCCCATCGCCAGGAGCTGGGGAGCTAAAAAAAAGAACTCCCATTCCATTTCTTTATCTACTCCATGACTCATTCTAAAAAGGCTCAGGGGTAAGATGGAGAAATTTCAACTTCATTCTGAAAGACCCAGTGAGCCATTCAAAGGCTTAAGCAGGGCGAGTCCTGGCCAGATTTATGTTTTGGAATCCGTTTATGGGTTAACCAAGCTGTCAAACACAAATTGGCACATCAGTGTTCCCCAAGAGGAGACGTCCATGTGTGCGTGTGCAGGCCACGCTGACACACACCAAGGTGAGACTCAGGGTCACCTGCGCTGCGTCCCATAAACACATCCACATTTAGGAAGCACCCGAATCAAAGATACAGGGGAGACGCACAACCTAGGATGCTCGTCATAAAACAGCTCAACAGGATCCTAGAGGTGATCAAACTGTTAAAACTTGAAAAGCTACAAAATCACCACTTATTTGGAAGCACTCAACCATTCCCAAGAAAGCTGAGCATGGGGTAGGGGAGAGGGCCGTGTCTTGTTGGGTATTTTTGGTCTTTTAATTAAGAAAAGCTCCAAGAGGGATCCAAACTCAGGGGCATCGTGACAACAGATCCGTTTTGACGCTTCCCAACCCTGCCGGGCACTCGCTGGGTGATCGTCTCTCCGCCATCCAGGAATCGTCCAGGTTCCAGGACTCAGTTCACTCCCCACTCCTCATGCCATGACACCTAGATTGGGAGACCCTAGAGCAACAGTTCCCAAAAGTGCAGTACCCAAACCAGCATCAGCACCGGGGGGCGTACCAGGAAGGGAAGTCCTCAGGCCCCAGCCGAGCCCCACCAAGTACAACTTCTGGGGGTGGGGCCCAGCAATCTGTGTTAACACACCCTCCGGGTGACCCCGAGGCAGGCTGGAGTCAGAGAACCACTGATCTCAAACCTTCAAGACCATCAGATATCAAAAAAAAGCTAACGAAGTCACATTTGAACTAGAAAAGCAAAAATGGACCCAATAAAACAGCAAACTAGATTTTCTGAAAAGTGACCAGAATTGACACAAAGTGAACTGAGGAATAACCTTGACCAGAACGAGGCACGCTCAACTCTGAACAATCGCTGCCATCCGTCAGCAGCCTGCGTGCTTATTAACAGCACAGCATGCTTTTTGGTACCATCCAAAGCACTTAAAAGAATAACATTTTCACTCGTGTATCTTAACAATTTCCTGGAGAGGACGGCAAAGGGCAGGTTCTCCGGCCGGTGCAAAGGTCACGCAGCCTGCGGGGCACACTGGCCACTGGGCAGGGGCTGGCAGGACAGGAGGACCAGCGAATGCGTCATCTATGTCTTTTTGGTTCAGCCGTGCACACTATGGCCAGTCCTAACAGGGAAACTGAGGCAGGAATGGGGGAGAAAGTGTATGAATTATTTTCTTAATCTCTCTTTTCTTTTCTTTTTTTAATTAAAACCAGCCTAGCCTGTTCTAGATTTTCTTATGTCAACAAAACCAGCGTTTCCCATCCTTGGTATTCTCCCCAACCCCCACCCAAAAATAAAAACCCAGGTACCTGAACTCCCAACCAAGACACAAGTCAGCTCCCCAGCATTTCACTGATGCAGAGTCAGGTCGAGAAGTGGCCCCTGATGTGATGCGGACGCTGACGGCCACGCACACACTCACACACACGCTCTCTCTCTCTCACACACACACACACACACACACACACACACATCCTCGACCCCACTGTGAGCACAGCTATGGAAAGCTTTGCAGGAACAAAATCCACAATTTGGGGAAATTACATGGGGCTTTTCACCCCACCCTGTAAGTAAAAGAACAGCCAGAGGAACTCTCTTGAATGTGGGGTTGTCAAAAAAGATTTATATATAGAAGTTTCCAGGAGGTTTTCTCTTGGCCAGAGAATAAGTAAGTAATTTCCCTGCACCACACAAAGGTTAATAATCAAAGAAGTTCGTTAAGAACTGCCCTGAGCTCAGGCTGCCAGGCGGGCGGTTAGTCATAAAGAGCTAGGTGGAATTTGCCTACTCGGGCCATTGGAGGAGAGAAAGAAGTGAGGTCACATCCCCACCGAGGAGGAGCCAGTTTCCTAGAGAACTTGGGGGAGGCAGAGCTGACTGAGCCCCATGCAGCCCCTGGCGTCCCCTCCCTGAGGGGAAGGGGCATCCTTGCTCACTGAGAAGGGCTCTGTCCCTTGGGGCACCCAGGCAGACACACCTCCTAATTCCACCAGCTCCCCCGGAAACAGAAAGTACGCCAGAGAAGCCCTCGGTGAGCACAGAGCTCTGGGCCGCAGAACGGAGGCTGAGGGGCCGCAGAGCCCATCACACCAGCACCCCTCAGCCTCTGCACTGCTGAGACTCGGGGCTGCCCTGGGCATTGCCGGGCGGTAGCAGCATCCCTGGCCTCCACCCACCAGATGCCAGTAACAACCACCCCACCTCCCTCAAAGTTGGAACAAACGGAAATTTTCTCCAGACTCTGCCAAATGTCCTTCGGGGGACAACAGTGATTGCACTCCCCTCAACCACACTTTGTTGAAAACCACTGATTTTGGCCAAGCACCTGGATTTACAGACAGGGAAACTGAGGCCAGGGGTCACACTGAGAGGCGCACTGGCTACTCTCCCTTGGGCTTTGCAACCCTGAGCTGGTCTTCAGTCTGTACCTCTTCCCCTCCTCAGCCTCACCCCTACAGCCCCCCACTTCCCTCCCCTGTTAGTACAAGACACTTCACAGCCCAGGAAACACGGCAAACCCTCTTTCCCAAGGACAGGTGCCACCCGCTCCCAAACAGCCTCTGCCAAAAGCCTGCTCTGCTGAACTGAAACCCAAAGTAGAGACTCTCACACATTGCCCCCAAGAGTGTAAAATCAAACAACTGATTTGGAAAACAGTTCAACAGTTTTTTAAAAAGTTAAACATAAACTGATCACATTTCCAGGCCACTCCACTCCTAGGTATCTACCTGAGAGACATGCAAGCTCATGCCTGTGCAAAGACTTGAATGTGGATGTTCACAGCAACTTTGCCTGTAAAAGCCCCAAACTGGAAACAACTCCCTCAATGTCTATCAACAGGAGACACAAATGATGGTAAGTCCATCAATGGAATATTACTCAGCAATGAAAAAGAACAAGCTACTGACAGACACACAACCTGGATGAAATCTCAAAACCATGATGTGAGGGAATGAAGCCAGACAAAGAAAGGGTCCTCTACTGCATGATCTCATTTTACATAATTCTGGAAAATGCAAGCCAATCCACAGCGAGAGGCAACAGACCAGTGCAACTAGACAGGGACAGAAGAGGTTGCAAAGGGTCACAAAGACATGTCGGGGGGTGATGGGCACAGTCGTGGTTTCATGGGTGCACACGTCCATCAAACCTCATCAAACTGTAAACTCTCCATCGTTGCAGTTTACCTTGTGCAAACCATACCTCTATAAAGCTGCAGGGAAAGAAATCAAGTGAGTGTAAGAAGAGCACTGCAACTACAAAACTCACCAACACTTTAGATGGTGACTGCTGGTAACCGTTCGCATCACAGGAGTTCACACCACGTTCCAGGCAAATCCTGCTTCAAGCAGGTAAGGTGAGGACTGCTCCAGGTGGGCACTCTTGGGTAGCACCCACACTCCCGACACGGCTAAGATGCCAGTAGGTGAGGATAAGGTAGTGCAGCCACCTCCTCCTCTTCCCACTAACGTAGTGCACGGTTTGACGGCCCACACTTGGCATCAGGACCATGCACTGGGATTCTGCCACTCCCATCTCTGCCACCGTCCTTTGTGTGACCCTCAGGCAAATCACTTAGAGTCTCAGAGCATCAATTTCTCCCTACTATGCTAATTATAGCATAGGGGGAAAGTAACTTCTATTTATATGTGTAAAAAATTAACTGCTTGCTCACATCTCCATTATTAAAACGTCACAGAATTTGTGTGGCTTAAATTTAAGAGCTACATTTTCAGCCAGCTAGGATTAAAGGTGTTGCAGATTTTTCAAACTCGGGTGAATTTTCAAAGTCACGTTGCCTGGAAAGTCTCCCTCCTCCCAGGCAGCGAACCTGCCACTGCGAGCAGCCAACGTGCCCCGAGCCGCCACGCCGCACAACCCAAACCGCAGTCAGCATCCCAGCCGCCACCGGCCCTCAGCAATGCGATAAAAGGGAACCAACAGCTGTTACTTTCTTTGTAACCTCGGTGAGTAAAAGACTGAGTGTGAATGCGAGTTTCAAGTCACAAAATGAAATCCACAGGAGAGCGGCACACAGCAGAGAGAACTCTCCACGTACTCAGCAGACTCTCGTGCTGATCCCAGAGGCTTCCTTTTTTGCTGAGAACATCAAAACAGTAAGAGGCTAATGTCTGTGGGTCCTGAGTTCAGATCCTGACTCAGCCACCAGTAAGTGGATGTGGGCAAGGCTTTAAACTCAGGCTCCCGACCTGCAAAAGAGGAGTTTACCACCTCTGCCCTAGGGAGACCAGGATGATAAAATGACACAAAGTATGCCCAGCCCGGAACATGAGATCCTACATCTGGCAGACACTCAATAAACAGTAGGTGCTATTATGGATTTTATCAAAGGCAGGAAGGGGAGAAACCAAAAAGGATGGTTCATGAAGTGTTTAACAGAAATTTCTGGAATCTGGAGCAGGAGCAGCTGTCAGAGATGCCTGCAGGCAATGGTGTCATTTACAAGGCAAAACCACAGGGGCTGCTGGGACAGAGCTGTTCTCCAGCCCAGCGGGTGCCCCAGACTTCCCGGCCAGCAGTCCCCACCCGTCACCACCAAGGCCTTTGCTGGCTTCCACTTACTCTCCTCAGTGTGCGTGTCCTCTCCCCCTAAACGTGAATTCGAAACTAAAATCTGAATGGAAGCACAGGGGAGCGGGCGGGTAGGGGACACGACTCCTCAACGGCTCAGCATCAGCCACTGGGCCCGGCACACAGGACACTCGGCAGCTGTCCCTCTATCGATGACAAGACCAATTCTGAGCAGCTGCTTCATTCAGAGCTGCCCAGGTACAGCAGCTCAGCATTAAAAAAAAAAAAAAAAAAAAAGACACAGACCGGTAGTGTTGCAAAGCATCCCCCAAGGAAAGAGCAGGAAGTTTTAAGGAAGGGTCGGTCCAGCACAAGTGTGGCCTGCTGCCCTCACGGCTTCAGGGAGAAAGATCGGCAAGCAGCCACTGCAACGCCAGCTTCCTCCAAGCTCAGGAGGGCTGGAGTCCTGCTAGAGAGCTTCATGCAGAAGGACTGGAGGAAAACAGCGGGCACCCTACCCGGCATACCCTGCAGGGAGGCCGTGCACACTGTTCCGTCTCTGCTGTTTCCCTTGCCCACCCACCCCAGCCCTCATTTCCTCTCACTTTTGTAAACTGTCCACAGAGGAAAGAAGATTAGCATGGATTTGGGTTGAAGAAAACAAAAACATGCCGGGCTTTAAGTCCCAGTGGCCCTGCTCATATAAATGCAGTTTCTGGAGGTTCCTGACCAAGAATGTTCCCAGTGACATCATATTGTCAAACCAAGAGAGGAAATCCTGGTCAAATAAACTCAAGTTTCTAAGTAAAATTCATGTTTTTATGTCCAGAATGCCTCAAAAAGATAATAGCAGAGTCATCATGGTTTCAAATTTTTTTAAATATTGGAACCCAAGATTAAAAAAAAAAAAAAAAACCCAGTATCTGACATGGGTTATGTAATAAGAGCCAAGGTAACAGTAACCATGGAAAATAGATCTTCTAAACACAAGTTGCTGAAAAAGTTCACTGCAATTAGCTTTGCATGGTGTCTTCCTACAGAATCCTTGGGGAGGGGCCGTGTTAAGAGTCAACGTGAATCAACATGTGGTTGCAGCAGGATGGAGAATCTTACTCCTAACACTAGGCGGTGCAAACCCCAACCAAGACACGGGGCCATGCATTTCTTCACGTGCTAACAAGCATCTGCCAAGACTTCTGGGGCAGGCTCGAGGGATAAAATTGAGAACAAGAGAGACGTGCCTCCCTCATGGGGAAGACATCCTAACACGTGCACACGTGTGATTATCAACACGGTAAGCTTCTATGGGCGCTTGGGTGGGGAATGAATGGGAACGAACGGGGATCCAGCTAGGTGGGGTGGCTAACGCCCAGGTGCCCTCCCTGGGGAAGAACAGGGGACTTTCACAACTTGGAGAAAGTCAGGAGAATTTTGGTTGCCTATCACTGAAATTATCTGAGGACACGCAAGTCATCCGATTACTCCTTCTACCATGAAAATGCATGACGAGGCTGGAACGCTTTATATTCATGTAAAGTGAACTGTGGGTACGAAAGAATCCTGTCCCAAAAGCAGATGACGGGATCAAAAATTAAGCTTTTCTCACCTTGGGGAGGGGCAGTCAATTGTGTGAAAGTGAGAGGGCAGGGTGGGGAGAGGGAAGACACTGTGAGGCAGGACCTGTTAGGAACAGATGGGAACCCTAACTGCAATTAAAGAGGTGACAACTGAAAGGATTTTCCCATAGATGCCCCTCAGCTAAAAAGCCTGCTTGGACTTTGAAGAGATAATCATGACAAAATGCAAATTAAAAGCCCTGGCTTTGGCTAAAAATTTTAGACCCACAAGCTTATTCAAATGGAAATTCGGTGCTGAAGCAAGGGCTGGGCTGTGGGGAACAGGGTCCCACTGGCCCCATGACAGGGCGCACAGCCGGAGGTCCCGGAGATGTGCTCTGACAGCAGCACAGAGCATGGCAAAGACATGCAAGATGATGCTGCCAATTAAGTCCCCCCAACCCCCATCCCTAAGAAAGGCTGTCTGGTCACAGGCCTTCGCTGGCCAGGATGGGCAGAGCTGTAGGGGTCAGGTGAGGGACTATCATCCTGTGGTGGGGTCATCACCAGCTCAAGGGCCCCCATCTGGGTCAGGTATGGGTACAGGAACTAGGGCCTTACCAGGTTCCATAATTAACCCTGGAATGACAACCGCAGAGACACCAGACTCCAGCCCCAGCTGTGGAGGGGAGGCCGATGCTCTAAAACTCATGAACCACAGATACGATTCGGAGCTGAATTAGACTTCTAGGGTCTGCCTTACAAACCCATCCACGCCACACACATATACAACGCAGATTCATTGATGATACAGACAGTCCTTGACTTACAATTTTTTTATTTTTTTGTCTTTACATTGGTGCAAAAGCAATGAGCACTCAGTAGAAACCGTACTTCCACTCCCTATATGACCCTTCTGTTTTTTACTTTCAGCATAGTGGTCTGTAAATTACATGAGACATTCAACACTTTATTATAAAATAGGCTTTGTGCTAGATGATTTTGCCCAACTGTAGACTAACCTAAGTGTTCTGAGCCCATTTAAGGTAGGCTAGGCTAAGCTATGATGTCCCATAGGTTAACAGTATTAAATCCACTATCAACTTACAATACTACCAACTTACAAAGGGTTAACAGGACATAACCTCGTTGTGAGTCAAGGAGCATCTGCATATGCAGTATTTGCCATGTGTTCCCTGCAACGATAACATAAACACACATCGCCAGGGTCACGGACAGGTTCACACCCATTTCTTACCATCCATGGTTACGTCTGGGCGGGACCAGTGTGTTACGGAGGTGTTGGCAACGATCATCCAGCAATTTCCTCCTGGAGACCTGTTCATACACTCAGGTGCTGTGGCGAGGCCTTCAAAGTGTGTGCACGTCACGTAAGACACACAGTACCAGAACAGCCACACACTACACAAATTACAGACACACAATGTGCTTCCTTCCTCTTATGAATATCACTCTGCTGAATGGAATCTTGCTCTCTGGCGGGTGTGTGTTGGGGGAAGAGGACTGTGAGTGAAATAATAAAATACACTGAGGCAATCTGGCCTCTGCTGACCTTGACTGCTACTCTCCTCCTTGACCAGACCAGGTCAGTTTGGTCCTGAGTTCAGGAACTGAGGAGTAATGGATGGAGCAGTGACAGTCACTTTAGAGTCAGGAGGACCCTTGAGACCAAAGTTCAACCCTACCAATTCTAGGCCCAAAGGGACAAGCACTTTCCCCAAGGGTCCTGTGGCAAGTCAGTGAGGCAGGGACCTGTCTCGAATCCCAGGCCAGGGTTTTCTGTCCCTACAGGACACACAGTCAGCATGGCTGCAATCCTATCTTACATCATTCTGCTTCCAGAAATCAGTCTTAGCATGACAAGAAAATATCTAGGTTCCGTATCAATATATCTTTCCTAAAAACAAAGTCCTGGGACACAGGGCTTTCTGCCCCCAACTCCAAAACCACTAACGCCCAAGTGAGGGGCTGCCCTCCCAAACATACACACATTCAGGGCCAGAAAAATCAAGTCAGATATTTCCATGAGTTTTCTTTTGAACTGTATCAAGATTAACAGACAAAAACTGTCCTTCCAAAGTGCAAGTTAAACCCTCATCTCCTACAGAATGAGACATCGTGGCACTCAACAGACACTAAATAAGTACCTTGTCCCCACTCTGCTCACACTGCACCTGGAATCTAACAACGCCTTGAACTGCACCATCTCTAGAAACCCTTTGAATTCCAACCCAAAACTGGATCAGCCTTAGAGACTTTTGCGTTTTATTGAAAATGCTAGTTAAATTATCCTCTGGATGGACAAGGAAATATACAACACACTGACATGCAGACTCCAAGTGGTAGGTATTTAAGGGTTCACTCTATACATTCTTTCGATCTTCAGTATGTCTGAAATTTTTCATCATAAAATTTTGAGGGAAAAAGATCCCCTCAAGTTGGATTAACCAGCAAATTTAACCTCTTTTTAGTAGTAACTTTCTAGTTCACACAATTCCCAAAGCATAGGCGCGTGGCAACACTACCCCCCAGGCCAGCCCAGACACAAGCGCTGGGAAAGGTGCCTCAAGTTCCATGCAGGTGGGTGAGGGCTCCGCTGGCTCAGGTGAGCAGTGCACCCTGAACACACCCCAACCAGCACTAAGCACCCCAATGTTTGTGTCAGTGAGTGGAGGAACCCCATCTTCTCAGATGAATAAGAAGACTGTGCATCACTCTAAGATTCTTTAATCTCCAAACAAGCAACCCGAAAATTTAAAATCTGAGGTGCATCACTACAGCCCGTATTCCATCAGAAGTAGTGGAAGTTGAGATTCTAGAAAAACACATCGGCTACATTGTCTCAGTCCAAATTCTGAACTGCTTTCAGGAAAAGCAGCACTGCCACTAAGTCGAAGCCCAGCTCACCCTCCAGGCAGGTGGACTTGGACACAAAGACACACACGGAGATGCACAAAACGCAAATGCCCATGATCCCAGCACCACCGCAGACCCTCCTGGCAAGCCAAAAGTCTGGGAAACAGTGCGGGGTTGGGGAGTTCAGGGGATGGAAAAAAACGTCTAGATTTAGACTGTGGGCAGAAAGCAATATATTGTATAATTTTTCATTCCCCAGTATAAGATGACCAGAAAGATAAGTACAGACTGAGAAGCCTGGGTAAAACTCAAACTTCTAAGTGGAAAAATGAAAACTGACTTTTTTTGGGTGAAGACAGTGGCCTTTCCTTGGGCAGAGCTGAGTTTTCCAAGCCCTCCCTCAGAGGCAAGGTGGCATGGTGCCTGTCAAGACCCCATGATAATATAAGCTTCCCATCTTCTGGGGCCCAAGGGCTTCCTCCCGGAGGCCCCTGGGCCTCTTCACTCCACACCCCCTGCCGCTCTCCTAGCCCACTACGCACCTGGCACGAAGCGTGCACTTGCCCTATCCTTGCAGAGCAAATGCCTGTTCACTTCTGCAGTCCCAGCACCTGGTTCAATGATTCTGTGGATTAAAGCCATTATGTGAAAATATACACATACCTAACAGATGGCTACAGAGACAGAAACATCGATCACGCATTATGTAGCGTGCGCTCTGCACTGCTCTGAAAGAGGCAGAGTTGGCCAGGAGATGACCTGGCTATACAAGCAGGAGCTCAGGGGCCATCAGCCCAGGGTCTGCATGCAGAATCTCAAATCACGTAAGTCCCCTCTGGGCTGACTCAGCCCTGGAGATGGATACACACTAGCCACACTCATAAGAGACTGATGTATACCTCAGACACCCATTTAAGAATTTGCAAATGAGGAAGAGGTTGTCATAGGGTTCCTGATGTGCCTGCTTCTCAGTCTGTTCAACAGGCAGGGTAACTCCTGAACCTACACATTCAGGCCCATCCCACAGGGACTGGGGGCACCTCCACAAATCCTGCCAAGCATTTCCACCCGAACCTCAGGGCATCAAAAGGTGGAATCCCCTGCATGGCCCCCACTCCTGTGTTCCCAGGATAAAACCTCAGCCCCTCCTTCCTCCACCCTGAGGCTCACCCGCAATCTGGCCTGCACCTCCCTGTGATCTTTTGGGGCCGCCTCTTTTCCCAGTCCCCTGCTCAGGCTCCCACCCCCTCCCAACCCCCTTACAGCAGCCCTGATGCTGTTCCTGGTTTTAAACACTCCCTGCCCCTCCCCTTTACCACACCCAGCCCCTCAGCCACCACCTCTGTATCCCACACGGGAACAGCTGAGCATCAAAGCACCCCCTCTCCAAGCAGCAATCAATAATCAATAATTCCCACTGCTCTGCCCAATAAAAGGGCTCCCATGAGGTTGTGGTGCTCTCCCCATCATTCTGGCCTCCCCTCCCCTGTTCCCCTCGGGCCGAGGAGAGTCTGTTCAGGATGCTCCACTCCCAGGGATGCTCCGCTCCCATTACGCACTGGCCTCGAAAACCCTCTGAACCCACTCTGACCCTTCCAACCTCCACCCCATCTGGTTAACCTCACCCCTCAGGCCCTCCCCATACCGCCTTGCAGGGCTGCTGGTCTCTGTGTATTGGTGGCCTCCTGGGGTGAGATCTGAAGGGCCCTGAATGTTCCACACATCTGCCTGTCCTTCCAGCTCTGCCCAGTGCAGGGCTCAAAAAAATCATGTATTGGGTCTCAAGTTAGCCACTTCCCACACCAAACAAAGTGGCTATAAACTCGGGCCTCCCACCACCATCCCTCAAAATAAACACCTGCCTTTGCAAAGCCACCAGAGAAACTCACACAAGCACACACAGCCCCCAAACCTCGCCCTGCATGTCCTTCCTGGGTTTGGCCTTGTTTGGCACTGGCCTCTGTGGAGGGGGATGGGCAGCTCCCAGGACACAGCAGCAGGAACAAAGACAATAACCCCTTGAGAATAACAGAGTTGGCAACGCTTAGCTTTTCTTTCTTCCTTTTGTGTCTTCTGCATAATTGCTACAAACAACAGAAACTGAATAGTGCTAATATGTAACTATTAAGACCATCCAACAGTTTACTTTCAAATACCAAGGCAAAGTAAAGGGTTATCTAAAACCCAGCACAGAGATGGCTCAGCCAGAAAGAGTCTCCCAGTGACTACTGATGTCTGCCAGGAGCCAGGGACAGCCGAGGGGGGCCCTAGCTCCAGTCTCAGGGGACCTGTACCATCCACATTTTAAAGGAAAGGACTTCCTGGTGAGGGATTATACTCACACAGCTCCATTCATGGAACAGAGCTCCACTAACAAGGAATTAACAGTCTGCAGACAAGCCTAAAGTCAAAAAACCTAATCTCTAAGACAGTGCCAGAGATGTATTAGCCACTCAAATATTTGTTTACAAACAAACAACTGAAAGAATGAAAATCAGAGAAAGGCAACATATTAAACGGCCACCCTGACTGTCATAAAGTGAACCTTGAATAGCAACGAAAAGTCTTTCCAGATAAAGGCCGCTGGCCTGGTGGAGCGGTTTCATGAGCGGCTACGTCTAACCAGGAGAGAAAAAGCAACACAACCTAGCACTCCACGCCCGGCAGGCCCAGCAGGAACAAGGCCACTTGGGCACCAAGAGGCACGAACTAGAAGGTGCACAGCAGCGCTACTCGTGACGGCCCAAACAGGCCACGACACTGACGCCCATCACCAGCAGCCGAGATGAATAGACAAAGGCAGTAATTTCTAACTGCACATGCTACAGACCAGTCTCTCGCCGTGTGGCTGTGTTTTATTTCTTGATCCGGATGCTGGTTACACACACGGTTGGTTTGTGAAAACTTCCTCCTTTAGGACTTGGGTATCTTTCCCCATTTACAATATACATCAAAAAAGAGTTCCCAAAAAATGAGGGCATTGTAAGTGGCCTCAATCCCACCAATTCCAAACCCAAACTTCAAACGATACCTGGATACTCAGAGATCCAGGCTTGTCTGTTGAAGCTAAAATTAAAACCATGTTTTCTTTTAAATCAGGTTCACCACCCTGAACTCCCAACAGCAGCAGTGTCAGAACAGGAGCAGAGAGTGCATCGCAGCTCCCAGCAGCACCCCGACCTCTGCAAGCAACAACAAAGGGTGGGCAGCCGGCCTTCCGGAAGGGCCTTCCCGGAAAACACACTAGATCCTCCGTCCCAGAAAAGGGCAGCGTAACATACAAGCAGCATGGAAGTTCAGAGAATCAGCTCTTCCCAAATCAATTTCTTTTTCATTACAAATGCTAGCAAGCAGTTACCAGTAATACCAACCTGCTGAAGGCCACCATCACACAGAGAGCATGCCCCCGGCTTACATTTAAGAAGTAAAAACCCTTTCATGAAATGAAGGTAGTTCTTGTGGTTATTTCCTGTAGGCATTCACAAAAATAAAAATAAAAAAATTCTAGCTTCTTCCTTTCAAGTATCCTCAATAGTGCAAGTCTGTAACAACGAAAACTAAAACTCATAGAATTAGAACTTAATTCACTTCCTAAAGATACTGTTCTCCCTTTAAGACTATTATCTGAGAATCTGGTAACAGTAGCTTCCGTGAGGCCGTGTCCTAAGCTGGAAACCAACATGGTTCTGTTTGCTAGAGCCTGTTGAATGTTGACATTTCTAAGACCAAACATAAATCATTTGTAACATGGCCGGTAATTATTTGAAATTCTTCTCCCAGAACCATGAAAAGTCTTTTCCCACCCTCAAAAAAAAAATAAAAATTAAAAAAAAAAAGCGCTTCTAACCATGATGCTAATGACAACCAGACGGCAAGAGCAGTTTTAAAGATTAGACAGTTGCTTGTGTAGAAACACTGTACAAATACTCCAACACTGCAGCCCAAAAAAAGACAATCCCTATCAAACAGCGGGAGAAGTGTGAAATTTGCAAATGAGCCCCTGGTTAAACAAAAACACCAATCTGTTCCCAGAGAGCTCAGGGTGGCCACCTGTTCTGGGCTGGTGGCAAGTTCTGATTACCAATGGAAGAAACAATACTGGTGCGGTGACAGCCCCCTCTTGGGGCCTGGGCCCCACCCTCAAGCCTATATTTAGTCTGCTCTTTATGGAAAATGTCCCGACCTCACACACAAACAAGCTATTTGGCTGGTTATTCAAAGGATCCATTAACAATCTCTTCTGCAGGGGGTGGTATTTGTTTTCTTTCCCTCCCCAGCCC
This sequence comes from Lemur catta, assembly GCF_020740605.2. Taxonomy (NCBI): domain Eukaryota; kingdom Metazoa; phylum Chordata; class Mammalia; order Primates; family Lemuridae; genus Lemur; species Lemur catta. The sequence continues at coordinate 4,699,029 of NC_059135.1, forward strand.
CCAGACACAGCCAAGATACCCACTTTGGACCTTGGTCAGTTGCAAGTAAACAGCTCTAGAAGATGGAAGGACTGGACCCAAAGAATAATGCCAGCCCTGCTCCCAGATGGGTCACATCACTGCATCTTGGGAAAGGCACAAGCCTGGGTACAGGCTTCCCACACTATCATATGGGACCACAGACCCTCAGAGGCACAGAGCTTCCGGAAGGCCAGGGCTCACCACAGCACACACAAAGCCTTGCACGCGTACCCTTGAACAAAAATAACAGATGCCGCAAAGATTAGAGATTAACATCTGTAGAGTGCATTTTGTTTCTCACAGAAAGGTACTTAACAAAGGGAAGGAATTATGTAGCTAAGCACCAGATCAGAACCTCAAACCCTGGATTTTAAAAATAGCTAAGCCTCATCCGCTTTGCCAACTCAATCACTGAAGCTGAGGACTGGGAGGTTCTGGAGGATTGGGTGGGGGGCAGGGAGGGGGACACAGGTTTGGGTGTCGAGAAACATGAGATAAAACCAAGTCAGTGGTTAAAACAAGCCAGAGCAAGACTCACAAACTATAAACACCTGCAGGGTCTACAGGGGAAAAAAAAGGTAGGATGCAAAATGAGGGATTTTAGTCTTAACAAAATAAAAACTCTGGCTTGGACAAAAAACAGAGGTGGTAGCAACAGGGACACAGATTTTGTTTTGAAGGTTTCTGCAGCTGCTGTTGCCGCTTCTCTCCCTCCTGAGTCACTTCCTTCGGGCTCCTCCAGCAGTTCTTTTAAGCTACCAGTAACTTCTAGCTCCTCCCTTACAGAAACGCTGTTAGCCTGGAAGCGTCAGTAGCCAAACGTGTCATCTGCCAAGTTATCATTATAAGTGAATATTGGACCCCATCTAAGTACACATGAGACTACACTATCAACAATCTCCAAAAAAGACGGGAAGGAAAAGCCTCAGGACCGCAGACTGAGACTTCGGAGCTGGTTCCACCTCCCGCCTGGACCCCCTGGCAATGTCCACCTGCCAGTTGATCACTTTCCAGAAACACTGTCCCTCACAGGTGCTCAGCTCCTTTGCAAACAGCACTGCGGAGGTGGCGTGAACAAGGACTTGAAGCCATTCGTGCGTGTGTTTAAATCCCTCCTCCACTATGTTTAAACTGTGACCATAACCAACTCCCTGAGCCACTGGTCCTTGGTGTCTTCACCCATAACCTGCAGAGAAGGCTGAGAGCGGGAGACCCTCTCTGACTGTGAGCATGCAAGAAGAATGAGCGATCACCCAGAGAAGACACTGCGCCCTTCCCTCTACAGCAATGCTTCTCAAAGTGTGGTCCCCGGACCTCAGCAGCAGCATCCTGGGGATGCTTGTTAGAGATGCACATTCTGAGGCCCCACTCCAGACCTACAGAACTAGAAACTCGGGGGGCAAGGGGCAGCAATCTGTTTCCGTGAGCCCTCGACATGCTTTGATTGCACACTCAAGTCTGAGAATCACTGCTCTCGGCATGACACTGAAGGTACTATATTATGGCAGCAACACAGTCTGTCACTCACTCGCTCCTCTCAATGATACTGATTCTATGTCTGAAATTCACTTGCACCCAACACAAAGAAACGCCAACCTTTTGCAGATAGCTGATGTGAAAGAGTTGCCAAGATTTAGCAAGCAGATCTTTTTCTTCCTCTACCTACACTAAAGAAAATGTCACTTCCACCCCAAATACCATGTGACACGGAGTTTCTATCCAAGCTAACCCACCAAACGCAAAAGGAGCCCAGCCCTAACTTCTGTGCCCAGGACACAAGTTTCAAAATGCCCTCACTTCTGCCACAGGATAAACACTGCTTCAACTACCAATAACGGTGAGGAGCAAAAGAACCTACACTCAGGAGAAAACCTTAGCCCCTCCGGCAAGTTAAATCATCAACAAACGACTCCTGGGCATCCTTCAAGAGCCAGACATGATCCATTGAACTACTGAGGATATAAAAATGAATGAGACCTGATTTCTGCCCACAAAGAGCCACCAGTCCTCCAGCTGGGGTGGGGTAAGAAGGGGGTCGGGGGGGCAGAAGGCCTAATGCTGATGGGGTGAGACTCCTCCCAGGTGATGCGACACAGCCAGGCCTTGCAGGACGAGCAGCAGGCAGAAAAGGCGGCATTTCAAAGGGGCACACAAGCCACAACTAACAGGCACGAAGCTGGACTGGTAAGGCACAGCCAGACAATGGAGGGCCTTGGATGCCAGTAAGGTATGGGATCTCACATGGAAACAACTCACAGCCAACCAAGCCTCATTTTTAAGGAGGAGACCGCAAGCCGGCAACCTCTGAGTAAACTTGAAATATTATGAACATAGTTGACAGTGACAAAGAAAAATGACACTCATCCATGGCAGGAAGAAGATATTTGTTTCTCTAAACATACACACCTGCAGAAAGCAGACTAAATAAATTCCTATATGAAAACAAACTCTTATAAAAGTTTGGCCAAGGTAAGCAACTCTACAGAGAACAAGACACTTTGGGTTATTTGGGACATTCTCGAACCCTTCTCATCTTGGGCTGAGGAAACACAAGCTTGGGATGATTTGCACATACGGCTTGTGGGAACTATGAATAACGGGGTCCCCATTTCTATCTCATGGGGTGCTAGAGAGCCAGCACAAGGTTGGATGGGCCCAGCTCACCCATCTTGGGCAGGTTTTCTATGCTCTCTGGACCTCAGCCGTGGCACCTACGTACAGGATCACCACTGAGATGATGTAGGTTGAACACGTGGCACTCTGCCAGGCACAGAGGCTCAACAAAGCAGCTACATCAAGGGATTAAGTGGCCCCCATCCCATCTTCCCAGGCCCCACGCTACTAAGGAGCCCCCACATTCCCCAGTGAAAATGCCCTTAAGAGGTATGGGGCCCAGTTCTGCCAGGGACCAGGCCAGGCCAGTGGAGAGCCTGGGTTTCCTCTCCAGCCAGCAGGTGAGGGTAAAGGCATGAAACTGGCTGGGGGCTCAGGCTGGGGGCTCAGCCTCGGGGAAAGGCCAAACTCCACGGTGGTGCCTGGGAATCTGGGAATCACCCTGCCTTGGCTGCAGGAGCTGGCTGGGTGATCGCATCACAGTTCTGCTGCCAGCGAGCTGGATTACAATGTGCGATTGCTAACAGAGGCTTTATCCTTGAAAGAAGAACAAGCTTTATTTAAGAAGAAGAAAGGCAGTTGACTCATTTACCTCAAACCCATCAACCCCAGGCAGACTTGTTAAAGGAGAACTGGAGGGGAAGACTCAGACGCACTGTTCAAACTGGCAGCAGGGTGGGTCCCAGGCTCCCTTCTGGGCATGGTGGCAGGGAAGGCCCAGGAGACGGCTCCAGCTGCGTGGCTGCCTTTCACAGCACGCCACGCCCTGTGGGACATCCCAGGGATCCGATCAGGTAAATCTGAAATGATCAGCAATGCTTCCTTAAAACTCCAGAGAACTGGAGAAAAAAAAAATAAATCCCTCAAAGTATGAAATAAAGATTTAAAAAAAAAAAAAAAAAACACTTCTCTTTTGAGAAGCTAATATTTTAAAACAAGACTGAGAGCAAAATCACGTGTATCCCATGCCTACAAACAGGATTACCAACCTATTTTTCTTTGGGAATCCTGGTGGGCTCTTTCAACTAAAATAAATTAAATGTAGTCCAACATTAAGAGGTTTTTCCAACCCAGACCCACATCAACCCACTGTGAAATGAGCATTAGCCAAAACAACCTCTCCTTTTGCTCGAACAGCAAAAATTCCTGAAGATGCTAGAAGACAGGGAAATTTAAATAAATTATGGTACAACCAAATGCTGGAATATTGTGCCAACAAGAGAAATCATATCTTCAAAAGTTTTTCAAAACACTAAAAAGCGCTCACATTAGAGTAATCAAGAAGCTTTGTAAGTAGGACCCCAATTTTGTGTATGTACAGACAGATGGGGGGAAACCCTTGCTGGGTATCCTCTAAAATTAGGGCAGTTTTCTCTGGTGGAACAAGTGATTTTTAAACTATTTGGTATCATGTGCATATACTTTTCCTGATTGGAAATGGTTCTATTTTAAAATTTGGAAAGGTTTATATTTTGCTGCATATCATCCATACCTCCAAGCTTCACTCACAGGCAGGGGCAGATCTGGGTATGTTTCTCGGGGTGGAGCCCACCTCAGTTAGGCGATGTGACGTTGCAGACACAGGCTTAGTCACCAGCACTGGGTTCCTCCAATGCACGGGCAGTCTGGAGACCTGGACGCCACTCAATGATCCCCTGGTTCCGACCAGACTTTAAACAATCCCAGCCAAACGTTCAGGGGGTCATCATCCCTTCCTGAACCTCCACCCCCTCCTTTATAAAATGAGGGTAATGAAGCTGGCCCAGCCTCTCTCACAGCCACACAATGAGATTGTGAACGCAGAAGTATTTCTGTTAAAGCTCTATACAAATGAAAGGTGGTATCCTTGTTGGTAACAGTGCAAAGCACAGAAGCATATCTGAATGGTTCTTAAGCCTCACTAAAGTAACCACAGCCCTTACACAATATAGACATTTCTATTCCTAACAGAAAAACAACAGCATCATCAAAGCCCCAAACAGGATTCATCCACTGATTTGCAGCCTTATTAAAAATGACAAGGGTTCTACCCAAGAAGGGGCCTCAAGTCTCACCCAAAGATAGGCATCAAACTATCAAAAAAGCATCATCTAGGAGCCACGCAAATACTGAAGGAAAGAGGAAAGGGAAATGGGAAAATGGAAAAGGGAAGGAAAGGAAAGGAAGAAAGGAAAGAAAGATGGATGGATGCAATCACATCCTCTTGCTAGAAGTCACATTGCTTTGCTGGAAGTGCTCGAGACCCCAGAGCTCGGCTTCGGCTTCAAGAACGGGAATCGCACTCAGCCTGCAGTCTCCATACAGCAAAAAGGCTCTCAGCCAGGTGCCTTCAATGCCTGGCACCGGCTGTCAAAGTGTTTCATCAGACTTCTGTGGATGCAACCGGAGAGCTGGGAAGAAACATCTGAAATGAGCACGGTGCACCTTTCACTGCTACCGCAGACCCAGAGCTGAAGCCCTGGAGGAATGTCCCAACCATCAGATGGGTGCAGGTCTCACTGTCTTGTCAGAGGCACATAGAGGCCCTGCCTCTTGAGGAATCTAGAAGCATCTTAAGTCACCAACAGGGCAACCTGGTGTACTGGGGGTTCGGGGGTGAGTTACGCTAAGAGCTAGTCCCTTGTAAGGCTGGAGCTCTGCTTAGATTGTCCCCTGGAATTAGCAAGTCCCCTATGGTTATAATCCACCAGCCAGCCCGCCTGGCTGGGACATGGTTCAAGTCTACAGGGTGCCAAATGCCAAAGGGATCAGCAACACTACATCCACCTTCTCCACCTAACTGGCCAAGTTTCAAACCAAAACACTTTGGGGTTAGTAGTTCAGACTGCAAAGTGCCAAGCCAAAGCCATCCTGTGGGCTGACGCCCTCACTCGCAGGTGGAGGGGAGCTGGGCAACGCCCACACCAGGCTTTTGGACACAGCCCTGCGGCCTTGGAACGTTCTCAATGTTCTTCAGTAGAGGTCTTACTGGCGTTTGGGTGGGACAGTGTGTATCCTGGACAAGCCACCCTGCAAGCCTGTACTGTCAACTGGCCAACGGTGATGCTGGAAGAGTGCTGATCAACAGTGTCTAGGGTACGACTCCACACTGCCCATTTACCTGCCACCTAGCCCCCCAGGTGAGTCTTGGCAGGACCAAAGGGACAAAGCTGGCAAACAATACAGAAGCAGAGAAATGAGAGCCACTGCTAATGCAGAGCCGACACAGCCCAGGAAAGGCAGACTGTGACTGCCCCTCTCCTGCAGAGCTACAGCCCTGCCTGACATGGGGGGAAGTGGGCTGTTCTACCCGAACCCTCCTCATTCCCTCCCCACTCCCCAAACGCTTACAACCAAGGTCCCCAAGTGCCAGGCTTATGAAAGTGAGACCCTTAAACTGGAGGCCCTGCCCTCCTGGTAGGGTTCTTCTAATCTGAGCCAGGACTTTGACACAAAACACGCTATGGAGGCCAGCGTTTGCACAGGGACAGGTGGACCTGCACCTGGACACGATGCTTCCTGCCGCCCTAACTGGCTGTGTGTGCGTGCTAACTTCAACTGCCCCCCGCCGTTCCCCTGAACTGGGCAAAGACACTAAGGAGAGCAGCCCTGCACCGCCTTGACACGCTGGCCAGAGCCTCAGCCCCCGCAGCAGCACTTCTCAAAACACACCTTCAACGTCCAGCAAGACGCTCAGGGCCTGGCCTGGCAACCTGTCACGGGTCCGGTGGCGCCCACCCCTTCCATGTGCCCCAGGCGGCAGCTGGGCCCAAGCCCGGGACACTGGGTGGCCCAGGACGCGGCGGCTCGGAGCCACTTTCTCACAGGAGAGACTCTATTGTCCATTATCAAATTAACGCTGAAGATCCATCTTCCTGGCAGAACTCGCGGCGCGCCGGGCGCAGGCGACACTCGCCCGGCCTTACAGGGCAAGAAGCACCGCAGTGCTCCCCCGGCGGGGCAGCCGCGCACCCGGGCCCGGCGCGTGTGTACACACGCACGCACACACGCGCACACCCCCGCCGCGCCGGGGGCGCCCGCTCCCCTGTGCCTTCCAGAAGCCCCGCGGCGACCCGGCCCTCACCTTCGATGGCGATGACGTGCTCCCGGATCTGGTTCTGCAGCACCGGCTCCTCCACGCGCTCCAGCAGCTCGTAGATGGAGTAGATGTTGGGGTGGACCGACTCGAAGCGCTGGATCTCGGCCCGGATGGCAGCCGAGTTGGCCAGCTGCTGCTGGTAGTTCATGGTGCAGGCGCCGCGCCCGGAGCCGCGCGCCCCCCGCCGCCGCCGCCGCCGCCGCCCCGCGCCCCGGAGCCCGCGGGCCGCCGAGCCCGGGGCAACGCCGCCCCCGGGGAGCCGGGCCCGCCCGCGACGGGCAGAGGAGGCGCGAGAAGAAAGGCGCGGGCGGAGCAGGCGCGGGGCTGGCCCGCGGGCTCAGTTCATGGCCGGGACGCGCGGCGGGCGAGCGAGCGGGCCCCGGCGCCCCGGGTCAGCGGGCCGCCCAGGGGGAGCGCGCCCCCATGGAGCGCGCCGCGGCGGGCGCGGCCGGCCCGGGAGGCGGCTAGCTCGGGCGCCTTCCTCCGCAGCAGCCGCCTTCCACCCTAGGCGCTGCTCCGCCGAGCAGCCATTAAAGCCCAGGCAGCCGCCGCGCTCCGAGCGCCGGGGCCGAAGGCCGGCCCCCGGGCAGTGGCCGCGCCGCTCCGGGCGCCCGGCCGCGGCGTGGGTCCGCGCGCTGCGTCCTGTGCCGCCCGGCGCGGCGGGGCCCCCGCTCCGTGCCCGCCGTGCGACGCCCGCCGAGCCGGGACCGAGCCGCAGGCGCCGTGCAAGCCGCGGAGCCCGCTCCGAGCGCCGCCCGCCGCCTGCCCGGCCGGCCCCCTCCCTGGCACGCAGGACTCCGGCCCACGTCGGCCCCGCCCTCGCCTGCGCCCGCGCCCGCGCCCCGGCCGCCGCCGCTGCGTCCTCCGCGGCGCTTCCCGGCGCGCCAGATCCCGGGGAATTGCGCCAGGCCCCGCCCCGCGCCTGCCCCTGGGTTTCCTGGGACTTGTAGTCCGCGCCGCGTCGGCGCCCGCCGGGCCGCGCGAGGGGTGCGCTCGGCGCTGCAGCCCCCGCGCGGGCGGGCACGCGGGGAGAGGGCGCGGACCCTCCCGCCGGCCGGACCCCGCGCGGCAATCGGGAGGCGGTGTGCGCGTCGCCCGCCGGCGTTTCCGTTCGTTTCCGGGCGGCTGGCTCGAGGAGCCTCTGCGACTGGCCAGTGCCCTGCGACCTCTCCTCGGTGGCGGGGTCTCCCCTCCCCCGTTTGTTAACTTTCGGCCTCCTTTTCTGAAAGCGGCACGCGCGCTTGCTCTTAATAAATTTCTTCCCGAAGGCGAAGAGCCCCCTGAGCCCATGTGGCGTGGGGCTTCACGCTCCACGCGTGAACTGAAGTTGAGACAGGGGTGCGAGGTGCGACAAAATGCCACGGAGGCTTCGTAGGCGTCCTTTAATATTTAAAAAAAAAAAAAAAAAACCCTAAGCTGTGGATCTCAAGCTGCTGCGTCCTGAGCGCCGCCGCCTGCTCTGCGGGGTCCAGAGACCCTGCCCACCGCCCCACGCCGATGCCTGCGCCAGCTCAGCCCCGGGGACCCCGCAGAGCTGGACCGCACTGCAGCGGAGGGCCCATCCCGCAGCCTAGGGGCGAATGGGACCCGCAGATTTGCAGAAGCACCAGGGTAGCCCTGCAGGGCCCTGGTTGTGCGCACTGGCCGAATTCCTGCCCCCAGCCATCACAGTGGTCTTTCTTTTCTTAATTTCAGAATATTACGGAGGTACAAACCGAACAACCTACAGAATGGGAGAAAATATTTGCACGCTACACATCCGATAAAGGGCTGATAACCACAATCTATATATTAATAGAACTCAGGAAAATCAACAAGAAAAAAATCAAACAGCCACATTAAAAAGTGGGCAAAGGACGTGAACTGAGTGGTCTTTTTGAAACACTGGGGGCATCCCTGTTTAAAGCCTGCTGAGTCTTCACCTGGTTCTCACGCAGCTTGCTTATGGCCTAGACTCTCTGGGATCCAGCCTCGTGGAATTCCTGCCCTGGGGTCCACAATTTCCCAGAGAGATGTGCTGACATTTTTATAATAGCATTCTGGGACTCTCCTCGCATCCCCCTTCACACACAGGCACCCTGTGATGTGCCTCTGGCTTTGCACTTGTAAGTGACTGCAGTGACCGAGATGCAGGCAGGTGGCCTCATTTTACGTGCCCTATTAGCAGCAACTGATCACTCCTCCTCCTTGAAACCCCTCCTTCTCCTGGTCGCTGTGATAACGTGCTCACCAGGCCCTCCAGCTCCACTTTTGCCTTCTCAGTCTCTTTTGTGGTTCTGTCCTACCCCTCTAACCTCTAACTACAGAAAGTCCTGGGGCTCATCGTTTGCCCTCTTGTCTTTGCTATTTGCTGTGATCTTCTCTGTCCTATGGCTTTGAATATCATATACAGGTTACTAAACTTCAAATTTCTATCTCCAGCTCAGACCTGATGCCTGAATAACCAAGTCATACCCACCTGCCTCCTTCACATCTTCTCCCGGATGCCCAGCTGTGATTTACGTCCAGCATGTCTCAGGCTGAACTCCTGCTGTCCACTCCACCTGCCTCTCCTGAAAGTCTTCTCCATCCCAGTCATGGACAACTTCAGGCCTCCGTTTGCTCAGGGCGAAAATCTGGTGCCATCCTTTTTCCCTCTCATTCTGTCATATCTGTAATAATGTCAGCCCCACCTTCAAAAGATCTGGGATCCTGGGACTTCTCACCACTCTGCCCTTGGGTCTTTTCTAGATAAGTGATCTAACAATTGATCTCTCCCTTCCTACCTGTTCTGTTCTCAATAAGACAGCCCTGGTGACGCTTACAAGACACATGTCAGGGCATGTCATGCCTTTGCTCAAAACCCTCCAATGACTTCCATCTCATCTGGCCTCCAAAACCCTGCAGGCGTCAGTTCCTATCAAGAGCTGTGCAGGGTCTCAGCTTTCCCCCTCCTAAGCTAGCAAGTTAGCCTGTCACAATTTCATGTGTGCTGGCAGAAGACAGGAGACTCCTGGGTCAGAAACAAAGGACTTTATTATTCATAGCAGTAACAGTAGCCCAAGTAACAGCATTTTCATGCACCAGTTCACCGAGCCCCAATTCCCACAGGACAATATGAGGCCCAGGTAACACCTGTACTTGGAGTAGGTTGCCCTATAGGAGAGGAACCCTGAGCTTAGAGAGCTGAAATCTTTCATATGGGCGGTAAAAGTGTCTGCCCTTACCTGTGGCAGGAGACACTATCTCTATCTTCCAAGGCTGTTTGCTCTACACACATGCTTGGGAAGATAGCCCAGAACGAAGGCAGCCAGTGCCTCTGCTCACAGGTGTGCAGAAGTGTGAGAGACCAATGTAGGTTTGCCTTTCACAACTCCTGGGTACTGGGTTAATCAGCTCCAGCTGCCATAACCAGGTTTCACAGACTGTGTGGCTTGAACAACAGAAATAAACTGCTCACAATGCTGGAGGCTGGAAGTCCAAGAGCAAGGTTTCGACAGGGATGGTGTCTTTTCCTTGGCTTGTAGATGTCTGTCTTCTCATTGTGTCCTCACGGGGTCCTTCCTCTGTATGTATCTGTGTCCTGATCTCCTCTGATAGGCAGCAAAAAGGTCCCCAACCTTTTTGGCACCAGGGACTGGTTTCATGGAAGACAGTTTTTCCATGGATGGGGCAGACGGGAGGAGATGGATTTGGGATGATTCAATCGCATTACATTTATTATGCACTTTATTTCTATTATTATTATTACATTGTAATACATAATGAAAAAATCATACAACTCACCATAATACATAATCAGTGGGAACCCTGAGCTTGTTTTCCTACAACGAGACAGTCCCATCTTGGGGTGATGGGAGACAGTGACACCCGAAGTGTGTTGCTTATGTCTAGTCTACTCCATAGTCTCATTTAGGTTGCTGTCGCTGCAGAAAACCCTGCTTCACAAAGATAGGATGTTGGAAATGGAAGCAGGCTTTTCAGTTCTTTTGTGGCAATCTCAGGATATTCCACTCCCTTGACTTTAATCCAGAACATATAGAGATTTGCAGTTGTCCTAAACACACTTTTAAGGCCACTGTCTTTTGCAGTCTCAAGCAGTTGATCCTCTTCTAGCACAAAATTGATTCACCTGACTTATTCACAAATGGGTCGCAGATCCATTCCTTCCCAGTTCGGGGTCTTTTGTGGTGGGGAAGAAATGCTGGAACTCTTTGGAAAGCTGAGATGGTGATCATGCACCAGCTGGGGGAAAGAAGGCCATAGCTCAGTCTCTTTCAAACTCTCTGCTAATGTTTGAAAGATGTCAAAAATCCCAGTGTTCACTCGTCGCCCCCGTAATTCCAGTTTGGCTTTAAATGCAGCCACTTTATCTGCTGACTTGAACACAGTTGTCGTTCTCCCCTGAAGTAAGTGACAGATTGAGTTCGTTGAGCAGGTTGAATATGTCACACAAGTAAGCAAGTTTTGCAACCCATTCTGTGTCACTGAAATGTGTTGCCAGTGATGACTTTTTTCTAGAAGAATCTCTGGAGTGCCTCTGATAACTCAAAAACGCTGGCCAGTGATCTACCTTTAGAAAGCCGTCTCACTTCTGTGTATAAGAGAAGGCGTGTGTGCTCTGTGACTGTCTCCTCACAGAGCTGCATGAACAGACGTGAGTTAAAGGCATGTACTTTAATGTTGTTGATACTTTTAATCACATCCTGCAAAACATTTTTTAGTTCAGGTGAGATTTTTCACGTAGCCAGCCTTTCTCTATGGATGACACAGTGCATAGACCCACATTCAGAAGCAACCTCCTTGATCTGAGTAGTGAAACCAGAAAGCCACTCTGTCCGTGCACATACTGACACAAAAATGAGCAATTCAGTTTTCCTGATACATAATCATTCAAAGACTTGAATAGTTCTGTGGCTGTGGTGTTGGCTGGCAACAAAAGTGCACATAACATACCCTCATGCACAGCCTCCTGAAAAATATATCACACAAAAACAAGCATTGTTGCCTTGTTGTCAACATCAGCGGAATTGTCCACCTGGATTGCGTACCATGGTGACTCATTAATCCTCTCTAACAATTGTGCCTCAATATCCTCTGCTATTTTACCAGTTCGTCTAGTTATGGTGCTGGCCGAAAGAAGAACACGTGCCACCGTTTGAACTGCAGCCTCTTCTAAAAGTTCATGACAAATGTCCTTAGCAGCAGGCAGGATCAATGCTTCACCAACAGTAAAAGGCTTCTTAGCTTTAGCAATGCGGTTAGCTACTAAGAATGATGCTCCCAGTACAGACACATTTGATGAAGTGGTGGCTTTCAATAATTGCTTCCGTTCTTCGTGTTCATGTTTTTTCTTTTGAAAAACTTCAAAGGCTTATCTTTTAAAGCAGGATGCTTGGTCTCCATGTGGCGAAGCAGTTTTGAAACCTTCATGGCTTTGTTGGATAACCAGTCGCCACATATTATACAAAATGGGCTTGGAGAATGTGAATCACCTGCTGCAATAAACCCATAATTTAAGTAGGATTCTTGGTATTTTCTTTTAAATGCAGCTTTTATTTTGTTGGCAGTCTTAGAGTCTTCTGCTGTCTCATCATTAGGTCATTTTCCCTCCTCAAAGAAGCTCTCCAGCGACGTTTGTTTTTCACACATTTTTGCTAGAGTTAGCTATTGGGCTTATCGAAACTGAGACTGAGATAAGTGCACAGTGCGAGAAAGAGGTGCGGATGGAAGTGATAAGTAAAATAATGGGTGGGCCATGCTCGGACTAAAATAAGTGTCAGATTCTGACCTAAAGCCGCCACCAGATGCAGCTGTACAATTGATGTAAGATGCTCACTTGCCACTATAAAACCCCCCACCAGAGGCAGCTTAATTGTCACTTGCCACTCACTGATCGGGCTTGATATGGGTCTGCAAGCAATTGATTTATTATGGTCTCTGTGCAGTCAAACCTCTCTGCCAATCATTTGTAGCTGCTCCCCGGTGCTAGCATCACTGCCTCAGCTCCAGCTCAGATCCTCAGGCATTAGATTCTCGTAAGGAGCAACCTAGATCCTTTGTATGTGCAGTACAGCAGGGTTCAAGATCCTGTGAGAATTTAATGTAATGCCACCGCTGATCTGACAGGAGGCAGAGCTCAGGCGGTGATGCGAGCGATGGGGAGTGGCTGTGAATACAGGTGAAGCTTCATTTGCTCACCTGCCCACTGCCTACCTCCTACTGTGCAGCCCGGTTCCTAACAGGCCTCGGACTGGTAGCAGTCTGCGACCTGGAGGTGGGGACTTAAACCACAGCAGTGTGAGTTGGGTCCTTCATAGGAATACTCTAAGGCCATTACTTTAAACATCAAAATGCTCCCCATTCCCCAAAGCTGCAGAGCTGCTCTTACACACAGCTACATAGCTATTCCACCTAAACGGTCTCTAAGAAGTGCTTTAGAAAACATATGAAACATTATGAGTGTGTGGACTTCTGTGTGCTTTGTCTGTTTGACCAAGCTTGCACTAATTTCCTTAGACTCCTTTCCACACTTGAAGAGCTCCGTGAGACTTTTACTTGACATGGGTGTAGACTGTCACATGACACAGCTTGATTCATAACACAGGCTCATCAGCAGGTGTCGGGGAAGCCCGGAGGTGGGAGCTTTGGTTAACCAGGGTCTCATCAAGGCTCTGGGCTCTTGGTAAAGGGGAGGGGTTCATGTGGGGGCAGCAGAGAGAGCAGGAGCAAGGAGGAAGAATTCAGAAAGTGCCACAGAGAAAATTTCCTTCTCTCGCATTTTGCCCCTGTTTGCTGAAATGACTTTGCAGTGAAGACAGACACACTCAGACTGTGTTTGCAGTTTGTGGTTTGGGCATTTGACTACGTATTGGTATCACAAGCCGTCTGTATCACTTAGCATTCCCCCCCCCAAAATGCCACATAACACCCACAAAATCTCAGCAGCACACAGCTTTAAGCATTCATTTTGCTCACACTTCCAGGGCCAGCTGGGAGTCAGCTGATCCGGGCTGGGCTCTGCTGGGCTTCTCAGCTGTACCTCACGGAGCCCTCATTCTGCACCTGGCACCCCCAGGCTACGCCAGGCATGCACGTCTCTTAGCAGTGGCAGGAGTGCAAGAGAACACGTCTCAGTGTGTCTGCACCCTTTGTGTCAGCCCATGTCCCCTTGGCCAAAGCAAGTCACAAGAGGGAGCCCAGGGTCAGGGGAAGGGGAGCACATCCCAGTATGGCAAAGGGACCTGCAAAGGGACACGGCAAAGGCATGGGTGCATAATCCTGTTTCTAGGAGGTAGCACAGAACCGGCTGCTGGTCCAGGCTGTTGCACCATCCTTGGCCGTGTACGTAAGCCATTAAGCTGCCACTGTGTTCCTCACTCAGTACTTTGGCCCACTGAAAAGCACAATGATGTCTCACAGGTGGCGTTAGACACCAAACAAGACGTGTGTGCTGATGCTTTGTAGACTGGAGATGTTATCCCAGCACCGGAGCCACAGAGCTCTTTAAGCCTCAGTTTTCTGACGTGTAAAAGATAAGAGTATAATACCTAAAACATTCAATTATTGCTGCTCAGAGAGCTGCTATCAACTCTCCCTACTCACATAGCTAACAAGTGCCTGAACTAGGATTTGATTCCCTGTTTTATTCCACTTCTTTATGGTTTATGGGAAGCAGTAGAGCAATGGTGTCCATATTTTCTATGCATGTATCTTCTCCAACCATAGAATGCAGCAAAAGCAAGGATGTGGGATTTCCGAGTCTGGGGCATATGAAACAGTACAGCTTCAATTCCCCGATCTCCTTCCCTCCCTCCCTTCTCCTCTCTCTGTACTTGCCCTTGTCCACCATGTTGTGAGGAAGCCCAAGCCATGTGAGAGGCTGTATGTAACAGTTCCTTCAGGTGGTTCTAACTTCCAAGCCTCGAGTCTTCCAGCTGATACCCCAGATGTGGTGTAATGAGATGAACTGTCCCCTCTGGGACTTGTCTGAATTCCCAACCCACAGAAATTCTGAGATACAAGTGATTATCATTATTTTAAGCCACTAGTTGTTGGAATAATTGTTGTTCTACAGTAATAGATACTAATAGTGTTCCTGCAACCCTGTGAAAACTTGTGAAAATTGTGGGCTATGTGTGAGAGTATTTACAAGTGTAAGACATCTTTACTTCTTGACTTATCAAGCATCGCATGTTGTAATAGGCCACAGGTTTGCCCCAAATAAGGGACTCCTTGAGAGAGAATCCATTTCCTACACTGGCTCTGCTTGGCATCTCTAGGCAGCCCTTTTCCAACGGCCACGACCCTTCTTTCTTCTTCTTCCTTCTTCCCTTCTTCTTCTTCTTTCTTCTTCTTTCTTCTTTCTTCTTCTTCTTCTTCTTCTTTTTTCCTGAGACAGCGTCTCACTCTGTCACCCAGGCTAGAGTGCAGTGGCATCATCATAGCTCACTGCAACTTCAAACTCCTGAGCTCAAGTGATCCTCCTGCCTCAGCCTCCCGGAGTGGTAGGATTACAGGCGTGAGTGAGCCACCATGCCCATCCTCATCTTCTGAAATGGTATTATTAGTTTTCTGTTGCTGCCACAGACGAAGTGGCTTAAACTCTGTAGGTCTGTATCCTGCAGTTCTGTGGGTCAGAAACCTGTCACGAGGCTCACATGCTAAAACCAAGGTGTGACAGGGCTGCATTCCTTTCTGTAGGCTCTGGGGGACCTGTTTCCCAGCCATCCCAGCTTCTAGAGGCCGCCTGCGCTCCTTGGCTGTGGCCCCTTCCTCCGTCCATTTCAAAGCCAGCAAAGGTGTGTTGAGTCTTTGTCACATCACGTCACTCTGACCCCTCCTTTGCCACCCTTTCCCACTTTTCAGGACCCTTTGTGATTAAACAGAGCCCACCTAATAATCCAGGGGGGTCTCCCCTCGGCAAGGTCATCTGATTGGGAACCTTAATTCCCCTGGTCGTGGAGGGTCACGTGCCCCCGGGTTCTAGGGATGAGGACGTAGACATCTTTGGGGGAGGGGTGTTATTCTGCCTATGACACACTGGTAAACTCTTGCCACTGTCCAATATGCACTTCCTGTTGACTGTCTGGTGTTGTCCAGTGTGACAGTAGTTGCATTTCAATCCACATCTACGCATAACTAGAAGAATGTTCAAAAGAAACCTTGGTTGCCAGAATCAGGCTTGGACACCCCCCCCCCCCCGCCTTGCTGCCAGGCAGCTCTTCGGAACTCGTATTCTCTGTGTGACCTGATAAGTCACCTTCCACCCATGTGTTCTGAACCCCACAGCAGGACCTCGAGGACCCAGCCCAAAGTGATGGCAACGGAAACACAGGTGAGCACGACGAGCTTTAAAAGCCTCTGTGCTTGGATTTCTTTTGCACTTAGCTTTTTAGGTCAGCCAGTCCTCATGTGTGGGTTAAAAGAATGTCTTCCTGATGCACAAAGTAAACAAAGTGAGCAGTAGTACCATATGGCCCAAGGTCACTTTTTAAAAGATTTTCATATTTATTGGATATCTTTTAAAATCAATTTAATGGACTATATGTAGCTTTTATCAAGATTTTCAAAATCTCACTGAAAATGCAAATGATGCCTGGATGAAATCCAAGTTTTATTCCTTTAAGTGCCATTAAAATGAGGGTGTGGATCTTAAAGACCCTTAGAAAGCCTTACGGGTAACAGAAGGTAGGACGAGGGTAAATCAGAGTTCATGATGGAAGGGGCAAATGAAAACCGAATACTAGACACAGCTTTTCTGGAAAGTTCCTTAGTCATGGCCATCTGGTAGCAGCTATCTCATGCCTCAAGGACCTTTGCCCCAAGGACCCAGCTCCTACCCCACCCCCACCTGTCCCCTCCCTTTTCCTGAGGGCAGTCACCTCTTTCCCCAGTTTCCTCCTCTTGACTTACCAGGAAGGAATTTGCTCCAAACCGTGATATCTTATGATACTCACATATTTTCCTAAATTAAGGAGAATTACTCAGAGATGACTTCTGTGGGTCAGAATTTTTTAATAGGGTGAGAACCCATCCTATCAAGACATAGGTCAGGCTGGGCTGGCAGTGTGTCGCTGGTCGTAGGGGCCAGGACAGTCCGGAGTAACAATTGTTCTGTGAAACCTCATTGTTGAGCGAGACAGAGAAGAATTACTGCTTCTCAGAGGACGAGCATATGAGCTAAACCTCCGCCCTGCCTTCTCCCTGGGTGTTTTTGCCTAAGGATAACTATTCTGGAGTTCCCATGGTAGATCAGATTTCTGTGGCTGCTGTCGCAAATTACTGAAAACTTAGTTACTTAATACATATTTAATCATCTTAAAGATCTGGAAGACAGCGTCCAAAGTGGGTCTCACTGAGCTAAAACCAAGGTGTCGGGCAGGGCTTTGTTCCTTTCTGGAGGCTCTAGAGGGGAATCTGTTTTACTTTCCAGCGTTTAGAGGCTGCCCACAGTGCTTAGTTCATGTCCCCTCCTTCCACCTGTACAGCGTCGTGGCAACTTCAGATCTCCCTCCGGCCCACCTGCTCCCTCTTCCACTCACAAGGACCCTGTGGTTACAATGAGCCACTCGGATAACCCAGGATAATCTCAAGAGTCCTAATGTAATCACATCTGCAAAGTCCCTTTTGCCATATAAGGTGAATTTTCAGAGGTTCTGGGCATGAAGACATAGACATCTTTGGGGAGCCTTTACTCTGCCTAGCACTCATGCTGAGAACACAAGGGAACAGACATGGGCTTTGCATATTTCACCGAAAGTCATCATGGGATGTTCCTTGGACATAGCCACACCAGCACATACCTGGTGACAGACTAATCAAAAACCAGCCTGTCTGTGGAAAATGCAAGCACGGGGGGAATTTCTTTGTTTTCATTTAAAGTAAGGGATTTAATTTAATTTAGTGTTTTAAAATGTATTTAATATAATGCATAGGATTATTAAGGAAACCAGTTATACTGAAATGCAGTTATCAAGATATTTAGCCATTTGTGATACAGGAATATATGTGCTTCTTTAATAACTAATTAACAAGATGTAGCAGCTGTTCTATCTACTGTAACTTTGAATTATTAATGAGCTTAAACAATGTTTTAAGATATTTGCAATATTTGAATATGATAAGAAAATATCTGATTCCTCTTGGTGACAAAGTTGCAGGTATTACTAATACTATGATTTGTTTGTTACATTCTTGATGGAAGGAAATGCTACATTTCGATAAGAGTTGAGTGAAACTAGAGATGTAAATGTTTTCTCATTCAAGTTCACAGACCACTTGCTTTAAGGCCACAGCAGAGAGGAGGGTGCCCAGCCCAAGCAGAGGGTTAGGGTCTTCTAAGGCAAGTCTTTTTTTTTAAATTGTGGCAAAATAAACATAACATAAAATTTACCATCTTAATCATTTATTAGTGCATAATTCAGTAATGTTAAGTGTGTTCACATTGTTATGCAGCCATCTCCAGAACTCTTTTCAGCTTGCAAAACTGAAACTCTACACGCATGAAACAACTCCCATTTCCAGCCCCTAGCAACCACCGTTCTACCTTCTGTTTCTATAAATCTGACTCTTCTAGGTACTTCATATACATAGAATCATGCTGTATTTGCTCTTTTGTGATTGGGTTATTTCATTGATTATAACGTCTTCACGATTCATTCATGTTGTAGCGTGTGTCAGAATTTCCTTCTTTTTGAAGGCTCAATAATATTCCATTATGTGTGTGTATATATATATATATATATATATATATGCCATATTTTGCTTATCTATTCATCTGTCTATGAACACATGAGTTGCTTCCACCTTTTGGCTGTTGTCAGTAATGCTGCTGTGAACATGTGTGTACAGATATCTTTTTGAGATCCTGCTTCCGATTGTTTTGAGTATATACCCAGAAGTGACATTGCTGGATAGGACAAGTCCTTTTAGTGGCACGTCAGAGCTCAGCTTCACCGAATTGTCTCCATTCGGCCCAGGGTAACAGCTCCTAAGATCTGTGCCCGAGAGTAGAAGGATGTGTTCAGTTAAGGAGTGTCGCAGAATCGACACCATGAAAGGGACCTCCGAGTTCCTCTTCTAAACCAGTGAGGGAACTGGGTCCCCACTGGTGTGTCTAACATCACATTGCTCGTCAGACACAGACCCAGGAGCAGAACTGAGCCTGAGAAGCCACCAAGGGTGGAAATCAGCTGGCTGCGGACCCCAAAGGCTTGTGGTGTCCAATCACCAAGCGCAGAGGGTGGGGCTAGCCTCCTCGGTGATGAGGAAGAGGAAAAAGTGATGAAGAAATTCCACCTGGGGGGGAGGAAATGCCCCTGTCCCTTGTCAGATAGGAATACGGCCACGCAAGGACTGTTTCCCTACAATGTTCCCACTGAGGCAGACGCTGCTTCTTTTTCTCTTTTCAAGGTCATGGGCAAAGATGCCTTAATCTTCAGCCTCCTCAAGCCACTTTCTGCATGTGCCGTGAAAACACCAGTCCATGTTGACACCATCTACTAGGCAACTTAAAATACATGAGTAGTTTGCACACGCGCCTTGCCTTTGCAGCAGTGTTTAAAGTGGGTATTTATAGAGACACACGCTAACACAATTGTGTAGATCATTTCCTCTGTGCATCGAGTGCAAAATGCATGATAATTCTGAGTGTATGAATTCTTCTCCCATAAAATGGAAGATTAATTTGCTTATACACATTCTGTGAGCTGATTAAAAAGCTGGTTTTATACACATAGCTTTGGCTGATGAACAAATTAGACATTGAGAAATCAGATGCAAATGAGTAGTTTACAGACACTTTTGAAATTGTATAATCATCTCCCAGATCATGTGAAAACCAAGAAACTGATTTAGAAAGGATCTACTGAGGCAGCTAAAAGGGGGGGGTTCTGTAATGTTTATCACCTTTATTTTTCTCATCGCGTTTGTCATATATTTTTGTAAGAATCCTTGCACTTGAGCTTTCATTTGCTTTGTATGTCATCTGCTATAATATCTTTGGAGTTATTGTTAAACTTTAGGATTTAACGCATTTGATAAGCTGTGTTTTTTTGATGGACCCTCTGAGTAGAATACACACAAAACAACCACCACCGCAAAGGATTGCTCTTCTGTTCTTCAATTTTCACCTGGTTTCCAAAAATAGATTCAGTTTAAATATTTATTGAACTGCCACGAAGTACTACTATGCTGGGCTTTCAACATTACCTCATTTAACCTTCTCAGACCTTGCAAGGGACCAATACTGTCCACAGATGAGGCCTTGGAGGTCAGGAAGGCCGAGATTTGCCCAAGGCTACAGCCAGAAAGACACACCTAGAATTTAAAACCCGATTTTTTGAGTGTGGGCACATGCATCTTCCACCATAAGTGAAGCGTCTTTCCTAATTTTAAAAACACAATGGAATATTTCATCAGTATAATCGCAGAGGCATTTTCTGTGCTGTGGAAGACGAGCCCACCAGGAAGCGTATCTAGATTAATGTGTGCAGTTTCCTGTATCACTGAGGAGCACTTCTACTCCCACAGGTTTGCTCTCTCATCTCACAGGCAAAGATTTTGACTGAGCAGTACGGCCCCCGCAGCGCAGCGTGCCAGCGCACCACGTCCCTCTGCTCAGACTGTGAGTACACACCACGGCAGGCCCACCACGCCTGCCCCGCCGGGAGCCACGGCCACGCTCGTCACGTGGCAGGCTGGCCGACTTTCTCCAAGAGCCCAGGAACGTGCGTGCCTTTGGGAAAGGAACTGCAGCCGTTTGTTTGGGCTTCCCTCCTCCTTTTCTCAGAACCACGGTCATCAGACTGTGTTCCCTGGAGCTCCTCACCCCTGGGAGCCTGCACAAACGGGGCGGGGGGGATTTTATAAACCTTTCCCCACTGGCAGCTGTGTAGGTTGTAAGACCCCAGCCCTGCATCATCCTGCCTCGGTAGAGATTTCCGGCGGGCTGGTACCTACAGCTGGGCCACTCGACTGCTCCCAGCCCCCAACCCTGACACCCTTTACATAAAAGCTCCACTTTTGCCTTTTTAATATATGAGGCTCCCCATTAGATTCACCTGGGGAGAAAGTGAATCCAGTACTGGGTGTTAAACTACTTCCTAGGTATTTAAATACTTTGACCCCCGTGACACTTCTTCATTATCCACCTGGGGCATTTTGCTGACCTGGTAGCATAAGGTGACAGAGTAGAGGAATGACAGGGCACAGAGGGAATTGGTGAGGAAGACTCCTCTTTTGTTTTCCACTTTGACACCTCTCTCCAATGCCATTTTCCTTCCCTCCTTCTCTCCTGTCCAGGCCCAGCCTCCTCCTTCTGGCCTCTGTCCAGCCTTTCCCCAAGCCCAAGTGACAAAGGTGTTTCGTGTCCCTCGCAGACCGCTGCTCTGGGAGGCTGCCAGCCAGCCCAGCCCCTCCGTCTCCGGGGCTGCAGGCAGGAGAAGAGTCTTGTAACTGCAAAGGGGGTGCTGGGGTGATGGCAGGGGCAGGGGTCTTTGCCTTGGTGGGGGCATGGTGGGTGAGGGACTACACTGCCACAGCCACCAACTTCCTGTCACCTGGGGTAAATGACTTCCTCTCTGGGCCTCAGTTTCCTCAATTGGAAAGTGTGAGCTGGACCAGAGAACCTGTAGACCACACTCCTCAGACTTTAATGAGCACACAAGCCACCTGGAGGCTTATTTAAAAATGCAGATTCTAACTCAGTGGGTCTTGGTAAGGTCTGAGATTCCACACCTCTAACAGGCTCCCAGCGAGGCTGTTGGTGGCAGTGTGTGGCTCTCGGGCAGCCAGGCTGTAGGTGCCAGTCCATGGGAAATCTCCGGTCAGGCAGGATGATACCGGGCCTTTATGACTTACATAACTGCCAGTGGAAAAGGTTTTTCTGTCCTAATCCTTGCTATTAAATTTCTCTCTAAAATGTTTGAGACCACAGCCCTGTTGGAGGAAGCTAACTGTCTTCCTGAAAACCAAAGCAGTTCCCAGAATTTCACAGAAATGAGCACACCCCCTGTTTCTTTCCCTTGAAAGGCATTTCTCCGGGATCCAGCGTCCTGATTGTGCTATTGCCCCACACGGGCTGCCTGGTTGGTAGAAGCAGAAAGTCTTCCCAGGTTTATGGAGTGAAATGTCCTCGCGGGGGTGAGGTGAACGCCAGCCGGTTCTCTTCCCCCAGCCCTGGAGCAGAGCCTCGGGGTCCTTGGCTTCTGGCTTTCTGAGTCGCTTAGCCTGGGCTGCAGCGAGGGCTGGCTCTTCCTGAAGTGAAGTCGCCCCAACCCGTCGGATGCTGTGACGTCCCGCACGGCCAGACCTGTGCAGCACTTCCAGATGAGGCTCAGAGCTGGCCTCAGGTCACCCCAAGGTCAGTGGCAGAGGTGGGAGCAGGACAAGATGACTGCTCTGCCCCCTCTCTGGGGAACCCCTAAGTCCAGCCACAAACAGAATGTTGCATGCGCTAGTTCCCCTGATTCAAAACCTGGCTCTGCCATGGTCAGCTGTGGTCTCAGGGCAGATTCATTCTCTCCTTCAGGCCCTGATTTCCTCATCTGCAGCATCGAGCCACTAACACACCCACCCCATGCAGAAGTAAGATTGTGTCTCTAGGAATCACTCCCACCCACAATCTTATTAGCGACATTAGTAACTTTACACACGTGAAATTACAATGTTTAATGTCCTTTCACACTTATTCGCAAAGTATATCTAACTAAACTTAGGTTAAATACGCCCTCTGGAATCTTATTCTGTTTTTCAAGGTATGCACATTATTAGGCTGCGTTGCAGTGGGATAACAATGGGGCCAGTCAACTAACTGCCCCATGTTTCCTGAGCCCTGCTCTATGCGAGGCACAGAGACTCGGGGACCATGACAAAAGAGACAGAAAGTCACTTCCTGCTCAGAGCTGCCAGGGCAGATGGAGAGGAAGCTAATACCCTCTCATCATTAATTAACTAACATGAAGGGTGTGCCCCAGGGA
Source organism: Lemur catta (assembly GCF_020740605.2). NCBI lineage: Eukaryota > Metazoa > Chordata > Mammalia > Primates > Lemuridae > Lemur > Lemur catta. Next base: position 4,721,700 of record NC_059135.1, read on the forward strand.
CTTGAGGTAAGTCACCCTTTACCTCTGCTTTGGTGTCTATAGCCCAAGGGTCTGAGGCCAGATTTGTTTTCCTTTCTCTCTGGTTCATGCATTTATTACCCTGTGGCACCTGAACTTCCCTCTGACCTTGAACTTCATGGATGTGATGACTTGAGGCTCCAGGAACAGGCTAGAAGAGGAGAAGCTGGTCGAGTTTTGGCAAATGACACGGGTTTTGTTTGTTTTGGAGACAGGGAATAAATGCTTGCAGAAGAAAGGCGTTAAAAAGACTCAGATGCTAAGAGGTGGGGTTTGAAGGCTCTGTGGAAGCGATAGGGAGAGAAGAGACCTAGTAATGGGTAGTTGGGTCTAGAACCTAGAGAGAGAAGCAATTTGACTAATGGGGAAATTTCATTAAATTTTACTGTATGGCATGTGATCCTTTTTAATAAAAAATATGGCATTCTTTTCTTTCTATAGAAAATCAATAAAATCTGCATTGCTTGCAGATGCATTGGACCTGGATGTGTATTTTGTATTCTGGATGGGAGGAGGCTGAGGCTGAGTGGCAGACCAGGCAGCACCGCTCACAGGTCCGGCCTCCCCGGTGCGGGTGTGTAGGTTGGGTCAGAGCAGGGGTTCCCAGCCTGGCCATGCTGCTCGAGCAGCCTCATGTGCCAATTCTGGTCTCAAGTGCAGTATGTTTGCTCTCTGGAAGAATCCCTATGGCCAAAGTGCTGACCCACTTGGAGCAGCCCAACACTGCAGAGGCCAAGAACATGGGTGAGGGGCACGTTGGCAGGCAGACTTCCCCGTCCTGCCTCGAGACAAGAGCGTCTTGCTGGTAACGGGTTGTTTGGTCACGGTGATGGGAGGGGGTGAGGACTGAGCTGGGGGCAATTTGCAGCAGGTGATGCAACGCAAACCAGCCTGTGTGAAGCCTGCTCCTCGGAGCTCAGCCTCAGGGGTTGCATCACCTGTCTCCAAGGTGCTGGAGATGTCAAGAGGCCAGTAACGCTCTTAGAGATTCTCTAAAGCAAACAAACCTGTCTTCGTTGCGCTACCCTGCCCCAGGATCCCAGGGAGGCTGGTGATGGTATCAGGTTGAACTAAGATCTAAAAAGACTGGAGGTGGCAGGAGCTTAGGAGGTGATTGCTGAGTCGCAGATTTAGGTCTAGAATGGAATCACATCACCCCCAATGTGCTTCAGCTGAGCTCATATCCTGTGGTCATCGATTACAAACAACCTAGGTTGAAACCAGTCTCCTGGTCTTAATATGGAAATCCGACCTTGCCCACCCCTCTGTTTTGTTGATTTTCCCCTAAACTCTGTGAAAGGTGCAGAGCTCATGTTCCCTCTTCACACATTACACTGGCTTTTCTGGTACAGTGGTGTATTCTTGGATGGAGCTGGGCTCAAATGGTCTGGAAACTTCCCTTGTGGGCAGGACTACTACTGTGGATTGAATCATGTCCCCCCAAATTCATATCTTGAAGCCCAAACCCCCAATTTGGAGAAAGGACTTTTAGGAGGTAATTAAAGTTAAATGAGGTCACAAGAATGTGGCCCTAATTTGACAGGACTGGTGGCCTCACACGAGACCTTGCTGTCCCTCTGCGTGCACACACCAGGACAGGCCACGTGAAGACACAGCAAGAAGGCTGCCATCCGCAAGCCAAGAACAGAGCCCTCACCAGAACCCGCCCACACCAGCAGCCCGATCTCGGACTTCCAGCCTCCAGACCGTGAGAAATACATTTCTGTGTTTTAAGCCACCCAGTCTATAGTATTTTGTTAGAGCAGCCCAAGCTCACTAAAATAGCTACCTGTCTTCCTGGCTTTGAGGCTCCAGCTGTGTCTGAGCAATTTCTCCCAGCAACTCATAGGCACCAAATACTGTTATAACCCAGCTGGAAAGCAACGTGGGAACACGTTGCAAAAATGTTTATGCCTTTGGCCTTGTGACTTCAGTTCTGAGTATTTTTAGGAAGTGATTTAACAGGAGAGGAAAAAAATGTATACATTGAAGAGCTGCTCACTGGAGTAATATCTTTTCAGGTTGCCCGATCAGAAGTGTCCCACAGTTCAGTTGCCCGATCAGAAGTGTCCCCAACAACGGGGAACAGTATGTCAACGTGGTGAAATTATGCTGCAGTAAAACCATAAGTAGGAGGTCATATGGAGATGTGAAAAATATATTTTATATTATTTGGTTTAAAAAGGCAAAATGCTACATTTTGTGGGTATTTTAATTAGAAGTATGTACCCATGTAAAGGAGGATAGGAAGAGAATGTGTCAAAATAAAATTAATTAACTTAGGGTGGTGGGATGTTAGGGAATTTAAACATTATTTCCTGAGCACTGAAGTTTCCTTGTTTCTGCAGAGAACAAAACGCGGCTTAGCCTGGCGGGCTCCGTCCTCACAGAGCCTGTCGCCTCCGGGCCGAGCGTCCCCAGGCCCACAAGAGGCCTTTGATGCCTGGGTCCCAGGGGCTGTTTGATAACGGAAGAGAACATCCACTTGTCACAGGAGCTGCTTCCTACACAGAGCGTGAACTGTCGCTGCAGTCCCTGGCAGCCTGCTCTGCACCTTTCCATTAACCTCGCACCTGAGCTCACCTCTGGTTGATGGAAAAACCTCTGTGAAGCCGGGAGCCAAGACCAACGTCAATTTTCCACAGCTTTGCACCGGGCAGCATTTCTCCCATCGAGGTGTCGCTCGATTTGCTCTTCATGACAAAATTTCCTGGAACCAGATCCTTCTCTGAATCAGAGCTGAATCCTCTCTCTGCGTCTGCAGTGACTGCAGTTAGGTGATACCTGGCCTGGCGGCTTTGACATTGAGACGTCAGGAGCAGGGTTGCTGCTGCTTCCCCGGGGCCTGGCAGCAGCAACTCCTGCTTTCAATGTGCACTGGGGCAGAGGTCCCTCTCACGGCCCCTAAACTCATACAGTCTCTCTATTTGTCTACATTCCTTAGGGGCACACCATCCTTTTGGAATTAAATTTGAAAAGGAAGTGATGAATATTTTCTATTTATATAACGTCTTTATTTATTGTTTGAATCTATTTTCTTTTAAAGATAAACCAATGAATGCATATGGCAAAAAGCACAAAAAGATCTAAAGAGAAAAACAAAACTATGCCTCTACCCTGGGAGTAATTGTTAGCAAATTCTTGTGTACCCCTGTGTTTATAGTATTTGCATATATGCAGAATCTATATGAATATTCTGTATACCCTAAAAACAAGACCAAGTTAGGAGCATCCTATGCACTGTTCCAGCCTTACATTTTTTACTTAATTATATATCTTGGGGATCTTACTTATCAGCACATATATTTTTAATGGGTGCATAAATATCTCACTTATGACTGTAGCATAATTTATTTAAATAGATTCTTTAATAGACGTTTCAGGTTTTTTTCTTTTGTTTTGCTGTAACCAATGAAGCTGCAAGTGACCATTTTATGCACATAACTTTCTGCACATTTGCAAGTATATTTGTAGGGTAAATTCTTAATGATGGAAATGCTGGGTCAAAGGTAATATGCATTTAAAATTTTGATTTCTGCTGACAAACTGCCTCCAAAGAGGTTTCTCTAGTTTATTCTTCTACTAACAATGTATGAGCCACCAGATTTTCCACATTCTAGCTAATGATGCATGCAAACTGTTTAATTTTGCCAATGATAGTTGAAAAGTGGTCTCCTCCATTATTTAGTGGTGGTACTATCATTATTCAATTTGCATTTTCTTAATTATGAGTGAGGTTAAACATCTCTTAATATATTTTTTGGCCATTTATATCTTTGGTTCCATAAAATGTCTAGTCCTTGACACATTTTTCTGTTGGATTTTTGTCCTTTTTTATGTTATTAAGGAAATTAGTACTTAATCTGTGTGTAGGTTATACATATTCTGGTTTTTCATGATTGGAAACTGTTTATTAGATTATTTTTCACATAGAGAACATTTAAAATTTTTATTTAGCAATTTGAATGCCTTTTCTCTAGTTTCTAGGTTATTGAGTTATTTTTAGCTACTTTTCCATTCCAAGATTTTAAAATTCATGTTTATTTTTCTTCTAGTGCTTTAATAAGGTACATTTTTACATTTAAACATTTGAATCATCTCGAGCAGCTTCACTGAGTAGAACTTCCTGTGACAATGGAAATGTCCTGTGTTGTCCAATATGCCAGTCACCAGCCACATGTGGCTCTTGAGCACTTGAACTGTGGCTAATGCAACTGAATAAATGAGTTTTTACTTTTATTCGTCTTTAGTTAATTTAAGTTTAAAGAACCACACGAGACTAGCAGCTATGATATTGCACACCACACATCTTGAGTTTATTTGGGTGGTGAGATTGGTGAGGCTCCCTTCCCCTGTGCCCCCAATACCTGGTGTCCCAACAGCATCTGCTGAACGCATCTTTCGCCCTAGATTTGAAATGTCACCGTTACCATGTGTTCAATTCCCATGTACCTTTGGGTCTATTTCTGAATGCTTTGCTGAGCTCCATAGATTGTAGGGAAACTATATCTTTATGAGAGCTTTTAGAGAATTCTCTAGTTACAGTGTCTCAGAGCTTCAGGATTACTTAGCAGAAGCATCTATTCGTTAACCTTAGCACAGAAGATGGCAATTGGGTCCTTGTTGTTTCCCATTCTATTTTTGACCTTAATATTTAACTTAAATTAACAATGATGGCAGAGGACATAGAAAGACAGTTGAAGGATTGGCATGTGTGATTTTTAGAACTAAACACATATTCTCACACACACACACACACACACACACACACACACACACACACACACGTTACATACACACAGATTTTTCCAAAGGTTTCGTGGGGAGCCAGCTCCAGGCAAACGGGGCTGGGGTTGAGGTCAGCTTTGGCACCGTCCCCCGGGCACCTGCCCACCCCATCACAGACCGCAGTTACTCTCACCCACCCTGAGCCTCCCACGCCTGCCCTCCCCCCTCACTCCGGGAAAGGACTGAGTCAGCTGCTCATCACAGGAAAGCCCCAGGGGTCCCTCCCACAGTGACCTGCATTTTCAAAGGGGAGAAAATCTCGGGTTTATCATAATAATAATAATGATAATGATAAAGACAAATTGCTGCAGAATTTCTGGTACCACCACTGAGAAGCGACCAATAGTTGGGGGCGTTAAGCCACCCTTGTCTGCCAAGGAGGTCGTACCTAGCGTGTGGAAGGGGCGAACTCCAAGGGGAGCATTGGGAACTAACTGTCTCTATTGTCCCAGCCCTGCTCCATGGCATCTCCCCACCCTCGATGACTGCTCTGGGCGGAGCCACAGCTTTCTGGCCATCCCAGCTGTCACAGCCTCATTTAGGTAACACTGATTCCCTTTCTAAGGTTGCATGATCCAGGCCAGCCCAATATCAGAACTTCCATCTGGCTCCCTCAGCCGAACCCTGCCCCATCTGCCCTCCTGCTCCTTTCTCAAGACGGGCTCTCCTCTCTGAGCCTTCTGGGTCAGGGCTGGGAGAGGAGGGTCTGGCAGAAAGCAGCTAAGTCCTCCAGCTTTGCAGGTGTTCTCTGGCAGTTCTCTCTTGGCTTGCAAAGCCCTTGGCCCTGGCAGGGGTCCAAATGCTGGCTCTTCCACCATGTTCAGGTGTGGCTCTTAGAAGGGCCAGTTCTCTAACTTACTGCTGCTCTCCTCAGCTCCTGCCCCAGGGCGCCACCCCCAGCCTCTCCCAGCTGAGGTCCCCACGCCCTTGTAGGGCTGCCCTCTTGGGTGGGTTCCCATTACATCATCTCTAGTCAGGCTATCTTTTCAGCATCCACTCGCCTCCTCACCCCCAAAACTCATGCATTCACACTAGGACAAATGTCGGGGGTCTGTGCATGTGTGCAGCCGCCCTCCCCCCTCGCCCATCACGGAGCCCCAGCCGGCCCCACCATCGGAGCCCTCCAGGGGGAGAAGGCTCCAGCTCTCCCAGGCTGCCCGCCTAAGCCCCATCCCAGTGCACCAGGATGGCCCGAGCTTCTGCAGCTCAGCCACTGCTCGGTGGGAGTGAGGCGGAGGCCCCAGCCATTGCTAAGGAGGGTTCCCTTGGAGACTTCTGGGCTTTGCAGTGGGAGTCATGGGAAAGCACTTTTTCGCAGCACCCCCCCCCCCCCCCCCGCAGTTTGTTCTTTATTCCTACCAACTATCTCTGAATAATACACTCAAGCGTCTGCCTAGACAGCCGGCTTGCGGGAGTGGTTTGAGGGCTGCAGAACCTACCTGGTTGACACAGGTTGAGTCCCATGGGGATGTGTCTTGAAGCTTTACTTTAGAACCTTGAGATATTGATTTCCTATTGTCCCTGAAATTCTTAGACAATAGAGAAAAAAAATCATGCATGTGTGGCCAGAAGCCCCTCCATCCGCTCAAAGAATGGACCTGCTTTTGAATTGTCCCTAATTTCTTTCCTTTCTTCCTCTCGTCCTTTTAACGCATCCTAGTTCTTTCCCCAGAGTTTCTGAGATTGTTTTAGAACAAAACACTGGAACAATAGTTAGTAAAATAAAAAGAGAAATAATAAAAAAAAATGAAGTTGGCAGGTGTTCAGTCTCATGTTGAAGTTCTTTCTTTCAGTTTGCAGCGCTACTGGGACAGTTTCCCCTCTTTGGCAGAGGCAGACTTCGCACCAGCCGTTGCAGCTCCCTGTCCCCATGAGCGTGTGGCAGGAATCCTGCCCGGCTGCGGCTGCACCTGGGCGGGGCCCCCGCAGAATGCAGGCACAGGCAGCAGAGACCCCTGAGATGCTTAGCACAGCTGTTAGGGCTTCCCACGGGGACAGGTGTTCCGATAAGAGGTATCTAATCAATAAGAAATTTAAAGAAGGCCCAGTTTGTGCCCCACAGTGAGTCCCATAGACCCGTGGCTACTCAGGGACCACAGGGTCATAACGGCCTAACTGTCCTTTATTGAACAGCAGTAGAGCACAGTTAGAGTCAGAAATGGGGCTTTGAGAAGTAGGTACCAGCCAGTTCCACATTCATTTTGAATTGCTTGTGAACAGAGAAATCTTCCATGAAATAAAGCACAAGGGATAATTTCCCTCTGCCAATACTGGATTTTGAAAATCAGGCTAGAGGCCTTCTGGTCTTTTATTTAAGTACCAGAAATATAAATCTGTAACTAGAGCTGGCCTGGCTGCCTTGTCAACGCTGGAATGCCCGAGCATGGCTCTGTTTACATCCAATTCTCTTAATCCATGTGCTTCAGCATTTTCTCTCGAGTGGAGCAATCGTTTTGTGTGACCCAGCCCACCTGAGAAGCATTGGTAAGGGGCTCCTAGGTGAGCAGAGGCAGATGGAGGGAGGGGGGGCTGGGGAAGTGGGTTCCAAGCCTGGGTCCCACTCTGAACCCTTTCGTGTTAGTGTCCTCGGTCTGCAAAGTACCACAAACCAGGTGACTTAAAACAACAGAACTCCATTGTCTCACAGTTATGGAGGTCGCAAGTCCAACATCAAAGGTGTCAGCAGGGTTGGTTCCTTCTTGGGGGCTCAGATGTTGAATCTGTTCCATGTCTCTCTCAGCTTTGCTAGTGATCCTTGGTGGTCTTTGGTTTGTAGATGCATCACTCCAGGCTCTGCATCTGTTGACACAGGGTGTCCGCCCTGTGTCTGTCTCTGCATCTTTTCTTCTTATAAGGACATCGGTCATATTGGATTAAAGGTCCACCCTATGCCGGTATGACCTCATCTTGACTTACATCTTAATTACATCTGCAAAGACCCTATTTCCAATTCAAGTCATATTCACAGGTAGCAGGGATTAGGACTTCAACCTATCTTTTTTTTTTTTTTTTTTTTTCAGAGACAGGGCTTTGCTCTGTCGCCCAGGCTGGAGTGCAGTGGCATAATCACAGCTCACTGCAACCTCCAACTCCCAGGCTCAAACAAACGATCCTCCTGGCTCAGCCTTCCAGGTAGCTAGGACTATAGGCACATGCCATGATGGTGGCTAATTTTTAAAATTTTTTTTGTAAAGACAGGGTCTTGCTATGTTGCCCAGGCTGGTTGAGAATTCCTAGGCTCAAGCCATCCTCCAGCCTCGGCCTCCCAAAGTGCTGGGATTACAGGTGTGAGCCACCAAGCCTGGCCCAAATGAGTAAGATCTATTTTAATCTCCTCTCCACAGTCTCAAATTCTTTCTAACCACTGGCGTTTGGTCCACTTGAGTTATGATACTTGTTCCCTTGCTGTATTTATTTCCTTATGAAATAAATCCGAAACTTATTTCTCCATGAAAGCACATGCCTGTTTCTTCTGAGTTCTGTTCCCTTTAATCCTGGTCCTTTGGTACTGGCACCCTTCCCATTTCCTGGGCGAACAGACCAACAGCTTCTCTCCTACCCTTGCTCCCCAGCAGCGTGACTCTGAGCTGTGTCTTCAGAGAGGGTGTAATTTCCACCAGTGTTTATGGAACCTTCCGCCTACCCCAGCTCGTCTGTCTGACTCTCATCGTGTTCAGTTTGAGAACTTGCAACAGGCCAGTTTTGGTGAACACAGAGGTAGGTGTGACCCAAGAGCCCCGCACAGGCAGGTAGCCGTCCCTTCAGGCTCACCTCTTCTTCCCTTCGGCATAATTCAATCCCAACCTCCACTCAGCTCTCCAGACGGCGCGGTTTGGTTGGAAGCCCTGATGTTGGCATCCTTGGGCCGTATTCAGAAGAGAAGCCTCTAACATTCCACTTGAAGTGGGGGTGGGGGTGGGGGGGGGGTCCTGCAGCCGTGCGCAGGCGCTGTTAGAGGAAGGGGCGGGGTCTCTGCATCCAGCAAACAAACTGCAGTAGGGGCCCTGCCCACCAGGCACCCTGTTGCGCCCAGTCTGGGGTTCCACTTGCAGGGTGGGGAGAGGGATCTCTCAGCTGAGTGGTGGTTACACCAACTCACACCCAGTTCCCCTTGGTTTAGCTCCATATGTCCCGCCCCCGCTCACCCCACGTCCAGGGGCACCTGGTGCCCTCGGTCCCTAGACCTTTAGGTGACTCTGCACCTCGGATCTGAGCGTTCTCATTGCAAACGTTTTCCCAGCGCTGCTGGGTCTTCGTCACTCACCGGGCTGTTTTCCAACTTCACATTGTACTGCTGTTGTCTAGTCTTCCGTTTCATTTATTTATACGCCTTAAAACAATCCTTTTACCATGGTGTGCCTCTACTGTAATACATTCAATTGATCAACTATTGTTTTAGATATTTAAATTATTTCCTTCTTTGTTATAACAAAGCTGAATTGAACAGCCTTGTACATTTTTGTTTACATAGCTCTTTGTTTCTTAGAATAAATTATTGAAAGAGAAATTGCTGGATACACAAACACACACCTATTTACTATGTATTATATATGTATCAAAAGACTTATGAGTATACATGTACTCATAACACACATATGATATATATATTCTAGATATATATGATACATATTGCCAAAAAATGGTTTTGGTGCTATCCAGATAGGGCCTTCTTTCATTAACTTTGGCGTTTGGGGGTCAGACTGCTTGAGTTCAACTCTCAGCTCTTCCACTCACCGTTGGTGTGATTTCACTCAGCCTGGACCTCAGTCTACTCATCTGTGAAATGGCCCTGATGGGTTGCCCATCTCTCAGACAGTGGGAAGATTCAGGACAATGCCTGTAATGTCCCTGGCACAGCCCAGCACAGAGCCGGCCCTTGGTACGGGTCTGTAGTGTGGCTTTCAGGGTCAATAAACGGTGCTCCCCTTCCCCCCAGCTTCTGAACAACAGTAAACTAAGTCAGCAGATGGGAGCTCCAGGTCTGCTCCAAGGAACAGCCCACTAGCTCCCTGCCCGTAGTCCGGACTCAGCACAGGCCTCGGGGGGAGAGTTTGAGTCTGTACTCTGCCGACACCTGTACCCCGTCCCCCCTCACACTGGTCTGAGTGGAAGAGAAGGGGCAAGATGACTCTCGGGCCTTAGGCCGAGACAGGTTAGCTCCATGAGGCGGAGCAGCAGGGCTGGGGCTTTGTGTGGGGAGAGATCGCCCTGCTGCTGGGGGTGGGCAGCGGGCCTGGAGCGTTCTGGGAAAACCCTCCTGAAGAAAGCCGGAGGGGTGGCTTCCCTCCTCCCGGTTTCCTGTCCTCTTCACCCACTGGGCTTCCTGTCAAGCCAGTGGTCGGCCAAGGGCGAGCCCCACCTCTCGGAGCGAACGGACCCGCAGTGTGTCGGGGCAGATGTGCCCCCACCTTCACGTGATGCCACCCAGCACCAGCACTGGGATTTCATGGATTCGCCCAGTGAGCTCTGAAGTCAGGCGGAACATCACATGAGCTAAATCAACTCAAGGTCACTTCTCCCCCAGGGCGGAACACTCACTCTGTCTTCTGTGTCTCATCTCGAACCATAGCTCACCATGCTGTTTGACGTCACTCCTCAGAGGCTCTGCAAAGCGATCACATGACATCCTGAAGATGCTCCGAAATTTAAGAGGCAGTAACAAGTCACCTCATAGTTGAATATAAACCATTTCTTCATTAAGAAGTTCCTGGGGACAAATTAAAACCAGAAGATTAAGTTGCCTTGCAAGTTAAAGTTCAAAGAAGTGAAAGTCCAAGGGAATCGAAGTTGGAATTCAATTTTTTTTTTTGCCCTTGTGAGTTAAAAGTCAAAGAAATTAAAGACCAAACATCAGGCTCCCCGGTTTCTAATCTCTCTCTGGCTCAGCCAGAAACACTCGTGCTGGATGCCTGGGTGGACCCAGAGTCCTTCGTGCAGGTGGGTTGTCCTCTGCAGGAAAGGGCAGGGTTCCAACCCCAGCCCGGAGGGCAGGCACCGGGTGTGTTCGCTTCCTAGGGCTGTCGTGACAAAGGGCCACCAAGTGGGTGGATTGAAACAACTGAAGTTTATTCCCTCGTAGCTCTGGAGGCCAGAAGTTCAAAATCAAGATGTCATCAGGGTTGGTTCCTCCTGGAGACTCCGAGGGAGAAACCGTCCTAGGTCTCTCTCCAGCCTCTGGTGGTCGCTGGCCACTGTTGGTGTTCCTCAGCGTGTAGACACGCTGCCAACCTCTGCCTCGGTTTCCCCACACCTTTCTGTGTGTCTTTTCTGTTTCTTACATAAGGACACTACTATTGGATTCAGCGCCCACCTAAATTCAGTATGGTCTCATCTCAATCCTTAACTAATTACATCTGCAAAGACCCTATTTCTAAATAAGGTCACATTCTGAGCTTCTAGGTGGACCCAAATTTCTGTCCCACTACACTTGGGGAGTGTCCATGACTCCCTGTGCCCAGGCCATGTCCCACCCCCATCCCCCCATCGATTCAGAATCTCTGGAGTGATGCCCTCTCTGGCATTGCACTTTTTCAAGGCTCCTTGGATGATTCCAATGTGCAGTCATGGCTGAGAAACAGATTTAGGTCTCAAGAAGTTGAGTGGGTTTCTCATGTGCACCTTCATTAAGGAGTCCACGAGTTAAAAGGACAAGAATAACAGAGCACCCTGGTCAGACCCACTGCCTTAAGGACACAGGCTAGTGGCAGCCTCGCAGCCACACAGGGGCGTGTGAATGAGGGGTAGCGATGGGGAGAACCTTGCTTTCACCTCTGGCGATGCCCATCAGTCTCTGGCACTTGGCACAAGTCCTTCCTTGACCCCTGAGGAAACCTGCATCAAAGCAGTTTTATGATGCTGTGTTTGTCTCATCTGCACATCTGAGATTTTGCTGCCTTCCTGCAAAGCTAACACATTTACAGCAGGTGTACCCCCCATTTCCACTGTTATTTGAGACAGCTCTTTTCCCCGTTCTGCATAAGGAAGCTCTGATTTTGCCTTCTCCTTGCACCCAGGCTCCACTGCGCATGCTCCCTTTGCAAGGGCCTGGCTTCCCAGTGTTTGGCTGGTGGGGGTTTCCCGCTGCTGTCCTGTTCCTGCAGGGGGGCACCCTTGATTTTCTAGAATTGCTAGTTACTTCCTAAATTAAGCATGTAATTTTTCTTATTTCTTAATTGTTCTTTTTTTCTTAATTTCTTTTTTACTTTCCAAATTAAGCATGTAAGGATAGTCTCTTTTGCCTAGTCTAAGTGCCTTCCCTCCTTCTATTTCCTTGTGGCGCTGGTTTTTCTAACTTATTCGTTCATACTCTGCCCTGTGAGGCTGCCGTAGTGAAAAATAAAATGAAAATGTTCTGAGTCTGTTACCACCACCCGTTGTTCAAAAAGTTCTAGTCCTCTTACAACTCCCTGAGTGGGCTAATTCCACCCAGGTGATGTTCTCCCATAAGGTGACTATTGAAGCCAGGCAAGGAGTCCTAAGGTCCTGCTTGGCTCAGGACATCTTGGCTGTTCCTCCTCTGAGAGTCCTTCTTCCTGGGGCTTCTTCTCACAGGGCACAGGACTTGTACCACGCTGACTGTGTCATCTTGAAATGCACCTACGGACGGTGCTGTGTGAGTTCCATGCTCATCTTAGAGGCGGCCTTCCCTCCAGTCTGGTCAGACTTTCTGCAACCACGTGGAGCAGCTGTCCAAACTTTAATGGCAGTTCCAGTTGCTCTTACCATAGACTCTGATGCCCCAAGTGGGCCCCCCGGGAAAGGAGGTGCTTCCAGCACAGCTCCCGAGAGTGAACAGCTGTCAGATTTCATGCAGTGTTCACCATCACTGTTTCTGATCTGTTAGTGACGAAGATCGTGTTGTTGACAACAGCATCTCCCGTTTCCCCTGTAACTGCAGTCACACCTGCTCTTTCCTGTTTGTGCCTGTCTTTCCTAGACCTTAGACCTCGATTCTTCCTTCAGTACTGTTTTTTGGATGTCTGGCTAAAATCCCACCTTTTCTCCTGTCTCATAAAGAAATTTCTTTCTCTAGTTGAATCCTCTCAGTCGTCGGCCTTATTTTATTTTCATTTCTCCAAAGCTGCTGTTCTGACTTGAAGCTTAAAGCGTTTTTGTTTCCTTAAATATCACACTGATTTCTTCTTGATTTTTGAGCAAATATGATTCCTAGAGACATCACATTATAGGCAAGGCCTTTCTAGCTTTTGGTTTGGCAACAGTTTCACCAGTTGTTTCTTTACGTTAACCCAAAATGGTAGTGTATATATCACAGACCCTTGGCTTTTGAAAATTTGTTTGTTACTAAAAATCCACCACCTCCTGAGAGTGAGTCAGTTTGGGTCTCTGAAGTCTAATGCCAAGATTAGAACTTTTGCAATGAACACAGCCAACTTGAGACCCTGTGGAGGGGTCCACGATTCAGCTTAACTCCTGCGGTTTTCTCCTTGGCCACGCATGCAGAGTGGAATCAGGCAGCATGTCTGTTACTGCCCATCTCCCCAGGCTTGGTACCTGGTACCTTGGCACATTTAAAAAGCTAGAACTATCTCTCTTCAGTGAAGGCAGAACTCGGCTGCCTCACAGTTTAAAAGCAGAAAATGTTCTATCCACCAAGGTCAAGGAGGACTTCCTCTAGCCTTAGCCTCACCTGCAATGCCGTGTACATGTCTCAGCGTGTCTTCACAGCATAGCTCAAAGTCAAGCCCTAGCAGCTGGCACGCCAAGGCCACCCACGCAGCTCATGTTTGGCTAATGCACCTGCTTGGTCCCTGTGGCACACTCCTTCACTACGTCCCCGGGTCTGTGCAGCTTCCCTGTGGCTCATACCACCCGCCCAAGTTTGCTTAGGCTGTGACAGACTGGGAGCATTTGCTAAGGTGTGGGTAGCCTGTACTTGGTCAAGGTCAGGGCTCACTGCCCTTCCAGTTTAAAAATAAAACTACCCAAAGCTGCAGTGACTCTCCAAAATCAAATCTCTCTTGAATGCTCTTAAATCTGCTTGTCTAGGATGCAGAAGTTATTAGAAACCATTAATATCCCAAATCTGCAAGGCCTGTCCTCACTAAAGCCTCAGTTGACATGTGCCCTTTGCAATCCAAAAAAGGACTCCTGTACCAAATCATGGCTCAGGTGTGTTGCAGCACCAGGCTGGAAATTAGACCTATCCGTTTAACCACAGGCAAAGACAAAGAACAGCAACCAGGAAAGCTCCAGGCTGGAGGTGCAGATCAAAGATCAGCTCTTGCTGGCAGGAGGGGTGGGGCTGAGCTATGAATGCCCATCTCTTTCCCTGACTTCTCTGTCAAGTCACTGACCCCAACTCCCTTGGGAAAAGTAAGGGGTAGGACAAGGAACCAGAGTGTGTAGGGAGAGCTCCTCTCATGGAAACCAGTGTAGCAATGAGGAAGATTCCAAATGCTATTTTTATTATCAAGGAGGAGTTTTAGCACTATTTTGGGGTCATCGTTGACAAGTCTTATAATAGCTTGCAAGCAGTAAGCATCACATGACCATCTAAGCCTTTGGGTTTCCAATCACCCTTATCGAAGTGTTAACTCAAATTATATAGAACTCTTTCCCTGAAACACAATGAATTGCTATGGATTGGTAGAGCTCTAATGTCCACTGAAAGTATAATTTTAGAGATAAAATTCAGCTCAGCATGATACAAATATCTTAATTTCTTTGACTGTTTGTCAGTCATAACATCTGGAGAACTGGCAATTGTAATGGGATCACTGTCATTCTACTTTGTGTCCCTGGCTCTATGATGAAAATAAAATGAAAATAAAAGGCAAAGGTTGTATATTTGTTTCCAATTGAGGCTGAGCCCCCACATCTATCTTAAGCTATGGCACCAGAGCAGCAGGTCAAGTGAGGTGTACCCCTGCGGGGTGTCCATGAGCCCCTGGGGCTAGAGGGTGGACTGCAGGTTTCTGGAGGATTGGTTTTGCTGTGACTTCCATAACACTGGTAGCTCCCCCGTGTACTTACCTAGAGAAGTCTTAATGAACCCTGTGGTGTTGGATTAGAATCAGAGGTGTCAGCACAAAAATCATGATTTTGTAGAGCTAGCTAGCTAGATAATAGATGGATAGAGAAATATAGATGTGTGCATAGGCACGGGTTAGTATACATGCATATATTTCCTATCTTTGTCCACTGAGAGAGCCTAGAATTGGTGACATCCCAGTAACAGTGAGCACACCTGTCCCTATATCTTGGTCTCTATACACCATTCTCCAATAAAAGGCAGCAGGGGAAGTGGTGCTGGGGCAGGGAAAATACAAGATGAGCCCAGAACATCTTGTGATGCCAGAAAGTAAGAAAGTGCTCAAGAAAAGATGGAGCTTGTCAAAACAATGCTGGAGTGAACCCAAAGGAACCGCTAGTAGCCCAAGCTGAAACATTTGAGCAACAAAACAAATGATGATATTACTAAATTTTAATATATAGAATAAAATAAAAAGTCATCATGAGTTCATGCTGGTATAAATAAATAATTGAATAAATAAGTAAATAAATGGGGAAGAAATAGAATTTTGATTACTAAGAGAAAAAGAAGGAAACAGAGGAAAACCATTAAGCAAACATCTCAGTAATATTAATAATTGTTGCAGATAAGATCCACTGATGATAAAATTAGTAGTTTTAGAAGCTACTAAACTTAGAAACTTCTGAACTAAGTAGTTTTAAACTAAAATTAGAAAGTTTGAGGAGAAATAGGGTTTGCATAGTCTCAACATATCTCCCTCAAAGTATCTCCACTGCCAAGAAGAGAAAAATAGTAACTTCACGTTAGAGAGCGCCTCAGACTTACCCAAAAGATCAAGGTGAGTGTCACACACATTGGCATCGTGAACCCCTGGCTAAGGTGCACTGGAAGGATGCAGTGTCGTTTTGCCACATTCCTGCTAAACCTTGCTCGAATCATGAGAAAATATTGGGCAAACCTGAACTGAGGAACATTCTATAGAATAACTGACCAATATTCTCCCGGAGTGCCGAGTCTGTGAAAGGCAGGAAAAGACTTTTACACACTGCAGGGGACTAGTGAGAACTAACTTAACTGCAACATGGGCTCCTGGGTAAGATCTTGGGGCAGAAAAGGGACGTTCATGAAAAATTTGTGAGATTCTAATAAGGACTGCAGTTTAGTTAATATCATAGCAATATTAATTTCCTGTTCTTGATCAAACTATGGTTTTGTTAGCATTAGTTGGAAGCACAGCATACATACTACTTTTACAACTTTGTTTTATGTCTAAAATTAATTCAAAATAAAACATTTAAAGGAAAATATTTCCTCTCCCCATGACTTCACTCAGGGGCAAATCCCGATTTGTGGAGCCTGAAGGTTATATGATTTTAGAGGGCCTTTTTAAGAAGAATACAATACTATGAATATAAAATTAGGTTAAAAATAGATATTTTAAAGAGCAAATTGCAATAGATTTTTGATTATACATAGTTTTATAATTGAATTGCTCTCATACCACCAATACTGACTTATAGAAAACTACCATGTTTTCAGTGAAAACCTTATTTACTGCAGCCGTTTTGCTGAGTGGGCAGCGATTCTGCATGCAGCTTCATCTGGAGCCGTAGACTTTGTAAGGACAGGATGTGTCAGATGTGTGAAAACACGATTCCAAAGTTCCCCAACTGCATCTTTACACAGAGACATGCCTACTGTTTGTATTACTGCTGCAGGTTGGTGCCTACTTACACAAACTCTGATAAGCTCTGTTTACATGATTCCCAAGTAAAGAAAAATATGGTCTGTTGACAGCTGTCCATGCGGCGTGACGGGGTATATTCCTTATGAGTGAGCACCGCCACTTTAGACATCCCTGCGAACGGAATCCCCCAGCTTATAATTTCACTCCTGCAATGACCGGATTTGCCACAGGTAGCTACCGGCTTCTTACTTTAAACTTGTGTTTACTCTTCTGCCCACGTACTCGTGGTGCTGGAAACCAAGGAAACCTCCATTCCTCAAGGTAATCGCCCAGTCAATCCATCAGGTGAGTCACGAAGGGGTGATAGGATTATTCCTGGCAGCCATCCCGATGCTGAGATGGCTGGAAGTATTATAGCTATACACAAAAGTAACCACAACCCAGATTAATATATCCATCAAAGCCCAACTAAGTATATCACCAAGGCAACTTCCTCTCAGATCTCGAATCTGCCCACGGCACTCTAATGCCACTGTCACAAGGAGAATTTGACAGAGGGAGGGGAGTGGGGAGAGAGAGTGGTCGTAATTAGCTGCTTTTAAAACTTTTTGCAAAATTTTCAGAAACACATATGACCCTGTCAACATGTTACCTGGCCCCTCCCAGGGTCTTGGAAGGGGCCCCTGAAGCCAACAGGCTTGACCTTCGCCCTGTCAGCCTCTGGCTTCCCCCTTCAACCACAAACTGAGATTTTTTTGAAACCAGGGTGCTCTGTCACTTCCAGTCCCTCGTCCCCACGCTGTCTCCTCCCAGCATGTGGCCAGCCAGCCTTTCTGTCCCCGCTTCCCACCCGTTCTGTTCCAGTTCCACTTTGCGGCATTGCCTTTGACTCTCTAGCTTCCTTGGCTTTTCTCTTCAAGGTGCTGCAAACAAGAATTATTCCCCCTGGAAACTAGAAAGGGAGGAAGACTGAGCACGTCCTCCCACCAGGATTGTTAGTCTCTGTTCTACACCAAGAGTTCACGTCTGTCATGACCATATTCATAACTGCTGGTTAACTCATACCAGGTGCCAGGATCACAGCACATTATCCCACCAAATGTCCCCAATAACTCCATGGCACAGGCAAGGGTCACATTCAAATTGTTCAGCCCTTCAGAACTTGCTTCTTTAGCATAAAAGAAAAAAAATTAAAAAATTTAAAAAAACAAAATAAAAAAGAAGAAAAATAAATAAATAAATAAAAACAAATTGTTCAGCCTTGTTAAGGCATAAGCGCCACGGTGCTAGAGCTGGGCCTTTCATGTTACTGCATGTAGATCTTTCATGTTACTGCATGTGGACTTTTCACGTTACAGCATGTGCACCTATATGTGGCTGGAAGGGAAAATCCATGCTTTACAGGAGCTGAAATCACGTGAGACCCTCTCACTGGGAACCACCTGGCTCCAGGAATGAGCCCAAGGCACCTGGGAGGGGCTTTCTCACCGGAGAGACACTACCCGTGACCCCCTCAGCTGCTGGACCACTGGAAGCCAGACTAGACTTTGCACAATTGTTTTTTTATTTTTTGAAACCATGTAGATATATCAAGAACAGCCTGACCAAATTAGCAAGGGAGTATCTTAGAAACGCCACCACTTAGTATGAGAATGCCTTCCCCCAAATCCTCACCAACACTGGTTATCTTCCAACTGCTTGATAAAGATTGAGGGCAGGTAGGTAGCAAATGGTATTGTATTGTTGTTTTGATTTGCATTTACTTATGAGTGAGGTTGAACATCTTTAGAGTAAATGTTTAGGAAAGCAATTTGACTACATTTATTAAAACTACACATATTCCTTTACATATAAATTTTACTTACAGAAATGTTTTGTTTATTCTTGCAAAAGAACACAAGGGTTTATAATAATAATATTTGACAATTACTGAGTGTTTACAACATGCCAGGCACTGTTCTGAGTGCTTTACATGATCTCAATTCATCCTCACAACCACCTTTGGGAGGTACTATGTTTATTCCCATTATACAGATGAGCACACTGAGATAGAGAGGGATTGATATCTTGCCCATAAATCACAAAGCTAATTTATTACATTACTGGAGGTAATCGCAACATCTGGAGATAACTCATCAGTCAATTAGGGAAATGGCTAAATAAATTTTTGAACAGTCATTCAATAGAATCCTACATAGCTACTTGGAAGAATAACATAGATGCTTATTAGCATGAGAAGGAAAATATCCTGTATATATTATTAGGGGAGAAAATCAGTGGCAAAATAGTATCAGCCCACAAATATACTAAATACGAATATATTCATGTGTGGGTATGCTTCTGTGTGTGTAGACATCTTGAAGAATATATAAGAGACCCATGTAGGATAAATAACCTATTTGTGGTTACCTATGGAACATAAGAATTGGAATGGAGGATGAATAGGTATTACTTAAGAAATTAAAAAACAAAAAGTTTTGGTTGAAATGGATATAATGGTCTCTGTCACATAGGGCTGTTTTAAGAATCAAATGGATTGGCAATGGAAGAGTGTAGCCAATGCCCGACTTCAAGCTGGGCTCAGTGAACACTAATTCTGAACGTAATGCCATGCTGGGCATGGGGCACACAATGTGTCATTACTGATCCAAGAGTGAGGATCCAGAGCCAGCCTTGAACTCAGTTCTGCTCTTTCAGCAAGTACCTTAGCTGCTTTAGGTTTCTTTTTAATTACAGTAACATAAGAAAAATAGCATGTGGCTTGTATAACGTGTGGGACTGTTACAAGGACCAGCACGCTACAAGTCAGCAGTCACAGGACTTGGCCTCAGACAGCCGGGTCACCAGCGCCACTCCGCCGCTCACCTGTGTGTGAGGTGGAGAAAGCAGACGCCCGGGTTGCTGGGAAGATCAGCTGATGATGTTCTCGAGGGAAGGCCTCTTGTAAGTGGTAAAACACTACACAGGAGTTTGGAATTTTTGTTTGAGATGTGTGAAGGCATCATATGAAACGAACTGCACAACCCCCAAATCCTGTCACGTTCATGAAAAAGAAAACTAAACCAAAGAAACTCAGAGGGCGCTCACAGAAATGTGTTACATTGAATCCTTTTAATAAACTTCTTTTTTCTTTCAGTAAAAGGTAGAGAAACTTCCACGTTCTGCTTAGGATGATGAAAAGTAGGAAGAGCAGTGCTCTCTCCCTAGCAACAGGTAAATCTACAAAAGGTAGCTTTTCTCACACCCATCAGAGTGCTGAGGTCAACATGCAAACAGCGATCCGGAATCTAAGGACAGACCCGGGCGTGAGCACCGGCTTACCTGAATCAGAGCGCGGGAGGGCAGCGCCAACCCGCCAGCAGGCAGAAGACTCCAGCCAAAACTTCTAACTGATCCTCTGAGGCTGAGTGTGGGCCCTTCTGCGGCGTAGAACACGTGGGCCGGTGTGCGCCCACGCGGGTTCTCTGCAGACCTTACAGCCGCTCACAGGACGGACTGAGGGAGGGGATCAGGTGTGGGCCTGTAGGAGGGGCAGCTGCTGCTGAGAGAAAGGCCCAAAGACTCCCCGCTTCCCTTCTAGGACCTTCTCACACGGAAAACAGAGCCTTAAACTGCGGGGAAGAGCAGCACACCCTGCTGCTCCCTGGGGCACAGGTGGAGAGCATTTTGTCTGGAGGAAAGGGGCAGGGACAAAGACCCAGAACAGAAGAGATCTTTCCTGGCAGTAGGTGGGGCAAAGGTAGGAACGCAAAGAACCCCCCAGCCCACCCGCAGACTGGGGGGGCACAGGGTCTGCCCAAGGCTGAGGCTGAACCAAGGCAACAAAAACACCTTTCCCTTCCCAGGCTGTAATGACCAGGACTAACACAGGATAGCCATCTCCATGAGGCAGGAACGAGCAGGAGGAAGGGGGACATCCTTCCAGGCACATTCGCAGGAGAATCCTGACGCTGAGGACAGAGCAGGAACATCGGGTCAAACTCTCTGGCCTACACCCGGGCATCGGGTAACCCCGGAGGAGCTCGAAGCTGATGGTGCACCGAGGGTGACCACAGCAACAAGAAAGCTCAAACCCAGTTCAACTGACTAGACGGGCTCAGCATCCTGCACCAAAGGCCTAGAAGAAGGGGCGTGTCTATTCCAAGGCCTACATAAGATTTGCCTGGGTCTCTATTGGCTACTGACGAGGCTCACTTTGCAACCAAAAGTTACAAGACATATAAAAAGTTAAGAAAAGCTCACTGTTAAGAGTCTAAGCAATTGATAGAGTGAGACTTAGAGATGACCCCAGAAGTTGGGTGGGACTAATATAGAGGGAATTTAAAATAACTATGATTAATACATAAAACCTCTAGTGGAAACAGTACACAACATACATGAACAGACGTGGTATTTCAGCACAGAGATAGAAACTATAAAGAGAGAATCCAATAGAAATGTCAGGGGAAAACCAGCCATGGTAACAGAGATGAAGATTGTCTTTGACAGTTTCATCAGACAGCTTGATATAGCTCAGAAAAAAACCCCAGTAAACATGAAGATAAACTAAGAAAAAATTTTTTTTTGTTTTTTTTTTAAAAAAATTTATTTATAAATATTACAGGGGTACAAATGTTTTTGGTTACATGTATCTATTTTGTTATGCTTGAGTCAGGGTTCTAAGTGTGCCCATCACCCAGATGGTGTTCATTGTAACGGTTAGGTACGTTTTCAAGTTAAGAAAAATTAACCTAAACTGAAACACAGGCAGAAAAAAATCAAATAGAAGAGAACATGCAAGGGCTGTAGGACAGTATCACATGGCCTAACATATGTGTTACTGGAATCCCAGCAAGAAAAGAGAGGAGAGAATGAGCAGAAGAAATATGGAAAGAGAGAACAGCTGAGAACTTTCCAAAAATAATCAATGATCTAAATATCAAAGAATCTCAGAGTCAATACCAAGCAGGATAAATGAGAAAAAGAAAAAAAACAACCCACAAAAAAACCACACCTAGACTCGTTATATTCAAACTACTGAAAACTACAGAGTAGATAGTGAAGGCGGCCACGGGGCGAGAGGCACATACAGAGCGTAGAATTGTGGCAGAATTCTCTCCAGAAATAAGAAAGCCAGAAGATGATGAAGTGACATCTTTATAGTGTTGAAGGAAAAAACCCCAAAAAACCAAACCTGTCAATCTTGAATTCTGTACCTAAGAAAATATCTTTCAAAAATGAAGAAGATAGAAACACTTTTTTCAGAAAAGCAAAAACTGAGGGAACTTGTTAAAAGGAGACCTCTACCAAAAGAAATGTTGAAGGAAATTCTTCAGGCAGAAGCAGGATTGTGAAGGGATAGAAACTCGGATCTGCGAGGAAACAAAGGGTGCTAAAGTAATACACATGGAAGTAAGAAGAACATTTGGTTCTTATCTTTCATCACTAAAAGACAATTGACTGTCTGAAGCGAAAATGGCAGCAAGGTAGCTGTGTATTTCTGGAGCGTGGAAAAAGTACAGTGAACGACACAGAAGCAGAGGGACGGGACAGAGGAATTGGGACTTTCTGCTGCAAGGTTCACACTCCACACATCAAGAAGCGTGATATTGAGGGTAAGACTCGATTTTGTATGATTTTTGGTCACTGTATTCCTGCGTTGACTTACCCTTTTGTATCCGTCTGCAGCTTTGGGGAAGAGCCTACACCCTTCCAGACTGGCCGATATCCGGGCTGAGCTGCCATCTCATGGCCAGCTCCAGCGCCAGCCAGGCACTGTCCTGAGCCACCTGCAAGGGGAACGTCTCCCGGGTCTCTCTTTCCCTTCCAGTGTGGGAGTCTGGGAGGAGGGAGGGAGGAGTCTCTCTACTCACTGGTGCTGCCGTGGTCCGCCCTGGGCGCCCTGGTGTCTGTGGATACCCCGTGTGTCTCCAGAGGCCACTGCTCTCCTGGGACACACATGGGACGTTTGGGGTTGCTTGGCTGCAGCCTGTCACTGCCCAGATCGCAGGACTCCTGCTTGCTCTCTTCCCACTCAGAGGCTACCCGGGCCATACACCTCACACCCTCTCGGGCAGGCAGCTCTCTCGACAGGACCCAGGTGACGGCCGGCCACCTGGTTCTCAAGAAGCTCGGGCATCCCGGCCAGGAGACATGGTGGGAGAATGGCTGCTCCCTCTCTGCCCTCCCGCCCGCTGTGATACTCCTGTCCTCCTGGTGGACAGGGCGAGACCGGCAGGTCTGCTTCACCAGCAGGCGTACAGAGAGGGAACGAGATCAGTGTTCCTTTTCTCAGGCACCTGCAATCTCTCTGGGGACCCCCGGCGCTCCTCCTCACGACCTCTGCCCCTGCAGGTGGAAGACTCATGACCCTGACGTCACTCCCATTTCTCAGCCTTCTGCTTTTCAGGGGAAGTTCCGTTCTTTGGGAGAGATCACGTGCACACAGGCTCGTGCCTTAGGTCTTTTCTATGCCACTGAAAACACTACTGACGTGACTATGCACTTCAATTATTCTCCACAGATGAGCCCAGATGCCAAGGATGCATAAGAGAAACCCATTAAATACAAGTAATTATTGCATTTCTTTTGGCTTCCATAACTGGGTCAATTTTCCTGAGCTTACTATGCAACTAATGAATGTAAGTAATGTAATGGTATATATATTATTTTAAAAATATTATTTTATTATTGTACAAAGGATATGTTTGAGCCTCCCAATTAAAAAAAAAGCACTTATTTTCTTTTCTCCCTAAATACAGGAACAATCTATGCACATTGTCAAAAACGTGGAGAGTGTGGAGAGGAGATAGAAGGAAAAATTACAGAATCGAATTTTTTTGCCTAATAGCGAAAATCTTGTGGTTTGGATTCAGCCTGCCTTTCCCACTTCCAATGCCCCCCCCCACTCCCCGACACAACCTAGCCCGAGGGGCCTGCTGCCTGCGTACCTTCCCCTGTACCTTTGCTCCTGACAAGCTTTTACCACCAAAGGGTTTTAGACTTATCACCAAAATACAAGCATTTTGGTTTACATTTCCCCAAAACTCTCTGGATATATATGCTTATGTAACTTGAATGTGCTATTTTGATTAAAGCTTTTGATAGAAGAACTCAGCCAAGCCTGCCTTTCCCAATAGAGGTGGCAGACTTTGATATTTCAAACCCCTCTGGAAGGAAGCAGGGTGGCAGTGCCAGCGCTGTGCCACGTGCCGGAAGTGAAACAGCTTTGCAAAAATGCCTTCCCTGGAGAAATCAGAAAAAATGTGCGGTGACTTTGAACCTTGGTTGTTTTCTTTTTTGTTGTTTGTTTGTTTCATGACCAGCTGG
This sequence comes from Lemur catta, assembly GCF_020740605.2. Lineage (NCBI taxonomy): Eukaryota > Metazoa > Chordata > Mammalia > Primates > Lemuridae > Lemur > Lemur catta. Next base: position 4,745,495 of record NC_059135.1, read on the forward strand.
AAGGGAAAAGACCTTTTGCTAGGCTTGAGTTGCTGCTTTAAGAAGAAATTTTTTTTTCTTTTTTTTTTAGACAGTGACTTGCTCTGTCACCTGGGCTAGAGTGTGGTGAAGTCACCATAGCTCACAGCAACCTCAAACTCCTGGGCTTGAGTGACCCTCCTGTCTCAGCCTCCCAAGTAGTTGGGACTACAGGCTCATGCCACCACACTTGGCTAATTTTTTCTATTTTTTGTAGAGACAGTGTTTCGCTCTTGCTCAGGCTGGTCTCAAACACTTGGCCTCAAGCAATCCTCCTGCCTCGGCCTCCCAGAGTGCTAGGATTACAGGTGTGAGCCACCGTGCTGGCTTTAAGAAGAAATTCTGAGCCTCTATTCAAAATCTTCCAAATGGGTCCCCACTTCTTCTAATAAGCTGTTTGCCTTTTGGGCCCTGGATGGTTTATTTCTTTGCACATTCATTCATTCAGTCCTTCATCAGTTTTCTAATTTCTTAGGGAATCTGAAAGGTTCCTCAAAGCCTCTGCCCTCAAGAAGCTGTAGTCTAGAGATGAGGATGACAAATGGCTCCATTGGAGGGCAGGATAACATTAATAATATTGATTAATCAATTAGTTAGCCTAGTAATTCTGTAAATATTTATTGAATGACTACGACGTCCTCTCAAAGAACAAATGGAGGTACTGGGGAAATGTCAGTGAACAAGGCAAAGTCCTTGTGATGAGGAAAACCCCCATCAGCCACCTGAGACCCCCACCCCTCAAGGAAGACCCGCATCAGCATAATACTAACCTATTACCTGGCACATCAACATAACACTAAACCTATTACCTGACCCATCAACTAATCTATTACCTGGCGCATCAACATAATACTAACCCATTTCCTGACACATCAACTAACCTATTACCTTAGACACCTGAGACCCCACCCCTCGGACCACCCCAACTTAATAAAGGTGGGAAAAACCTGGGTAGACCAGCTCAGAATTTGGTGGCGAGACCCCTCTGAGCCTGCTGGCGAATAAACCTTGATTCTCCGACTCTCTGTGTCTCCGTGTGCCACTCGGTTTGTTCTTAGGACCACCCGATGTAACACTTGCTGCAACACTTGCCCCTGTGGGATTAGCACTGTGCTCAGGAGAAACAGGTAAGACACAAATATACACGTAAAACACTGATATGTCAGCTGGGGCTACGTCTTACAGTAGGGGAGGGACAGGGAGTACCAGACTGGGAGGGTGTGAGGCTGGGCGGTCAGAAAAGGCTTCAGTAAGAGGTGACATTGGGTCAGAGTGTGGAGGAGGTGAGGGAGGACGCTCCAGGCAAGGGGAGCACCTGCAATGGCTGGGGGTGGGATGTGGCTAGACGGGGCAGTCTCTTCCCTGTGATTGGAATTCCATCTTTAAGAGCAGCCCTTCAAGTATTTAAAGAGAGCTATTCTGTCCTTTCCTGGTTTCTTACAAGTTCCAACTGTCATTTTCCATTTGAAGGAGGCTTCGCATGTCTGGGCCAGATTTCCCTTGCACACGCTCCTGGTCTCTTTCAAAGTCTCCTTTCAAACATGCTCCCCAGAACAGGCCCCACAGAACAGGCATGGTCTGACCACACCGAACACTGTTACCTGCTTTGAGATGAATGCTGGACTCCGATCGTTACAGCCTAAGATAATACTTGGATACATGGCAGCCCTGTCTTTGAACTTGTCACCTCCAACATAATCTGCTGCTAAGTCATGCTCCTTGTACTCGTGGAGGTGATTTGAAAACTTGCAGTTGGACATTGCTAATGACACAGATCTGAGAAAGATAGGTTGGTTGAATGACCAGGGTTAAAATTATTTAAATAAACTAGGACAATGGGTGGAATAAAAAAAAATCCAAGCAAGAGAAATGTAAAACCCCATGTTTAGCGTCAAAGCAGATCTTCTGGCTCCTGGGTAAAGAACTGTGCTCTCACAGTTGATTTATTCTAACCGAGCTTCATGAAACTGCAGTCCTAATTCCATATGCAGCCTGGAGCAAATGCCATAGCACTGGATCGATGGTTAAGTGTTGACCCTGACAATAGAAAAGAACCCAAGCTCTGCAAAATAATTTAAAGAGGTTTATTCCAAGCCAAATGCATGTGACCATGGCTCAGAGAGCCACCCGCAAGACATCTTGAGCAAGTGGACTCCCCATGGTTGGGTTACGGTTTGGTTCTATAATTTTCAGGGAGAGAGGAATTACTTGTAAAGTCATAAATCAATACATGGCAGGTGTACATTGGTTTGGCCCCAAAAGGCAGGATATCTAGAAGCTGGCATTACGGTTATTGGTGAGTTTAAAGATTCTTTAATTTGTAATTGATTAAAGAAATGAAGCTTTGCCTAAAGGCTTGAATGTTTTAAGTGAAGATAAGGAAGTCTGTTAATCAGAGATAAGTCATGGTACATAGACTCAAGTGATCTGTTAAGTAAATTGATGAACTGTAGGTGTGGTTTAAGCTCTGTCTTGCATAGCCTTAGGCCTGTTAATGAATTACAAAGGACATCTCCAAGAAGGGAGAGGGCATGACCAGGCCTGTCTGGCCTCTCTTCTCAGGGCCAGCAGCTCGGCTTTAGCTAGGTATCCACTTGGCCAAGAGGGGGTCCATTTAGTCAGCTGGGGGACTTAGGATTTTACTGTAGTTCCCTTCTGCCTCCCCACTGTAAAAAGGGAATGATTCACGGAAGAGTTTGTGTGTGTAGCGTGTGTGTAGACTGAGGTGGCCTTTTACCAGGGCTTTTCTATTCCTGACTATCCAACAGAAGAGCTCAACGGAAGGACAATACCATCATCAGACTCCAGCTGTCACCACCTCATGCTGGCCAGGCGTGTGTATCAGTTATCTCCTGCATAACAAATTCCCACAGACTTGGTAACTTAAAACAGCTCACGCTTACTATCTCACAGTTTCTGTGGATCAGGAATCCTGGCAGGACTTTGCTGGTTTCTCTGCTTTGGTTCTACAAGGCTCAATCAAGATATCGGCCGGGCTGGTTGGGCTGTGTTTCCATCCGGAGTTGTGGCTGGTGAGGAATCCTCTTCCAAGTCATTCGTGTTGTTGGCAGAATTCATTTCCTTGTGGTTGTAGGACTGAGGTTCTGGCTTTGTAGAGAGCTGGCTGTCAGCTGGAGGCTGTGCTCGGCTCCTAGAGGCCACTCTCATGTCTAGAGGCCCACTCGAAGTTCCCAGCAGTGTGGACTTTACCAGCGTGGCCACTCACTTTACCAACACTTCACGAGAGTCTCCAGCTCCAGGCTGCTGAGATGGAGCCTTATACAATGCTGTGTCATCGAGGGGTGACATCCCATAACCTTGGCCATACTCTGTTAGTTGGAAGCAAGTCACAGGTCCTGTCCACACTCAAGCAGAGGGGACCACATCAGGTGCCATTTTTCACTCCAATGCCAATACCAGGAGGCTGAGATCATGGCCACTGTCTTGGAGTCTGTCCCCCACGGGGCATGTGCCCCCAAGACCAGATGTCAGGTGATGTTCAGTAACTCACGTCTCTGACAACAACCTACCAGGGTACATGGAGAATTTCTCTCTCCTGTAAGTTTAGTGAGAACAGGGCCTCCTGACTGTATATTCCTCTGTCTTCAGATTCCAGCTGAGCACCAGACGGTATGGTGGGTACTCAGTGCAGTGTCTGTGGAGGTGAATGAAACAGAATGAAGTGCTGCATTGCAGAGCAGTGAGGATGAACTGTTCTGGCCAGTGCTGGAGGTGGCGATGACAATGAGGTGTGTGCCCAAAGACAAAAGAAGGTACAAAATGAAGACATCTGAAATAGAGAAGGGGTGTGGACTAGTAGAAACTTTAGCATGCTTTCTGAAAAACTTAAGATCTTATTTTTAAAGAGTTATTTGTGAGACAGACACTAGGAAGCAGCGAGTGTTCTTCAAGCAGGGCCTCTGTGCACACCCGATAGGGAGACTGGGGGCAGCTGAGGAGAACATGGGATCCCAAACACATCCCCAGGAGGTCCCTACAATCTTCATGATGTCGTTATGCACAGAGCTCACACTGTGGCTGGCTGTAGTTCACACGATCGCACAGAGCTGCTGGGAAGTGGTACCCGCAGAATGTCAGTTACTCGCACAACATCCACACGAAGGAGGGTTTCCCACAGTGCTTCTCCCTGTCCTGGTCAGCATGTAAAAATCTGAAGCCTCCTTACTCATTAGTAGGAGTCTGTCCCTGGTTGGGGACTTTTGTCCTCCTCACGGTTGCTCAGCTTAGGTCCGCTGTGGAACCGGCTTTGTGCAGGTCCCTCTGGGCTGTGGTAGACACGGGGCGGCCTGACTCCCCAGCCCTGCCATTGCCACGTCACTCGCCAGCCCGTCCACGCTGCTCAGCCTGTCGCCAGCAGTGTCGGCTCCTCTCGTGGCCTTGGCTACCTGCTCAGCAGTGAGCTTGCTGTTGGAACTAGCTAAGATGTTCTCAGAGACTCTTCCTGGGGGACACTGAGCTGCCCCCTGTATTTCATAGCACACTTTGCTTTTGTGACAGGTTTGTGATTTAGAAAGTAAGATGTAGGATGACTTAGGACGTATAATGTGGGGTAACTTCGGTATATGATGGAATCATACACCTACCTGGAAAGGCCAGGCCTCCTGAGGCACTTTCCCTTCCCTTTCCCTTCCTGGAACCAGCCTTCTCCCCCGTCCCTGCTCCCCTCTCCAAATGGGATTCCTCTCCTTCTTCACAGCACTTCTGCAAGCGCCCAGTTCTGCCTGACTCAGCCAACAGTTTCCATGCAAGCTTAGAGCAGCTCCCATTGGGGTGGAAAATGAGAATAATTCTTATTTAAACTATGGCAAACTATTTAGAACTGAATTATACTACTGAACTTAAACCCTTTCTTTTTGAAATTACAAAATCATTTCCCCTGTAACCACTTAACCTGCAAAAAGGTCGTAAATGTACGAGGAAGCCTTTCAAGGTCACTGTGGAGACTATATACTGGGCTGTGATTCAATTTTCAGTTGGGAGTAGGACACGCGTGTGAATAACGTCCCTTCCAACTTCAGGGGAGTTATTTTTGGGAGTCCCAGGAATGTCTCAGTGTGTCCTGGGCAAGACGCGCTTTTCTCGGCTGTGTTCTCCGAGGGGAGAAAGCCTGTCTCCTTGGGTCAAGTCACGTCCTGTGAAGTGGGAACGGTGCGAACGTTGTTCTTGGCACGAACTCGCTTTTGTGCGCCTAACCACTGTGGTCTTTCCCTTGGGCGCCTGCCAACAGGATGGTGTGGGCATGCGGGCGCCAAGTGACCCAGAAACAGAGGCAGCGGCTGAGCGCAGACTGGAAAACTACCCCGCAGCCCGACATCCTCCCAAACAACTGCACCGCACGCGCAGGTCACGTGGAAACCAGCACAGGAAGAAAAACCTGCTCACGCTCACATCACCGACCGGGGTGAGTTCGTGCCCACAGCCGAATTTTCTATATTTAGGCTTTTCCTTCATCAAGGGAAACACCTGCAGGTCACTTATGCCTCAAGGTGCTGATCTTTTATTTCTCTAGAAATCAACATGTGTAGGGTTTGATATGCTATGAGGATGCAAAAATAGCCTGACGCTTGCAACCACTGAAATATGTTAAAGCAGAGCAGAGGAGTCACGCCTGAGAGTCAGCACTCGAGCCGGAGTGTCTTCAGGGGAGGAGGGCGGGAGGGCACAGTGGGGACGTGAATCACAAGGCTGGTGCTCGGAGCACTTGGAGCAAGTCGGGAGCACCAAGCAGATCGGCTCGGGAGGGACAGAGGTGGAGTCTGTGAATGGAGGAGGGCACCAGAGGCCGGGTCGATGTGGCACTGGGCACAGTGGGGGAGGGACAGACCAGCTGGTCAGAGAGAGACTGGTGGACCGTATCAGGCCTCAGAGCTGGCGCTGGGCTTCTGCTGCTCAGCACGTGGGTCTCTGACTTTCTCCCGCTCAGAGTGAGCCCCTTCTTTCTCCAGGTGTCCCACCCGGGCCTGCTGTGAGCTGCCCATCTCCTCCTGCTGGTTGTCAAAACCAGAGGGTCTTCACCTAGATGCAGGTGACCTCACCTGAGGTCTAAATCTTCTAAGGTGCTCTTCGTGGAATTTTGGGCTTCTTATGCAAGTGGGGCTTCAGGACACCCACAGTCCCTAAATCTGACCCCAAAGGAGCGTCCCAAGTTATCCCCATAGTTTCCCCGAATGATCAGAATGGAAAACACACACTCAAAACAGGCAGGATTTCTGGCTGAGGCCCCTAGTGATGTGTCCAATCCCACGTGCTTGGAACCGTAACGTCTTTGTCACAGTGAAAGTGTGTGGAAGACAAAGGTACTCCAGTAACATAGAAGCCACACCTGAGCCTTTGGCCAGGGACTTGCACCCAGGGCCAGCACTGTGCTGAGGATGCTGTGTGTGTCCCCCAGGTGAGGGGCCTTGTCTCACCCTTCGCAGACATGGATTCCATCCTGCAGATAAAGCATCGTCTCTACCGCTTGGCTTGCTTGAGAATTCTTCCTGACTTACATTAATAATGAGCACGGTGTGAACACACTTTATTTGGGTACGTGCTTCTTTTTTATTTTTAGCAGTACCTTGAGTTGTTGTTTTATATGCTTTCTTCCTACACAAAACTAAATGATCTTTTGAAGCCAGAGATAATATTAATATATCTTCATCTTTTATTTCCCCAAAACAGCCAGAGACTTGTACACAGGAGGTGCTAATTAAATATTTGTTAGATTGAACTGGAAAGCCAAAGTGAAATGCTCTTATTTCTCACAATGGACTGTTCCTTTTGCTTTTAAAATCTCATTCAAGAGCTGTGCCCTGATCACCTACTTGAATCCTGAGTCCATGTTAGCTCTGGCTGTTCTTATGTGGCAAAAGCATTTTTTTTTTAATAGCTGCACCCCCCATTCCGAAGCTTGCCTTCTTACTGCGAAGACAGCTCCAGTGTGTACATTTATTCCTTGCAGAAGAGGTAGGTGTGGGTGTTGGGTGGAGCAGGGGGAGGGAGGAGGTGTGAAAACACCATGGGAACAGGATGCATTGAAATAATTGAAAGGCAGGGGTGGCGGCTGTGTTTTCCCACTTAATTAAGTGAGTAATGTGGTTATTAGCTAAATGGAACTTCATGGGGAGGATGCCCCCACCTGGGCTGGCTGCACGGAGAGTAACAGGAGCTCCAGGGTTGGGCTGCTGAGGGTGCCGTGGCTGCACCTGACCGCTGTCACTCTCCCTGTGCCGCGCCATGACGGGAAGAGGAAAGTCACCACCTGGCCACTCAGGGTGGTGGGAGGGCGGTAGATTGGAAGTCAGGAGATGCAGGAGGGATCCGGGATCAGTCTCACACTTGCTGAATGACCTTGGCAGGTCACTTCACGTTTCTGCAATTCAATGTCCTCATCCTGTAAAAATGTCCTGTAAAAGTGTTGGACAGATGACCCCCGAGGTCCCTTTCATCGCAGACACTTTGAGTCTGGGATTTCCTCTGGGTTCTGACGCTCTATGGCTGAGAGGGCGGGAACAGCGAGGGAACAAGGTGCAGATTCTGACGCTGCGCCCAGACGTGGCACAGTCAGGCTGGCAGTGGCAAAACGGTTTTGGCTCGGCAGAGAGGCGCAAATGAAGGGACAACCAGTCCCTCGGCACCCCACAATTCTCAAGCCATCAGGGTGGCTAATTATATAATTTTTCTAATTTTTAATGACATAGCTATTGAAGACATTTATGAAAATCTCCTTATATACCAGCAACAGGCCAAAGACTTTGACATTGAAGTTTGTTTAGTCTTTAGCACCTTCACATACCTGGAAAAGAAAGATGTGAACTGTGCGTGGCCTGATAAAGGTGACTTGCTATCAAAATAGAGCCAGGCGATAAGACGGGTTGGATCTAGGCGGACGGTATCGTTCACACTCAAATAACAGGCAGTGCCTGTCGGGAAACGCTATTTTGCGTGAATAGCTGCAGAGAGGCACGGCTCGTTCCACCACCCTCTGTTCCCACCTGGTAAATTTTCTCCGCCAGGCGTGAGCCGAGCAGGTCTCCAGCTCAGCATTTCCCCGGCATGCTGGGCAGCAAACAGACTCAGCTGAGAAACTTTTTTTTTTTTCCTGGAGACTTAAAAATTTATGCTATTCGGAAAAACACATGTCCCAAAATGCCATAAAATTAATATAGCATTTTGGGAGTTAGCAAGCAGTTGAAAAACAGAAAAAGGAAACTAGTAACAGCTGAAGTATTCTAGGGGGCGGCTGGGACGGGGAGAGGGATGAAAACTTGCCTGTTGGGCACAGCGAGACCCTCCTGGTTGTGGGCTCCGAAAACCCCGACTTCAGCACCGCAGAGTGTGTCCGTGTTTTGCACCTCTTTAATATTTTGAAATTTAAAAACAAGTTGAAGTCTTCTTATAGATAGGTAAGTACAAGCACAGTGCTTCGCACGGAGAGAGAGCTCAGGGTAACGTTCTGTCAGGGAGTTGAGTCACGTGGAAGAGCAAGAAGACTTGAGATGCAAAGAGCCGTGATGTGAACGTGTGACATCAACTCGCTCAATGCCCCGGTCCCAGAAGAGGCCATTTGTCATATGCTATATGGGTTTCTTGAAAAGCAACTTAAAAAATTAACTGTTACTTTAAAAGCTGATAAATTAATTATAAAAGCAACAGAAATTTATTTCTGACAGTTCCGAAGGCTGAGAAGTCCAAAATTAAGGTGCTGAGAGCTGGGTTTTACTCCAAGTTCTCTTCCCTCGCTTGTAGGCAGCTGCCGTCCTGCCGTGTGCTCGCGGGACCTCCTCATGAGCCTGGAGAGAGGCAGCTGGCTCTTCCCTGTCTCTGCTATAAGGACACTTACCCCACCATAGGGCCCCACCCTCACCTAATCCTACTCCCTTCCCAAAGGCCCCATCTCCAACTACCATCGCACTGGGGGTCAGGGCTTCAGTGTACGGGTTTTGGACGGACACACACATTCAGTTCATACCATACATTTTGTATATATATATTTACTCAAAAGCTGTGTTTTTTCGACTATTGCCTAAAATCCAGTGGGCAGGAAAGTCAGGAACACCCAGCCAGAGCGAGGGGGCTGCAGAGAGGGGCGGGGGGAGCAGAAGTGACAAAGACCTTTTGTCCTGGCTTGCCAGTGGATGTTGGCTGGCACCGACTGCAGGGCCAGCTTTGGGAGTCCCTGTCTTATCCCGCAGACCTGCCTAGCACGGTTCCCAGACAGTCACTGGGAACACCAGCAGGGCCACCCAGGAGACCCCTGACAGCCACATTTCATCAAAGGGAGCCACAAACGGTGGAAGAGGCTGCTTGCCACCATGGATCTCCCACTCTGTTCCAATGTACTGTGCGCTCAACCTCCTACCGCTTTCCCAGCCCACGCCCCGGTCACACAGCGGTTTCTCTTTGGGGGAAGCAATGCTGCCCCTCATCAACCATCCGGTTCTCCATCCTCTTCCCAGCTTCTCCTCAACCTTCCCGGAAACTCGGGCTTCCAGGGAGCTCCTCCCCCAGCACGCAGCACGTGTTCCCTGTACCATCTGAGCCATCTCACCCACTCCTTGTGTTGTCAACACTACGATTTTGAGGTCCTTAAGGTCAGGGGAAAATGCAATTAGATTCTTCCTTGACCTTGCCCAGCTGCTGAGAGCCAGGCTAGGGGGAGGCTCGGGAATGTTTGCTGATTGGATCGGCCCTCCCTCCCCCAGCATCAGCCCTCGACAAACAATTAAGCAAATACGATAGGAAATTCCTCTCCTAGATCTAGGGAGTCTTTCCTTGTTATGAAACATGTAACAAATGTGAAATTCATGACAGTGTGCTGCAGCAAAACTGTCCCTAGTCAAGAATTAGAAAAAAGAGAAAGGGACCACATTTATTAGGTGATTACAAAGTGACAGGTCCTTTTAATATATTATTTAATTTACGTTTTACAATAAGTCTGTGAATTAAGTGTCTGTTTCCCTGTATTATAGACGAGGCAGCTGAGCTTTATGGAGATTATGTAACTTGCCCAAAGTCATATAATGGACAAATGGAAGAATCGTAATAAAATTTAGGTTTGATCTATGCTTTTTTTTGTAGAGACAGAGTCTCACTATGTTGTCCAGGCTGGTCTTGAAGCGAGCCTCCTGCCTTGGCCTCCCAAAGTGCTGTGATTACAGACGTGAGCCACCATATCCAGCCTTTTTTTCTGTATTAAAGGGCCTTCCAACACATTATACATTGGCAGATATAATATATTTAATCTCAGTAAATTTCAGATTAAAAAATCCCCCTTAATACTAGGAATTAGAGACATTAATGGGTTCTCAGAGCTTCTCTCCTTCACATTGTGCAGCGGGTCTTCACACAGCTTGACATCTGTGATCAACACTCAGGTAATTTCTCGGTGAGGACTCACCTGCCCAATCTTTGAATGCCCCTTAGCTCCTTAAGTCAAAATCTTACTGAACTGAAGGAGGAACTTTAAAAAGAAAAAGCACATGAAAAGAAGCTCGATGTTAGTAGTCATCAGGGAAATGCAAATCAGGACCACAATGAGATAGCCCCTCACATCCACTAGGATGGCTGTAATAGTAAAATAATAATAAAATATTAAGTATTGGGAAATATGTGGCAGAAATGGAACCCTCGTTCATTGCTGGTGGGAATGTAAAGTGGTGCACCTGCTTTGGAAAATAGTCTGGCAGTTCCTGAAAATGTTAAATAGAGTTATCACATGACATAGCAATTTCACTCCCAGGTATCTAAGAGAAAGAAAAACATACGTCCACACAGCAACTTGCACATAGCAGCACATACATAATACATAAGTACATAAGTACATAAGTACATAAGAAGTGAAACCAGCCCAATGTCCATCAACGGAGGAGTGGAAAAACAAAATGTGATCCATACAAACAATGGAATATTATTTGATAAAAATAAATAAAGTGCAGACACATGCTCAACATGGATGAAACTTGAACACATTATGTTAAGTGAAAAAAGCCAGTCACCACAAAGGGCTGCATATTATAGAATCCCATTTATATGAAATGTCTAAAATAGGTAAACCTATAGAGATGGGATAGATGAGTGGTTTCCAGGGGCTGGAGTGGAGTGACTCTCACTCTGCTGGGTGCGCATTTTCTTTGTGGGATGATGGAATATTTTTAAATTAGGTAGTGCTGATGGTCGCACAACACTGTGAATATACTAAAAAATCACGGAATTGTGCACTGAAATGGGGATGAATTTTATGTTGTGTGAACTGTATCTCAATAAAACAGTTATTAAACAAAAAAAGAAATGAAAAAAGAATGGAAGGGAAGAAAGGCAGGCGGGCATTTCTAGCTCCTGTCCTTATGGGGCGCAGGGGTTGAGGTCATTCAGGAGACAGGTCCTCCAGCCATTTCTCAAGTTCCCAGGCACTTTCCCAGCACGGTCCTTCCATTGCCCACGTTCTCACTGGAAGGCTCTTCCGACTTCTGTCCGCTTGGCAGACCTGCCCTTCCGCCAGCAGGCCCAGCCCCCCACGCCCACTCTTCTCTGTGGTTTGCACCGAGCGGCCTGGCAGGTTGCCGCACTCTCTTATCTGTGTGCCCGGAGACTGAGCTCTTCTGGGCCCGTCGCGTGGCATCACGGTTCCTGGCCACCTGTCCCTCTTCCTGACGACCCTGTGTGGCCCAGGGAGGGCCAGGGCACGACTGCACTCATCTTCGCGTCCCTGCGGCTGGCACAGAGCCCGGCAGGCGGCAGGGAGAGGTAAGCACCTGCGGAGGGGAACTGCACGCAGCCACCGAACACATTCCGGAAACACACATCCCTGGGGAAGGGCCAGGGCAGGATTCACTGAATTTGTTGTTAGCCAATTTCCTCCTTCCTGTTAGGTGTTGGGCAAGCGATCAGGTGTGCATGTTCCCATTGTGGTAAAAATAATCTTCAAGTTTGAAATTCAGGAAACTGGAGATTGTACTAACCAAGGCTGACTGGCAGGTTCTGCTAAAGAAAAAAAAAATGTAGAATGCCAAAAAGTCAAAGGCAATTACCTTAAAATGGAGAGGTGTCAGCTGAGCAAAGACGCTCTCCGTGTGGTGCTGTTGGCAGGTCAGCTGTATGTTATCCTTGACAGGGTACGTTGGTCGGAAGCTCTATCCCAATTCCTGAAAGTCAGTACTCTTGCAGGAAAATATTTCTCCTTTACTTACTTTTTTAAAAGAAGATAAAATATTATAATTATAAGTGGCCATAGGAATTCTTCTGCCTTCTCCCTCATGGTCATTTCTAACCTGTACAATAGTTGTTTCTGTCACCTAGTGCCAATGCCATCACGGCCTTCCAGTGAGATCACCCTGCAGGTCGATGGGCGATGCCTTAAGTCACAGATGCATATAGGAGGCTGAGGACAGTGGTGAAAACTGCAGTTACTGACCCAAATGTTACTCGGAGATATCAAGGCAATTACCTTAAAAACAGCGACTTAGCTTGTGCTACCGATATATTTGCCTTGTGTACAGTAAGTGAAATTGATTTAATGGAATAATTCGTTAGCCAATTCCAAGAAAGCTTGGTCAGAGTAGTAAATAATTTCATGGAATATAAATATTTGCTGCCTAAGTGAAGAATTATTTTGTTCACAGTTTAGGAACATTCTATAAAGTTGTAGTCCCCAACCCCCAGGGCCGTGGCCTGTTACTGGTCCATGGACTGTTAGGACACAGGCCACTTGTCATCACCTGAGCTCTGTACCATCCCCCCCACCCCCGACAATGACACCCCCCCATCCCTAGTTCATAGAAAAATTGTCTTCTATGAAACCAGCCCCTGGTGCCAGAAGGGATGGGGACCACTGCTGTAAATGTTCTCGAGAGTATTGGTGGGAAATTCTGATGGCAGATTGGTCAGTGGCGGCCTGCCTCAGTTACAGTTTGTATTACGTAGGAATTTGGGTTGCACAGCACAGAAAGTTGTGTGGACTGCTTAAGCAAGAGGAGAAATTCGCTAAAGACGTAGGGGTTTCTAGGAGCCCAAGGCCGGGGAGGCTACTGAGCTTCAGAGAGGAATGGAGTCAGGCCTTGGGGCTCGATGGGACCCTGAGGACGACGACCACCAGGGACTCTGGTTTCTCTTCCTGGTCCCTGCATCAGCCTTTCCTCTGCTGCAGAAAGGCCACCCCAGCATCCCGGTGAACACGACCCCAAATGGCGCCCCCAACAGCCCCCAAGGTGGCTCCGTTCAGGGCGAGAGTCAGGCTGACAGGGCAACAGTCTCACCTCCAAATTCCATGCACATGTAGACTTAATCCTGGTAAATTTCAGATTAAACACACCCTCCTTAATGCCAGAGATTAAGTGCACAAGTGCGGCCTCCCTCCCCACACAAAGAGCTCTCGGTCTGGCTTGGGTCAGGTGCGCAGCATCAAGACACACAAAGCCGGGCCTCCCAGTGGGCCGTGCAGATGGACAACGCAGGGTTCGCCCCAGCAGTGAGCAGACAAGACAGTAAGGTCCTCTCTGCAGGGACAGAGTGCCCGGCTCCTTCTCAGCACCCACCTTGGACACTGCTTCTCCACAACCACGCCAGAATTTCCCCAGACTCTTTTCCAAGCAGCTCAGTAACAGTAAAAAATCATTTACTATTCTGACCAAATTTCCCTAAACTCCTTTTGCATTCTGTATCCTTAAAAAAGGTGTTTTGTTCCCTAGTAATTTACAAATTCCTCTGTTGCAATATAGATTACTTTATAGGCAACACATGGAAAAGCTGAACTTCCACGGAGACCCTCTGGAGGTGCAGGGCTAAATAGTGATGGGACACAGCAGGTGGGGTGTTAAGATCTCAGATCTCAGACCATGTCCAAGGTTGGCCTGCATCCCCCACGGCAGGCTGACATGGAGCCAGGAGTACACCTGGATGTTTAGTCAACAAGACAGGAGGAAAAGAAGGAGGCATTTCACTGCTTCCATAAGCATGTAGAGCTGGTTCACTGGAGCCCAGGCTTAGGCGGTTATGGGATATAGATCACACCCAGGAAAGATCACAGCCCCTGCTTGCCTGTGGGCTGAGGTTGAGGGAGGTGGGACTTTCGTACCCAGAGCTCAAGAGTGGGGGACTGCTGGGCCAGGGACTCCAGGGGTCTGGCCATCGGCCTGTCCAGAGATGGCAGTTATGGGGGGAGTGTGCAGAGGGGTCAGGGCAGGCAGATTTTTATAGGCTTCTAGGCCCTCAGCCTGGGAGGGATTCAGAGATGGTCTCAGGACCCAGCAGGAAACCAAGATCAACTGCTGCTTAGTCACAAGGCTGAAGGGGACAGGGAAGAGGTGTCTTCCCCACACACTGGCAGGGTTGAGGCTCCTAATAATTTCTTCTCTGCCAGGATTGGAAGGGCTGAGACTGCCACTGCAAGGTGACTGGGGAAGGTGGGGGCTGGCCACTCAGAGTGGCAGATCACACCCAGGTCCAGGGCTCTGAGCTCTCGTGAGAGCTCTCTCCTTGCCAGATGCTGCTCTCGAGGGAATTCCCACCTCCTCCCCTGTAAAGCAGGAAGAAGAAAAATGCCTCCTGTGAGACTTTCAGCAAGATCCCAGACTTCAAGCCCCTGGCACAGACCCTCTGGCATGTGGCAAGCCAGTCACTGTCACTTCCCTGCCCCTGGGCTTCTCTGTGTGCTGAATACACCATCCAGCTCCTTCCTTATAAAAGGGGATAATGATACCTTCCCCTTTTACTTCGCAGGGATCTTAGTGGTGCAAATGGCCTGACACCCACTAGGATGCCCTAGCTGTGACTGTCAGTGGTTGCCCAATATCCTTCTTCCAGACCTTTCTGGTCTCCCTTGATGTTAGGTGGTGGCTGGGTTCCAGCTCGTGGGCAGTAGGCAGAAGTTACGTGCGCCACCTCTAAGCCTGACTTTAAGAACATCCTCCAGTTCTCTCCCTTCCTCTGCCATAATGACCTTAGGAGCCACAGAGAAAGGGGGCTGCCTAACCAGCATGTGAGAAATCAGCCTTTATTGGAGTTTGTTACTGCAGCGTAGCTGAGTCTGTCCTGACTAATTCAGGTGCTTTGAAACTCCTCAAGTGTTATCTAAACAAACAAAAAAACAAACAAAAAGCCCCACATTCAGATGACACTAAAGCAGCTTCTTGCTTACAGAGATCCACTTGGGGAAGCGTGAAACACACAGAACATGTGCAGTGTACCAACCAACAGTGGATATGTTTTCTACAGTTAATGCTCTAGGCTTGAGGATTGTTTCATACTAGTCTTCATGTTGTAAAATGAACACACGCTTAGGGTAGAAACATTTTAGAGTGTGGAAGGGTATAACCTGAAAAGTAGAAATGACCCTCCCCTCGTAAACACAGCCCTATTCCTGAGATAGTTCTCCTTGTAGATCTTCTCTTCAGTTATAAGCACTTTTAGGAAAAAAAACCACAAAACACAATTGAGATTACCCTAAATATATTCTTCAATCATTTGCCATTTAACTCTGAAAATAGACTTTGAATATCTTGCCATGAAGATCTATTTTTAAAATGACTACATAGTGTTCTGTCATGTGAATACACCTTCTCATCTTAGGGGGCCCTGGAAGAAATGTTAGGTCTTTCAGATTCTATAGACCAAAATACTGCTGAGGCAAACAGTCCTTTTTATATGTACTAATACTGACCAATTCTCAAAGCATGACTTTGACTCAGTGTTGGGCCAGCGAAGTTTCCGTCCTTGTGAGGGGAATTCCCAGAGGGGATTGGGAAGGAAAGAAGCGACGAGGGGCTCCCACGTAAGCTTTCATAGTGTTTAAAGCCTTAAACACGATGTAGGTATTACAAGGATATTTCCAACCAGGGAAGGAAGCTACAATTTCAGAACTGTGAGGCAGGCTGGAGGCAGCAGGATTGAGTTTCTGAAGTTGTCGAACTGATTTCCCATTCTGACCCTGCTGCAGGTGGACAGCAGAGTAGATAAAGTTTCCTCTGTCCTTTCTTGTAACAACACATTCTATTTAAATCGTGCCTTCGAGATTCAGCGCACCCAACATGCTTTGTGCCAACCCTATGGGTCTGGGAGGCACAGATTATTTTTCTCATTTTTCAGTTGAGGAAACTGAGGCCCAGAGAGATTACGTGACTTGCCTGCCCTGAGATATGAGTGCCAGAGCCAGGATGTGATATAAAAATGCTATCTATTCTCTTCCATATGGGGGGTTTACAAACTCTTCCACCTGCTTCGATAAGACAGGCCTGTGTTTTATATGTTTTATACATTAGAATCTGTACTTCTAGACTTTATCTAAAACCTTTGAGTTTCATGCCCTCCATCCCTCTGCTGGTTCCCGTAGGGCCTTTTGTAGTCCGAGCCCTGGGCAGCCCAAGGCTGCAGCTCACAACCTCAGGGCTTGCAACTCCCAGGGTCATTTGCACTGAGGAGCGTTTCAAACCTTGGTTGCCTTTAAGATCCAAAAGAAATGAACCTCGGACATGATAACATTCCGGGTCTGAGACAGGGTGGGTGCTACCTGCAGGAACAGGGCTCCAGAGCTTTGATTTTCTGGAAATTCCGGAAATCTCACTGCCGTCATGATGATTTCAACATGACTTCAATCTTGTCTATACCCATATAGGATAAATGACCTTTAATATTGACTTATTTTTTTAAATTTATCTCTTTTCTCCCAGTGGAGCTATCTGTCAAAATGACTTATTTTGGACACAAAAAATTGGAGTTAAGATGCTGTTTTTGTAAAGTCAGAGTCCAGACCTTAATAGATGATACAAATTTCCTTTGTGCCAGTTGATATGAAATTCCACTAGCTCAGTCTTCCTGCAGCTTGAAAGAGAATAACTCTGGAGTGTTTTACGAGGTATGTGAGGTAGAGAGGAACTATTTTCCTTCCAGCTTTAATTGCAACCATTTAGACTCTCGTTATGGTTTAAAAAGCAGCTTTTTTATTCTCAGGTCCAGAAGCTTCCAGCTCATCTTGGCATGAGAGCTGCTGAGTGGCAGCCGTCTTGGCCTTCACGTGAATTCACGCTGGCCTTTCTGCCACACACTCAAACGCGGCTTCCCGAACTGGGCAAACTTATTCACAGCCGTTCAACATAGTCTGCGCTTTTGTGGGTCTCATTCTGATCTGTTCTTATTAAATAAAATTTCTGGTGGATAGATAATTGAAATTCAGTTCAAAGGAAATATTTAGAGTCTAGGAAAGAAAGGAAAACAATGACAATAACAGAACCTAGAATTCAGGCATTCTGGTAGTAACTTCCTCAAAAAGAAAGAGACGTTGTTTTCTGTTTTTGATACCTAAAAAAAAGTTTTGTTACCTATTGCCCATGAAAGTAATTAAACTACTAAAACAAGCAAACACACAAACAACCCCCCCCAACTTGTTTAATAGTGTTTGGGGTGGGGTGGGGTGGGGTGGGAGGAGGAGAGTAGTATCCATCAGGAATTTTTACTTTCTCTGTGTATTGCTTGAATTTTCTAAAGCAAGTTTGTATTACTTTGGTAATCAAGAAAAGCAATAAAGAGAAATTATTTTCTTGAGGGCAAAACAAAAATGTTGGGAAGGTATAAATGTCCTTTTAGAAAACAGTTTCTGGAAAGCCTCATGAAATGTCAGGTAAGCTTCCGTTGCTAGGGGGTTGCTAAGGAACATCAAGTTTCTAATAGAACCTACCGAGCTGTGATCGATGGGTGCAAGAAAATGCCACATTCCTTTAATGGGTAGGAGAACATTCTTTCCTTCTGATTGGAAGCGATCCAGGCAGAGTTCAGGGTTCCCCTTCAGGAGTCTGCTTGAGCTTTTGGAAAGGCAGTGGGTGGGACTGGGGCCAGTGGTGGTGGGGAATAGACCAGACACCATGGGGAAGCACACGGGGCCCCGAACTTGGCACAATGAAGACACAGATACGTAAGTCTCGCTACTGTCCTGAGAGGTAAATAACCACATTCTCATTGACAGATAAGGAAGCTCAGAAACGGTAATTTGTTTGCCCAGACCCTACAGCTGTTACTGCAGGCCTGGGATTCAAATCCACGTCTGTCTGATGCCAAAGATTGTGGTTTCTCACTGTGCTAGTCCTCCTCCGAGAGGAATGGAAAATCGTTGGGGGATGATTTCCGATAAAAATGGCAAGGAGAGCAGTTGCAGGAATGAACTGAAATATTCATACTCAGCAAGCATTAGCCTTCTGTCATTAATTGGTTCTGACATCACAAAGTCAGGTTTAGCCTTGGTGCACTGGATTCAGGAAGGGATTAACTGTTATAAATTACAGAGATGTATTTTAATCTATGTGTCTGCATAATAGGGTTGGAATAGGTTCATCAGAGTTAAGAAATACTGATAAATGTACCAAATTAAAATTAGACATTTTAATACTATCAGTCATTATTGGAGAAGAAGAAAGTTGTGGACTGTTTTAAATTTGGGCGATTTTATTTTTCCCATTGCTTCTAATGGCTCCAGGAATTGAGTTAGTGGCAAGTATCTGGGTCAGAGCCTACTCATTACTGCAAGTGCCCATCTCCTGGGAGGGCTGGGCTTGCCTGGAACTGGGGCACCAGTCCAGGGTCTGAGGACAGGGAAGTGTATGAGAGAGGGGGGAGAATCTCGCTGGAGACACTATAGAAAACTGAGATTAAAATGATAAGTGGTCAAGTAATTAAACCCTATGCATAAATGTTGAGAGACAGCGTTAAAATACCAAGAGTACAGGACTTCAGCATGAGATCAAGGCCATGATAAGCAAAGAACATCAGAGTGGGTGCCGTGGTGGGCTCAGCACGCTCACAGCTTTCCTTCTTTGGCTGCTGTGTCTATCCTACGGAACTGAGCAAGTCTGATGGGAAAATTCAAGGAAGGACAGTCCTAGTGGTTCTTAGTCTGGGGTCTTGGGCTGGCTTCATGGAAGGACTCCATGGGTACCTCCTGAGATTGTTTGCAGTGCTTTGTGTGCGTGCATCCACCTCCTTTGTTCTCCTGCTCTGCTCTGGCGCCCACCCAGTGGCTCCTGCTGCCTGTGCAACCTCTCAGCTCCCTTAGCTGAGGGCTTCCGTCACGTGGGAGACTGGAACATGCCCAGGTGCTGCCTCAGATGTTTCCAGAGCTGATGGCTCTTTGTGGGCCAGGAGTGGAACTGGGTTCAGAGCTGCTGTGGGGAGAAGGGCCTTTCTCCCCATTGGGCACCATGCTTTATCTCGTAGCTCCTCAACACCCTGCTCTGCCCACAGGCCCACAGGGTCCTTTCATGAGAGCAGTTCTATCAGCTCCCAGCCCAAACCCTCTGAGCACAGGGCCCCAAAGAGCAGGGCTGCAGAAGGAAACTGTATCTGCCACGAAGACCTTCTTCCCTGAACCAGAATCTTCCCTCTGTAACCCTACTACTGCACGCACTAATTCCTTTTTTTGTATCCTTTGTATGTTTTTAATTGACAAATGAAAATTGTATAAATTTATGGTGTACAACGTGACTTTTGAAACAGGTATACATTGTGGAGTGGCTTGTGTTAGTTTCCTATTGCTGCTGTCACAGATGATCACAAACTCAGAGGCTTAAGGCAGTACAAGCTTATTACCTTACAGCTCTTACAGGTCAGAAGTTACGCAGACGGGTTCCCAAATGGGCCCCACCGACTAGGATCAGGGTGTTGGGAGGGCTGGGGCTGCTTTCCTTATGAGCCCCCAGGGGAGAATCAATTTCTTGCCTTGTCCCCAGCTCCTAGAGCACGTCGGCATTCCTCGCCTCGTGGTCCTCTTCTGTCTTCCAAGTCAGCGATGTCCAATCTTTCTCACATCACGTCATGTTGACCCTGACTCCTCTGCCTCTCAATTTCACACTTGCAATTTCACTCAATTCCAGACTCTGGTGATTACATTAGACCCACTCAGATGATCCAGGATAATCTCTCTACTTTAAGGTCGGCTGAAGAGCAACCTTAATTCCTCCTTGCCGTGTAATGTAACCTACTCCCAGGTCCTGGGAGTGAGGGCATGGACATCTTTGGGGGACTATTATTCTTCCTTTCATACTATACAAGTGTAATTCCAGATGCCAGTAATACTGGTAGAAGGCTCTATTGTCTGCACTAGGAATCTGGCCCACTTTAGGCAGACAATATTCCCTACTGTGGTCCTAGCTATTCTCATGATTATTACATGAAATGTGCATCTGTGTAGGGAAGACCTATTGTTTTGTCTGCCCAACTCTCTCCTGGCGATAGCACTTCCCTTCCTGTGTGTGAGTGGGCTTGAGCCCCTACAGTTAGTGGAGTCAGGGCCAAGAGCTCAGGCCAAGGCTGACTGACCTCGTCCGAGAACCTGACCCAAGCCGGGCCGCTCAGCACGCCTCCCTAGGACTTTCCATACTGCACCTGTAAGGTGAGTCTCTGACGGTGGGAGACCCAAGAAGTCAGCCTTGGTAGGCGCTGGCCACTGTATTTCTAGCCACACGGGGAAAGCCAGGCTGGACCAAGGGAATGAAACTGGGAAGCAGAGATGAGGCTGAGATGAGAGGTGAGTGAGAAAGGCACGCACCATGTGGGTTTGGGTTCTGGTGGTTTCCGGTGCACCCTGACTTTCCTAAGCTCGGGCTCGTCAACCTCTCCTTCCATTGCGTGAACTATCACAGCGTTCTTCCCATAAATTCTCCCTTTTGTTCTCAGCTAGTAGGCTTTTGCAGCTAACAAGTAAAATAATCTTCAGTAATGTGTAGAAATAAAGACCAAATGCGGCCAGGCGCTGTGGCTCATCCCTGTAATCCTAGCACTCTGGGAGGCTGAGGCGGGCGGATCGTTTGAGCTCAGGAGTTCGAGACCAGCCTGAGCAAGAGCGAGACCCTGTCTCTACTAAAAATAGAAAGAAATTATATGGACAGCTAAAAATATATATAGAAAAATTATCTGGGCATGGTGGCACATGCCTGTAGTCCCAGCTACTTGGGAGGCTGAGGCAGGAGGATCGCTTGAGCCCAGGAGTTTGAGGTTGCTGTGAGCTAGGCTGACACCACGGCACTCACTCTAGCCCGGGCAACAGAGTGAGACTCTGTCTACAAAAAAAAAAAAAAAAAAAAAAACTAAATGCGTAAAAGGAAACTATCGTTAATAAAAAAGGTATTTGTTAAAAGGAGGGGAAAAAACTGCAACAGAAAACCAAGACATTTTGAGTGT
Organism: Lemur catta; assembly: GCF_020740605.2. Classification (NCBI taxonomy): domain Eukaryota; kingdom Metazoa; phylum Chordata; class Mammalia; order Primates; family Lemuridae; genus Lemur; species Lemur catta. Next base: position 4,766,672 of record NC_059135.1, read on the forward strand.
AAAATAGAGAAGAATAAGTAAGACATGAAGAATCAAAGAGCAGGAAGTGCTGAAATGGGAAAACAGTTCCTGCACTCACAGGTCTTCACGTAGCAGCCGACGTAAGGAAAATTGTACGTCAGCAGCAGCTGGACGTGATGCTTCAGGTCATTTGTGTGTCTGAAATCCCGTGACAAACATACTCCAATGATCCAGGTTTCTATCTCCCTTTCTCTCTTTCTCTATGAGTTTCACTCTCTAGCTTCAAGTCATGTTAGAGGGATTCTAAACCCCAATAAAAATCACAGACCAGAGGGAAGAACCCTCCATGACATGGTGATGACCCACAGGATTGTCCTCAATGTCATTTCAGAAAGTCTTGATCCTGGGACCTGCCCTCCACATTGGGGAAGGTTCTGTAGGATGGAGGTGTTGGGTGTGGGCCCCCGCACGGGTATCCCAGGTGCTGTGGTTCCTTGATGGCCGCCTTCAGAACTGTACAGCTGAACGAGGGTGTTAAGGTCCCAAAATGAGAGAAATCAAATAACTCATGGAATAGAGTGGTGGGAGGACAGGCGTTGGTGTAGGGAGCTTGGTGGAGACTTAACAGTGTTTTTATTCCCGGGCTGTGCGGGACTATAGGCCACAGGAAGGGCTGCAGTCGGGCGTCCCTTACCGGCCTGAGGCAGGGCGGGTGTTGATGGGTGCTTTGTGACGGGAAGATGCAGGAGTGGACAGTTGGGTAGGTGGGGAGGCAGCGTTCTGGGTGGAAGTGTGATTTATCCAGTTGTGTGCAGATTAGGCTGAGGGGCAGGATAACAAATGATATAGCGGGAAGCAACCTGCTTCAATGCTGTTTGGCAGAAGGCAAATTGGTCAATCGGTGGAGACAACGGTTTGTTAGCAATGAAAGCCTGCGATATTTTGAGTATTGGTAATTTTCATGCACCATGAAGATGGTTTTGCACCAGTTTTTTTTTTTTCAGAATTTTTTCCTCATTCAATTCACTTAAAATTTCTAATTCATATCCAGTGAGTTTTCTTGGCTAGATTACCTGGAGATGGAGGAAGACAGGTGACCTAGAACTTTCGTTCCAAGGAGTTGTAGCATCTGAAAACAGGGAGAGAGAGAAAGTGATCAAATGCCAGCGTTATGTCATGAGCTAGAGTCTGCGAGCTTGGAAAAGAGGATGGAGTCAGGATGTCGGAATAAGAATGAAACAGAGGGCCACTGGGCCTGAAATTAAAGGGTCAGAAGCACCTCAGAGCACAGGTCGTCATGGGCTGGGGCCACAGGTCAAATGGGCAAGATTCAGTATTTCCAAAATCATGGCTTTTGGAAACCTTAAATTCCGCCCCAGGGGTGGCATCCCTGAGTCATAAGGTGGCGGAGAGAATGCCTGACAGTATCCAAATCCAAGGTGAGTACAGGCTTTCAGAGGTCGCCTCTGCTATCCTTCTGCTCTTTGGAAGAATGCCAGGGGCTGATGGAAGGCTTTGACAGCAGAAGGGATCCACCAGCGGAAATCTCATGTATATAAGGATGAGCTGGCAGAGGCCACTGTGCCTGCAATAATGTCTTCTTCTGCAAGAGAAAATCCACTCTCCTGTGCAGCTCACTGATGGTGGACCGTCTATTCTGTTTGATGTCATTAGTTGCCACTGCAAGCTGAGCTTGTCGGATGCCCCAAGCTGTGCCTTTCAGCACATGGAGAAAGGCCTTTCTTTGGATGTTGTACAGTCTTCTGATTTTATTTATTTTGATTTTATAAATTCTGAGCCAACTCATTCATCAAACCTTCACCAGGGCTGTGTGCTATGTGCAAACACATGGCAGATTCTCTAAAAACTATTCTGTAGCAAATATCTTCTCATTGCAAACCTGAGGACTAGAGCCTGTGGAATGGTCGGATGTCTCAGAAGAGTGTGTGTGATTGAAAAAGTCATACACACACGTGTCAAAAATTTAGACAGGACTAAGATATAAAATGAAGACAAAATTCTTCCTCCTACCTCAAGACCTCAATTTTCCTTCCCCTGGGAAAGACTGTCATTTCCCAGGGGATATGCTGCTGCCTGTGTATCCTTCCAGAAATTTCCATGCATATATTCATTTTTTAAACTAACAACCGGCCCCTTTCAATCAGTTGTTATTTTCCTCTGGTAACTACCTTGAAACCTGGCCATGGTGCCCACCATGACTGTCACGTTCTCTATAGTGCAAAGAGCCTTTTGCGGACCATCCTTGCCAGGGACCCTTTTGAAAATTCCATTCTTCCTCTTGTGGGCTGATTTTCTCTCCGAATCTGTTACCTTCTCTGACTGCAGTGGTCAGCACTGACGTGGCTGCCAGTCATTAAACCATAATACTGCTTTCCAAATATTTAAAATTCATTTTCTCCAGCCATATGCTTCTCTGGGGGACTTAGCCTGGCTTCCCCATGTGTATTTCTGTTCTGCTGAGGACTTAGACTCTCACAGATGGGGACCTTCATTTACTTTTCTTTGTTTTTTTTTTTTTTTTTTTTTGAAACAGTTTTGCTCTGTTGCCTGGGCTAGAGTGCAGTAGTGTCATCATAGCTCACAACAACCTCAAACTCCTGGGCTCAAGCGATCCTCCTGCCTCAGCCTTCTGAGTAGCTGGGACTGCAGGTGCACACCACCATGCCTGCTAATTTTTTCTATATATTTTTTAGTTGTCCAGCTAATTTCTTTCTATTTTTAGTAGAGACGGGGTCTCGCTCTTGCTCAGGCTGGTCTAGAACTCCTGACCTCAAGCAATCCTCCAGCCTTGGCCTCCCAGAGTGCTAGGATTACAGGCATGAGCCACCTCGCCTGGCCAGAACTTCTTTTTCTTAGAGATGCACTCGAGTGCTTCCTCCTAGAGTAAGAGCAAAGTCCCAGCTCCGAGGGTTCAATCCCTCTGTTTCCGGCACGGCAGACTGCATGTGTTGGGCTGGGAGGGATGAACACACCACAGCTGCAACGGTGAGGAAGACAATGTCCAAATGGCACGAGTCCAAAAGGCGTCTCTGACAAGGGAGCAGCCCGGAGCTCCAGGGCCACAGGGTTAACGACTGAGGACGTCATCCGACAGCAGAAAGCCAGCTTCCATTACGCCCTCGAATGCATCATGGCATTTTCATTTGGTGCGGATGGCTGTCAATCTCTGTTCAAAGGTATTGTTAGACGATCACACAGATGGAAATAGCACCGGGCTAGCGACTGTCAGACTCCACGGCCCGTCTGGGACCCGCGCTGAGAGGCTTCATTTCACTCCCTTTCCCCGGGGAGACACACGCCACCACTGATCTTTGCAAAAACCCTGCCTCGTGCGGAGGTTGGCAATTGTCTGTTTCCCCTGCAGTAAATTCATGGCCTGTCAGCGGAGCACACTGTCATCTTGGAGTGCAGTTCGCTTCACGGGCTTCATTATTTTTTTATGACAGCTGTTCACGTAAGTGTCCCCCCACCGAAGAAGTCTGGCCTGACCGCATGCTGGGACACACCGTGGTTGGCCGATTTTCCTCTCACGCTGTGGAAGTCGGCTTTGATTTATGTGCACCGAGGGAAACCCAGTCGTTATATTTATACACAAGGATGCCTAGGAAGACGCCACTTTACAGTACTACATATATTTACAGAAAACAAACATATGGCTCTGCCGTGTGTTGAATATATTTTATATATCTATATCCTATCCTGGTGTTTCTATTTTTATGTCTCTCTCCAAAACCATAGATTATTAAAGTTGAAGTAGATGGTAGAGATCATCCTCTAGAAGATTTCCATTTTGCAGTTCATTTTTAGGTGAGGAAAACAAAAACCTCATGACTTGTCCAGGGAAGCACGGCGGTTCTCCGGCGACAGAGGCAGGCCGTAGAGCAGGAGGTACACCTGGTCACCTAGCAGCATCCATCCCCCTTCTCTGCCTGCTCTGTGCCCCCGAGACCAACCCCTGCAGTCGCGTCTCCTGCCTCCCTTTCCCATCAGCTTCTGGTCGGGGGTGAGAGACCTGCCATCGGTGGGAGGGCAGGTAGAGGGAGGCCGGGGTGCTGCTTCCCCCTCGTCCCCTCCTTGACATCCGGTCTCTGATAGCAGCTCTGGCCCTTCGTGACGGCAGCCCTCCCCATTGCATTCCAGCTTGCACCTGTCTTCCCTTGTCCCTTTGGCCATAGGGACGGTAGCGCTGCCCACTGTGGACGTCTCTGGGTTCCACTGTCTCTTCTGTGGTCTCCTATCCCGCCCACAGCTCTGTAAAGGATTCTTTCTCTAGCGTCTCTGGCTGCTGTGAGCCAGGACGACGGCCCTCATCAGAAACCACCCCTGCCACACCCTGGTCAGGGATTTCCCGCCCTCAGAACTTCGAGAAATAAGTTTCTGTTGTTTAAGCCAACCTGTCTGTCGTGTTTTGTTATGGGAGACCCAGCGGACTGATATGGTTCCCTGCTGTAGGTCAGAGACCTGAGGTCTTTGTCCAGTTCTGCCTGTCACTCACGGGCCATGGGGTGATGGGCACCACATGTCACCTCTGCGATTTAGAATGGAACTAATGGTGGGGTCCTCGAATACTTCATCGGAAGGTACTCAGGGTCTAATGCAATAATGAGCAAATGTCCTTTTAAAAATAGACCATACTAGACAATTGTAGAGAGCAGTATTTTCACAAGCTTGCAGGCTGAGAGGGGTGTGTCATACTGACCTGCCCTCCAGGGCCTTCCCAGCGCGCAGGGACCTCATCTGCAAAGAGACAGGTCATGCGAGATCACTCCCAAGGGCCTGCCACCATCCACACACACCGTGTCCTCTGCCCCTTCCTGTCCACAGCACCTGGGGACACCCAGGAGCCCAGGGCCCAGCCTGGTGTCAGGGGCCTGGGAGCAGGGCATGGACATTTGTGACAATGAAACCAGAGTTGCCATCTCGAGGCACTCATCCTTAAAGTCATGAAAAGTGAAAAGGGGACAAAATAAATAAATCAAATGAGCGAAGGGAGATAGTTTCTTAATACTTTGTCAGGTTCTGGTCTCTCTACTGTCTAGCAAAAGCAGCCCATGAACTTGTTTGCACCCACTTCTGTAGACTTGAATGTCAGCAAGCTCAGCCGTCCCACCAGAGCTCTTCATATGACGCTGGTTACGAGCCAGAGCTCTGAGGCTTCTTTTAGGTTGGTCTGGGCTGGGAACCAGGACTGTGGATTCTTAACAGACTTGCTTTGCGATTCTGACCAGGTGGCCCTTAGCCCATTCGGGAAGCTGATCAAGACAGGCCTCGGTTTCCTCCCCTGGTGTGGACACTTCCCTTTGCTCGTTGCTGTTGGACTTGGCCGTGGTGTGGGCCGAGTGGTCTCAGTCTTGTCCCACTGGGATCTGCCGTCTGCTCTGTGCCGACCCAACAGCTGGCCACTTGGCGGACACTTGGACCCTCCGTCTGCCTCTCTGGCCCCGCCATGGCCGGCACCCCAGGTCCGCGCTTACAGCTCCCACGGCCTCAGCCCCAGGAGCCAAGACGGGGCAACGTCTCTGGTCTCCCTGCAAGCAAGAGTGTGTCATCTGGGCCTCGGTGAGAGCCACTGTGGACCCAGATGGCCGCCAGGAACGCCTCTGCCACAGCGGACACCCCACCACGATGTGGTTTGCGTGGGAAAGTGCTAATCAGGGCTTTTCGTTCTGGTGGCTCACGCCATCCTGGCAGCAAGGCAGCCGGGTCATCGTGTGGCCACACAGCCTCAGAGCCACTCAGAGGGCAGGAGGGAACTCGCAGTGCGGAAATGCAATGTCCCCTCTCAGAGCTGCCAGGCCAGATGACATGCACCAAACAGTTGCGACTTTATCTGTGAAGACCAGAGCTGCACAGTGCACGTCCCGGAATAGAGCCCCATCGCCCAGGGAAACAGAGGCCTTTTCTTCGCAGGCTGGTGACTTCACACACGTGCCCTGACTGCAGGAAGCTCAGGGAAGCCTCTCTTCCGCACGGCCTCGGACAATGCTGAGAAAGAAGAGGAGGGAGCTCAGAGGGGCCCTAATGAGACCGGGCAAGGCGCGGGCTGGGAAGGTCCCGATTGCCACGCGGGTCTCGTGCTGCGCCTGGCCTGGCCGTGCACACAAACGCCCCCTGTGAGCAGGAATCAGCAGGGTGAGGCTGTTTCCTTTCACACTTCCCCAAGGAAGGGGCAGGAATGGCAGACAGCAGCCTAAGGTGAAGCCAGGTAGCGGGGTGGGCAGGATGGCTGGGTGCAGGCCCAGGGCTCCATCGTCCCTTGGCATGGACCAGAGCTCCTGGGGGTGGGTTCTGGATGCTCTCAGAGACTGTCCCCTCAGCTGTAACGGGGGCTCACAGCGTTCCCCTCACAGGATAGCTACAGAAGTAAATTCCATCCGGCACATAGTAGCCCTCAATAAAATGGTGGTTGGGAATCCTTCAACAGACACTTCCCCAGAACTCTACCACGGGCCAGACTATTAGACCTTAATATTGATGGAAACAATCTAATAATAGTTTACAGAATGAATTTTCATCTTTAATCCCAACAACAACACTGGTGGTTTGGTGCCATTAGCCCATGTCACCGTTGAAGACATTGGAACTCAGAGAGTTCAGGTACCATGCTCACCAACCTACAGCAACTGGCAGATCTTTTATCACCGAGTTCATTGATTCTTCTCCTGTCAATAATGTGTCTTCTCTATGTCCCAATAGTTTACCCAACTGAAAATTCTACCCCTTCTGGGGAGCTTGCCCCAGGATTTGCCCTGGTCTCAGAAGCAATTCCTTTTCAGATCACTGTCTGCTGACAGCCCACCTGTGTGGCTCGGTCCCTCTCCCCCTCCCTCTCCCCGGGGCAGGCAGGAATCTTTCTTCCCAGATGTGGCTCCTCTCTGAGACGGCCCATCGCTGCTCTGACCGCCCGACCTGAGACTGTCCATGTCTCCGCTGCTTATACCCGGTACTGACCAGCCCCTGTCCGGCAGGGGTCCCGCCTCAGCCATGGAACTCAACCAGCAGTGGCACATTCGTGCAGCTGCAGCTTCAGAGGACAAATGCTAGCGTTTTCTCCAATGCTGGGGGATCCTTAGGGTTCAATTCTCAGTGACTTCTCTTGGCATGTGGCAGGAGGAGGGTCTCAGCACAGCGGGACCCTGGACTGCTGCCCTTCCTTGAGGGCTTTAACGTGGCATGTCTTGCAGAGACGCACATGGTGGAAGAGATTCCAGCCCCTCATCATCAAGACCTCAGGTCCTCTTCTTTTCTAGCTGAATAGCTGAGTGCACTATGGTCCTGGGCACTGTGATTCAAGGACAGGACAGCACAGACACAGTCCGTAGAGGAGGACAGGCAACCAGGTGTGCCGGAGGCAGGAGATAGCCCAGCATGTGCTTTCTAGAAGCCAGAGCTGCACACCCTGGGCTGGGCGAGTGGCTAGCCCCCCACGAGCAGTGAGGGCTCTGCCAGGTGTGGGGAGCGGCAGCATCTGGAGCACATCAGGACACCTCCGGATGTGGGGGGACCTTTCGCCATTAAGGAAATTGACATTCTCTCACTGGGTCTGTTGTCACCTATAGTCAACCATTTCCAGTGATCACCTTACTTCGATCCTTCACCACGGCAGACAAGGAGGTGACAGCAGTGTGACGTGGTGAACGAGCACGGAGGGGAAGTCCACACCCTGCAGGGGGAAACCTGGTCCCGAATCCCATCCTGACACGGACTGTGAGTTCTGCCAAGTCCCCTTTGCATTTCTAGACCGTAGATCTCTTCTGTAGAATGAGTGCATTTGTTTACTCTTGTTAGCCCAGGTTTTTCTGAGAAACAGAGCAAAAGGGTGCATGTTTGTGTGTGTGTGTAATGAACTGGCTCATGTGACTGTGGAGTCTGACAAGGTCCTGGGTCTGCCGCTGGCGAGCTGGAGCCCGGGAGAGCCAGGGAGCTGAGAGTGCAGTTCCAGCCCCACAGCGGCAGGCTTGGACCCAGGAAGAGCTGATGTTTTAGTTTGAGTCTAAATGTCCCAGCTGGAAGGCAGCCAGGCAGGAGGAACCCCCCTACTTGAGGGGCGTCAGGCTGTTTGCTCTGTTCAGGACGTCGCCTGATTGGACGAGGCCACCCACCTCGGGAGGGCCATCTGCTTTACTTGGTCTACCGAGTGTGATGCTGATCTCGTTCAGAAACACCCTCACACACATCCAGGATAACATTTGACCAAAGTCTGGGCACCCTATGGCCCAGTCGAGTGACGTGTGAAATCCACCACCACAACAGCCTGGCCCAAGACGTGTTCTGTATCCTGCGATTATGCTCACCCTCTCTGCCTGCTCTGAGCAATGTCAGCCAAAGGCTGAAACACTGGGCTCTTCTTTACTCCTAGAATAACTCAGCACAGTTTCCAGATGCATTAAGGAAAAGGTCTGACTGCAGGGTGCTCTCCCCTGATGTGTAGACCATCCAAGACCTTATTCTGATGTGAAAGCAGAGGGAGGGGAAAGGGTCCAGTGAAAATTCCAAATTTCTAATACGGAGAGCAGAAGCCAAAGGGGGAGGGATGGACAGAAATTCTAGTCATGGTTTTGAGAAAATAAACATTCCAGTCACCCAAACAACACACCAGCCAACCAACCAGCTGACCAGCCGCCCCACACAAACAGCTGTGGGGTTTATACAGCAAGGATTGGGAGCAAGTTGGGGACATCATCTTGTTTTACCCTAAATATCTCAGTGTGGAGCTCCAGAGAGCAGAGACATCCTCTTACACGTGCAGAGTACAGACCGTTTTCAGGGAATTTAGCATCCACGTAATACCACTATCTAATAATATGGTGCATACTGATATTTTGCCAGTTGTCCCAATAATGTTTCAAACTGCAATTTATTTTTCCAATTCAGGATGCAATCCAGGGTCATTCATTGCATTTGGTTGTCATATCTCTTTAGTCCTTCAGTCTGGAGCTGTCACTCATCCTCTCTCTGTGTCTGATGACACTGATGTCTTCTAAGGCATACAGACATTTGTAGAATGTCTCTTGACTTGAGCTCATCTGACTGTTTCCTCATTGTTAGAGGCAGGTAATTCATTTCGGCAGGAGTCTGCGTGAGCGATGCTGCGTTCTTCCCGGTGCCGCACGTCAGGAGGCTCCTGAAGTCACTCTCTTCCGGCCTCTTTCCCTTTCACAGCTGCATAGTTGTCACGTTCCATCCTGCGGATGGAATGTCATTGCTCCAACCCTGCCCCTGTTGATGGGCTAATGAAATCAACACTGCAAGGAAGGTGGCAAGGAGCGTCACAAATGTCACAACAGTTAGAGTGGACCAGGTGCGGTGGCTCACACCTGGAATCCAGGCTGGAGGGCAAAGACAGGAGGCAGGGAGCCCGCCTGGCAGTTCAGGGGACGGTGAGGGCAGAGGGAAGAGAGAACGAGGGCAGAGAGGATAGGGCCTGGTGTAAACAGAGCAGAGGGGCAGAGACAAAAATAAAGGGAACAATTAAGAAAATTTAGGAAAAGTACTGACACATGCTACAATTTTGGTGAACCTTAGAAACATGATGCTAAGTGAAGGAAGCCAGTTACAAAAGACTACAGGCTGCATGACCCCTTTTATGTGACAAATGCGTAGTAGACAAATCCGTGGGGCTGGAAGGCACAGTCACGGTCACGGGGGAATGGGGAGAATGAGGAACGGGAGCAATTACTTAGTGGGCTCAGGGTATTTTTCTGGTGCGATGACAAGTTTAGCAACTAAGACAGGTGGTGGATGGACAACATTGCGAAAACACTAGATGATGCCGAGTTGCACACTGCAAAATAGTTAATTGTGTGTTATCTGAATTTCACCTCAATTGAAAAACATAGAAGATACAAAACATAGAATGCAGGATTTGGCAGACTTTATGAGGGGAGAACTGGGTGTGTTTCAGCTTTCTGGTTGAGGCACCTGGGTGGAAGCTGACGCCATTCACTGCAATAAAACTTTCAGGGAAAGGAGCAGGTCAGAATGGGAGAAGAGCACGGTGTGTGCAGATGTTTAGGAAGCTATTTATAAGGCGAAATGTCACACGTGCGAAACCCTGGGCAGGCGAGGAAGCCCCACGAACACATTACCTGACTTCAGCAATGACCAGTCACGGCCAACCTGCTTCTGCTACACTCTGTCCACCTCCCGCTTCCATAGCGTTTGAACACGAATCCCAGACATCAAAGCCTGCCATCCATTAATAGTTTAGTCTCTAAAAGATGATGAATTAATAAAAAAAAGCTGTTATTATAAAATGCTGTTATCATAGCTAAAAAAATTTACAATGATTCCTTAATATGACCTGATATTCAGCCAGTGATCAAACTTGCAATTGTCTCATGATTTTTTTCTTGTGATTTCTTTGAGTCAGGATCCAAATATGATCCATATATTGTGATTGAATCATATGTCTCTCAAACCTCTTTTTTATAATATTTACAGGTTTTTCCCTATACCCCTTTCTCTTTTTCCTTTATACTTATGTGCTGGAAAGTTAAATTATCTGTCTCCTGTGGTCTGGCATTTGCTGACTGCTTCCCCACGGTGTTGTTCACACGTCCTTCTGTCCTTCCTTCGTGTTTCCCACAAAGTGGTGGCTGGGTCAGGGCTTAATCAGACCTGAGTTCAGCTTTTTAACAAACCCCCTCCTCCGTGGTGCTGTGCTGTCCCGCCGGGAGGCACACAGTGCTGATGGTCTGCTTTGGTGACATTGACAGCCGTCCATGACCCGGACAACCTGCTCCGAAGTTCCGGATCCTCAGAAACTATGAGAAAATAAATGTTTATTGTTATTTTAAGACAGTAAGTTTTGAGATTATTTGTTGTGTTGCAATAAATAACTAGTACAGCAATGTTGAATCAATATTAGGAAATCCGTTAACATAATCCATCATACTAAGAGAAATGAGGAGAAATGTCACAAAATCATCTCAAAAGATGCAAAACCAAAACCAAAGCCAAAGCATTTGACGAAAGCCAATACCCTCTCAATAAACAGGACTTGAGAGATATTTTCGTAATATGATTATGTGTGTGTGTGTGTGTGTGTGTGTGTGTGTGTGTGTATCCCAAAGTAGCACCTTACTTAATTAGGAAACACTAAAGCCTTTCCCATTAAAGAGAACAGTAAGACAAGTCTGCCTTATTTCAACTACTATTTGACAACGCGTCAAATGATTAACCCATGTGTTTGACAAGGGCAAGCAATAAAAGGCATCAGTACTGGAAGAAAAAGCTTCCAGAACATATAAAATGATATGCTTTTATATCTGGGAAACCCAAAATAATTGATGGTAAAACTATAAAAAAGAGAATTTAGTGAAGTGGCCAGTTCTGAAATTCACATGTAAGTATCAATCCCTTTGTATACACAAACAGAACAAGGCAGAAGATGTAACCGGAGAAAGACCCACGTTGTGACTGCAAGTCGGAACATAAAACAGCCAGGAATAAACTTAGGAAATATCTACAACCTGCAGGAAGAGAGCCCTGAAACCCTCCTGGAAAACACAAAAGTAGAACTTAGATGAATGGAAAGATATACATTTGCTTAGATAGAAAAACTTGACAACTTAAAGATAAAAATTCTACCTATTAATTTATACATTTAACACAATCCCAATAAAAATGCCCATAGCTTCTCCCCCGGACCCAGAGTTACATCAGTTGATTATAAAGTTCACTGGGAAGAACAAACAAACGAGAACAGTCAGGAACATCCTGAAAATGATTTTAGTTGTAGAAATGTTTTTTTACGTGCCCACGGCTTTGAGAGGCCAGGTGAAACCTGTGCTGCCAGGAATCGGATACGCAAGGCTGCAGCCAGGAATCCTGATGGACCCGCGCAGGTGGGGTAGAACTGGGAGCAGGTGGGCCTTCCCAGAAGGGTCACGGGGTGGGCGAGGCCCTAGGACGAACCAGCGTTTAAAGCTGGTGTCGGCAGGTGGTGATTAGGGAGCTGGGGGCGGAGGAGCACAGGCACCAGAGAGGGAGGGAGAGGACCAAGAAAGAGCAACGTGTAGAAGACGAGTGTGCGGAGGGGTTTCTAAGAGGAGGTGACAATGCCAAGCAGCTGAGATTCTGGAGATAACGACTGGGCATCTCATCAAGGGCTGGAGGTGAGGAGCTCATCCATGGCGTCGGGGGCTGGAGGTGAGGGGCTCATCCGTGGCCCGTGGCACGGTGGGCTTTGAAGGCCGCGTGCGGGAGGTGGAGTGAGAATGAGATCATGTTTTGGTGACTCTCCTCCTGGACATGGCTCTAAGGCTGCCCACGTGTAGCCTGCCTGTGCACACATTGCAAAGGAATGTGTCACATTAAGCAGAGTGTCCTGTAATCTGCTTTTCCCACTCAGCAATATGTTGTGAAACTCGTGAAGTCATGTCTCAGTCATCTTTCTAAGTCTGACTTACGGCAATAAGCACTTGGTAGAAGTCGTCTGAATCGGACAGATTCCTTCCTCGTTTACGCAGATAACGAGGCCTCCCTGAGCGTCGGCATTGTTCTGGGCTTCTGGGGTACACAGTGAACAAAACGTTGAAAGATCTCGCCCTCACAGAGCTTCTGTTCTCAACAAGGGACAGTGGACATGATGAAGGGGGACTGTGTAGAGAGGTGGCGAGTGCTGTGGGGGGAAGGATGGGCAGGGTAGGGGGGTTCGGGAAGCAGGTGGGTGGCAGGTTGCGGGCTTAACAGCAGTGATAGGGCAGGACTCAGGAGAGGTGGGGTACGAGCAGACGGGAAGGAGTGAGGCTGTGGGTGCCACCCAGAAAGGTGACAATGGAGGTAACAACGGGAGGGGTGGCGGGCTGGGGGTGACATGATGGCGTGATTCCACAGGCACGTTCCCCCTTAGGCGTCAGGAAAGGAGACGTCCTGTGGGGAGTGTTAACTTGTTGGTCTGGAGCTCGCAAGACATATTTGGCCTGGAGAAAATGGTTTGGAAATTTCGATGAGATTACGTACAGCAACAGTTTCCAGACTTTAGTGTACTTGGGCTCCAACTCCAGAATTCCTGATTCAGTAGGTTTGGGGTGAGGCCTGAGAATTTGCATTTCTCTGAAGCTCCCAATTGCTGCTGCTGGTCCTTACTTTGAGAACAACTGGGGCAGAGCAGAGGAGCTGAGCTCATCAGAGGAAGGGAGAGGGTGGGGAGGAAGAGGGTGGGGAGGGCTTTCGATGCAGTCGGGTGGGGGTGCAGGGAGGGGACCAGCAGGAGCGGCTCCCAGACGCCCAGGAGGGAGGGCCTGGGAAATGGGAAAGGACGACTGGATGACAGAGCTAAACACGCGGCAGATGGATCAGAGACGCGCCTGCTGAGTCTGGTCACTGGAAAGCTATTTTAGCGGTTTGGGATTTGAGAGTGGGAAGAAAGTAGTTCTCAGCCAGGAAGTGCAGGAGAGGCTGGTCTGACACCAAGGGGCAAGAGGTTAGCTGCGGAGCAAGGATTCTCTCTAATTTGTTCTCTTTTCTCGATTGCGTGCTACACTGAATGGTGACTACACTTCCGCAAGACAGTTATAGAAGGAAAAAAAAGATTTCTGCTAGACTGATGTGTTTAAGCATACGTTCTTTAATGATGATTGTTGTAGCTATTAGAAAGGACATTTGACTTAAACCCATCCGTAAGGTAGGTTTTTCATATTTGTAGGTTGATTGATTCCTTTGAGCAACTAGTGCTGCTTATACAGTGACAAAAATTTTGATGCACTAAAATGGTCCATTAAGAATGGATTCAATCAATATTTAATGATAACATATACTGATAAGGCATATAATACAGCACAACATAGCAGAAGCTATTAAATGCACAGCAGTTTAAAAATGTAATTTAGCAATGAGGTACTGCCAACCAAAGCAGAAACCATAAAGCAGAAATATTGGCAGATTTTATTACACACAAAAAACTTTAGATCCCCAAACACATCATATACAACAGTAAAAATAAACACATTGTATACAAATTTAAAAATATTTAAAAATGTGTATTACATATATGCAATAAAGGGCCAATATCTTCATAAGATTAAATAAAACTCTTCGAAATTAGTAAGAAAATGACAAACGTGGCAATGGACAAATGATCAACCGACTAGGAAAATTCTCAGATGAAGAAATAAAAATTGCTAATAAATATTTCTAAAATTATGTATTTATTAATCATCTCGTGGATAGAAATCAAAGCAGTATTTAAATTTTCACCTTTGAAACTGACACAGATTAGGAAAAATGTTAAAACCAAGTACAGCACTCTGACCTGGCAGTTGTATGATGTGGAATTTTCCAGAGGGAAATATTATTTTTAATTCTGAAAGTTTGCAGTAGGTTCAGAATAGGAAAAAATCAGAAGCAACCTAAATATACGATCACAGGAAATTGATTTTAGAAATTGTGAACTAGCCTGGCAATGGCCTCCCTTACAGCCCCGCAAAGTGACAGTAGGAGAAACCGGGCCGGTGCCAGCGGCTGGCCCTTCTCCTTGTCTGTGTGGTCAGCCTGTCCTTCAGGATGCAGCTCTGGGTGCCACCTCTGACCTTCAGGCAGAACTAGCCTCTCCCTTGCTGAGTTCTAATGGAACTCTAGCAGTACGTTCATGGAGACCTGTGCACTGGGTGCAATCGTGATTTATTCATATTTCTGTTATTTGCAGTTGGCAATGAGCTTTTTCATTGCAGGCACCCTGTCTTACTAATTTCTCATAAATTCCCTCCCCTGCCTCCCCACCTCTCTGCCCCAGCACACTCCTGGCCCACAGAAAGAACTCATCCGCAGTGCTGGAGAAATGAGGATGCAGGTCACCCCGCAGTTCCCGGCCACACCGGAGGGCACAGGGCCTGGCAGCCAGGGTCCATAGGAGGGCAGCGTGCCCACACTTGACCGCAGGTCAGAATCAGACAGGTACTTGGGATAGAAGTGATCCCCAGGCTCCAACCCATCTGGAGATCTGTGCGGATGCCCCCCGACCTGTGGTGGGGCTTCGTGCTGACAAACCTACTGGAAGTTGAAAATGCATTTAATATCCTGATGAACCCACCGTAAAGTCAAAAAATTGCAAGTCCAACCAGCATTAAGTCAGGGATTGTCTGTATTTGAAACTTCCCTGGAGAGGTGAGGGTGCCTTGGACTGTGTGGTGGAGGCGGGGGAGTGAGAGTTGTTCAGAGTCTGGGTGAATGTGAAGGGAGAGCTGGATGCTTTGCTGACAGATTGGACGCAGAAGTGGGAGGAAAGAGACAGTTAAGAAGGAGACCATTTTGGGCCTGATTGGTTGGTTGCTGCTGTGGGCTGGGCCGGTGGAGACGCAGGTGAGAGGAGTGAGGATAAGAGTCTGTGTTGGGCCCAGGGGGTCTGCGATGCTCCTGAGTGGACTGTTGGAGATACGTGGAAGGAAGCCCAGGGGACACACCTGTGTGGTACTCAGCCGCCCATGGGATTTGGTGACATGGAGGTCTTGGTGGCCTGGGAGGTTGGATTTGGTGGCATGATGGGGAGAAGACCTCATTGGAATGGGGTGGAGAGTGGGTGGAAGGTGAGGCTGTGGAGGCCCTTGGTTGGATAACTCCTTTCGAGAGCTTTGTCACACAGGGCAGGGACACTGGCTGGGGCGGAGTGGGCTGGCAGGTCATCAAGCCTGTGGTCTCTAAGCCCATGCCCCCCGCCCCCCCCAGCCCTGTCCGCTGCTGGTTTACCCTGGTGGCCTGTGCTGGCTCCTGCCTGAGGAAGCCTGACCTGGGACGGTGCTAATTAGCACTGTTGGGCTTAAATGAGGCAGCTTGTGAAAGCTGACACACCCCTCTGTAATGGTGCCCACATCACCGTCAAAACCCCTGACTAAAATAACGCCGTGAAACCCTTGCTCAGCACTTTGCCAGCTAATGAGCTCATTCGTGCCCCTTAATGGCTTTGCTTTCCGTGGCTCCTCCCTCCCTGCGGCAAGCTCCTAGGTGAGGAAATGCAGGGGTCTCGGCTAATGTGCCAAGGGCGCCCTGGATTTTCACTGGACTTGCAAAGCCAGCTGTGAGCCCCTTTCCCAACTTGCTGATGGCTGCTTGGGGTGGCCCCTGTCCCTGTTCTGTTTCGGGCTGGGTGGTCACAAAGCTGTCCTTACATGGGGAGCCAGAAGGTGCTTCAACATCCTGGGAGCAGAGAGTTGCAGGAGCCAGATCCAGGGGTGTGAGTTGAAGCCACGAAGAATCAGAAAGCTTCGTTCAGTGACAGGGCCAAGTGGAATGGCAACAGTGTCAGCTGGGAGCTGGGGGTGTGAGCGTGCTTGGCATATTCCAGCCCCTCTGCTCGTCCTTTCCCACTCCCACCCAAGCCATCACTTTCTAATAAGGCCAAAGGGTGAGCTTGGTTGCCCTTTTTAAAAGTTCATACATTCGATTGCTCTTCCATCTTGTTCTAAAACAAAATGTTCTAAAGAAGGGTTTTGAGTGGCTTTCCAGTGGCAGGGCTGTGAATGGCAAGGGGCACCTGGGCAGCCCAGGCTGATTTCCCCAACCGCCGAGTCCCTCCTGGACTTTCCTTCCTTTCCCTGCAGCGCAGGAGCCTGGGTTACAGTTCAAGAGGAAAGAGCTGCTGCTCCAGGCTAGCCGAGAGCTCAGTGCCCTCAGTGGGCAAGTCCGTGGCTGGTGGACAGCAAGAGAAGAGAACATTTGGAGCACAAATTGGACACCATCCCACCCTTCTGGGGGGAACTCTCCCCTGAATAAAAAGGAGTTTCATAGCACTGTTAGTATTTACCTAGGTTCTTTTCTCTTCTCTTCTCTTCCCTTCCCTTCCCTTCCCTTCCCTTCCCTTCCCTTCCCTTCCCTTCCCTTCTCTTCTCTTCTCTTCTCGTTCCAAGATGGGCCTTACTCTGTCACCCAGGCTAGAGTGCAGTGACATGATCATAGCTCACTGTGGCCTCCAATTTCTGGGCTCAAGTATCCTCCTGCCTCAGCCTCCCAAGTAGCTAAGATGACAGGTATGTGCTACCACACCCAGCTAATTTTTAAATTTTTTGTAGAGATGGGGTCTCACTATGTTACCCAGGCCAGTCTCAAACTCCAGACCTCAAGCGATCCTCCTGTCTCAGCCTCCCAAAGTGCTGGGATTACAGGCAGGAGCCACCTATAATAATTAATGGGAAATAATTATAGCCCTACTTGCCTTGAAGATGAAGTTGAGAAATCCTTATATTACCAATGAAAAAGACCTCCACCTTGTGTTGGCCAAGAATCTTGGGGCTTTCTTTGCTGAGCAGCCAGTTTTGCTTCTAAACACCTCCAGGGAGGGCAGCTGGGTGGTCTGGGCCCTGGGCACACCCTGGCTGTGGCTACGGAGCTCCTGCATGGCCGGGAAGCAGCCCTGCCTCCTGCGGCGTGTCTGGCTGGTGTGGCCCAGACCCCTGCCCAGCGTGGTGGGGCCCAGCCCTGGGCCTGTGAGGGTCCACCTTTCTGTATGTCACACTCCCTTGTCCTGCCTGGTGGCTGGGGTGGGAGCACCTTCCAGCATTAGTGCTGCCCTCCCAGACAGCTCTTCCTTGCAAGATGGGACTGCGGGCCCAGACCCCTGCCCACAGTGGACCCCTCCCCGGCTCCTGCTGGGGAGCCTCGGGAGGGCCCTAGGGGTGTCCTTAGGAGACCATTTTACCCTCTGACTGGGACAGGTGAGACTAACAGTGGGAACACTGTCTTGACTAAGTGACGTCCAGCTTGCATGCCGCTCAGACTAGCTGCTTGGATCCCAAGTGAGGAAAGACAAGCACATCCCAGAACTCAGGTGCTTCAAGCAGAGAACTGTGTTTAAACATCCTGCTTCCTTTCTTCCCTCCCTCCTTCCCTCCCTCCTTCCTTCCCTTCCTTCTTTCCTTCCTCTCTTCTACATGGGTGCCTCCACGCACAGGTTATGAAAAACCTTACCTTTTGCATCCCAAAGAGGGACCCAGGAAGTTAGCATCGGCCCTGTAACTGTGTCCCTGTGCCTTCTGTGCCAGGGCCGGGTGGGAAGTTTCGGGACCCCCCTACCCGTATGCTGGAGGGGACCTTCGCCGTCCCGCAGGGCTCACAGGTGGCTCATCCCTCCTCGGTTGCTGTGCGACAACCTCTGACCCTCAGAGACACTCTTTGGGGCTTAGGCCACCCCCAGCATCTTTGGGCAGAGGTCGGGCGGGTTGGCAGCCTCTGGGGAGAGCATGAAGTCACATCAGATAGGTAAGGAGGACAGAGAAGATCCTTTAACTGATTCTGTCTGTGGCGTCCAGAAATGTCTGTTTTGCTGCAATCAAGACCACCACTGTGACAATGTGAGATGTGACGGGTGCTCCGAGAGGGGACAGCGCCTTGCCGGGCAGATGCTGTGACTGGTGACTGTCTCAATGTGTCAGAGGGAAGAGGCCCAGGTCTCAGGACCCTTCC